>NC_141225.1:9130000-9647500 GCF_054856515.1 Filicampus tigris | reverse complement strand
TGAAGCGCAATGTAACTGCTGTTTTTGTACAACATTCTTGTCCTTGCAGCACTTAAGAGTAAATAGTCTTCAGAGAAGTCTTCATCAAGATATTTGTCCCCAAATCACAACAAATGAAACATAATACACTGCAAAAATGGTTGGCCTTGAGTTCTAAACTAATACGTTATTCTGTCCAGTTATTAAATTATTCAATTCATACTCTCCATTGCTTCTTTAACCTTTGATACAGTGGAACGCATAAGAAAATAGAAATGGTTTAAGCGTTTTTTTAACCCAAGACATTACATATTAGTACACTTCATACTTTTTTGAGTCATTTTATGAACTACATAATATTTATATTATTCACATCAATTATAGTTGGCAAGATCACAGGCCAGCATGGTATTGTTTTATTCTGTAGCTGTACTGTATTTAAAGAAATTAAAGTCTTGCATTATGCCACGCTTCACTGTACTTCACTAGCCTTGCTCCACCCTCAGAATTGATCAATCATAAATCAAAGCACGGTGAAAACACTTATTTTCCTTAAATTACAAGATGTGGGTATAAATTGGTGAGATTATGCAAGTTTCATTGGCAATTTAAAACAGTTTGTAGGTAGGGGGTGTTCACTACCACCGGTATAAAAAAGCGCGAAGCAGGAACTGCCAAGTGGATGTGAGCATCCAAAGAAAATAAGCATTGAGCAAATCTTCACTGGTTGAGGCAGCACTTTATCTTAAAACTAGGGGGCAGAATGTCAAAGGAGTACATACCTGTACAGTAGATGAGAGACGAAGACGAAAGTAGTGTGAGAAACTTAACTTATATTTATGAAACTACAAATATGATATTTTTTTGAAACGGCAGCTATGAAAATTGAAACACTTTGAGCTCCTGACCTTTGCCCTGAGAGATCCCTTGCAACCGGACTCCTTGGAATTTTAATTCAAGATCCCTGCCTTAAATTATCGGTGTCATAGTATAGATGCATTTTTCTACAGATGTAGTACCGGTACTGTTATTGGCATCGTATCAATACATCCCTTAGATTAAGGTGCTCATCTGCTATTTGCAATAGCAAGGGTTCACTTTAGTCACCATCTTGTAGTGAAAAAAATGGACATTCGGAAAATAATGTAAACGTGTCATTATTATACCAGACCGCCAGTACCCTTGTATAACATTGGACCATTGCAGCAACCCAAACAATTGTGCACATGGTCACATGCTCCATGTCCGACATCACTCAGAGTTAACCAAATATGTCACACTTCACTGCTTTATTGGCCCGACGTGTTGGCTTAAGCTCGTCTAAAGAGATTAATTGTTATTTGCGGGCCTCATTAACGATGCGATTATGGCGCGTCCCTGCCAGGGAGGCGCGAGCACGGCGACCGGGAGAAGTGGCGAGGATGACAAGCGGCATTCGGCACTCATCCATCACGTCGGGCTAACTTTGACGCTCATTTGAAAGTTTGCCGACGGATGGAACTTAAAGACCCCCCCACTCGCTCACACACCCCACCCTCACCTCTCACTGCTTCCATTTCATCAGTTCCACGCTCAAAGTTGCTGAGCCTAAAAGAGGCGAGGCAGTGCATTAATTAAAATACAGCAATTTGCTTTCCTCTCCTTTTTTGTTGCAGGGGCGGCGGTCGGTGAGATTGATGAGGCCCTGTCCCAAACACAAAAGGCGCGATCCATCTATATCGGGGGGGCCTGATGGTGATGGAACATCCATTAGAGGCCCGGTATGCATTAAAATGTCAACTTTCATATTATAAACACCGTTCCCTCGTAACAATATTTGTTTGCTGAGCAGGAGTTTTGTAATATGTCACATCACCTGAGTGGCTTTGCAAAAAAAAGGAAAAAAAAAAAATCAGCCTATATATTTAAATGGGGAAGGGCGGGGCGGGGGTGGGAGTTTGCTGCAGGCCCATTGCTCCACTGCACTGTACAATGAGGAAGAAAAGAAGGATAAATGGTCTTCAACTGTAGAAAGAGTCAAAGGAGCCCTCCGGCGTCTGTGTCCTTCTCATGGACCTTTTGTATAGATTTTTACATTTGGCACCCTATCATGTCATTTTAATGAAGCCTTTCATTGAGAGAGCACACAACAATGAAGCAACATTCACTTCAGATTTACCCTACAGGCAAATGGACATTGTGCACTCAAAATGTCCTACACATCTTAAATGTGTGTGCGTAACTGTGTTTGTGGGTGTGTAGCTCAGTGGCACATTGCTGATGTGGATGTTTTTGTTTGGGTGAAGAATTTGGCTGATGTGTTTGAGCGTCTTGTCTTTTTGTGTCCGTATGTGATTCTGTGCATGTAGTTGTTTGTTTGTGTGGGTTTTTTTTGTGTGTTTGCAGGCATGCATTTGTTTTGTGTGTGGGTATTTCTGTCTTTGTGAAATGTTTGTTTGTCGGTTTGTGTTTCTCTTTGTTTGCAAGTGAACAATACTGCGACACGAGCAGTTGGTCAAGTGGCATGGAGTCATGAACGTGACTGCCGCAGTCTCATTTCTTTATTGTCAAACTAAAGAAAGCGAGAATGAGTTTCCAGATGTTCACAGACACGAAGCTCCTGGTTTCACTCGTGTATTGTCATTTGAACTCATGCATTATTCAGGTAGAAATTAAAGAAAAATGTTGATAAATGTCCAATCTCGGAGTGTGAAAGAAAATGCTGGATCCGCACCAATCCTTAATGGGCTCTTGCTTGGCCCAAACACCAAGCCTACGAAAAAGCTTTGTGGGAATCAATAAAGTCATTTATGTGCAATTCCGCTTATTAACAAACAACCTTGGTGAATATAGATGAGCAAAAGCTTATTCAATCAAAATGTCAGGTTACATCACATGATCTTTCACAACAGTAATTAACATTTGCAGGTATGAAACAAGATCCAGTCCCCACCCCAGGCTGCTGCCCAAATAGAAAGGATTATACAACCCCTTTGATTCAGAGTGAAATTTCATTCAGATTCGG
Organism: Filicampus tigris; assembly: GCF_054856515.1. Taxonomy (NCBI): domain Eukaryota; kingdom Metazoa; phylum Chordata; class Actinopteri; order Syngnathiformes; family Syngnathidae; genus Filicampus; species Filicampus tigris. The sequence continues at coordinate 9,644,517 of NC_141225.1, read as the reverse complement.
CCTGTTTACCCTGATTGACAACAGTTGGAAATGTTCAGCGGCTTTGACTAAGACATGTCATAGTTGAGGCTCACAATGAGCTCACCTTTAATCAGTTCAGCAGTTGTTGTCTTCCGCTATCTACTTTGGCAAAGCAACAGTACCTCGACCAATAAGAAAAGCGGATTCTGTATCGTCATACTCGTGTATGAATGTGCTGTCAGCTCAATGGTCACAGAGCAGGGGATGTCCTACGACCGTTACCGTGAGTCGTCATATAAAAGGAACTGTTGTTCATTAATTACATCGACTTTTTGACTCTCACGATATCACAAGACAAAGTGCGTCCCTTTACAACTTAAAACAGGGTGCGTACTTACATTTCTAAATATGGGACAATTCCGTTTTTCAAGGGATGGTTGTCAACGCTAGTTGACGCGGTTGCGGTAGCGCATCGGTGTATACTCCGAATTATACTTTTAAAGAACTGAAGATCTTGTTAAAGCGGTTTACATAACCTGTAGGTGTAGATAAAGTGCACCATTTACTATTATGATGAAAATGAATTTTTTCATTTTTTTGGACTATGACATGTTTTTTTTAGCAAAAGTACAATTAGGAACCCATTCAAGCTGATTTGGGCCACGCTGCTTATACAGTAAACAAATAGTGAACGTGGAATTTGGGTGCGAGTCCCAGCTTTAGCTGCAGATTGTAATTTGTCCGCGATTGTCCGGTCCCGGCTAGCACAGTAGCGGCGCTCGAATTGTGGCGGCTTTAGTCGAAGCAGTTTATCAGTGATCTGGTTGCAAAGCTCTACTCCCAAACAGCCACCTTTCTTTCTCTGCAGTGCCCCTTCATCCCCCTCCTCCCCCTCATCTCGCCTCTTCACTCTAATTGATATCAGCAGACTTAGTTACGATGTCACCTGAACACATCCACAAGCCTCTGAACGCGGGCGACAGCCTGCCCGGTTGTGTGAGGCGCAAATTGGTGTTGTAAGGAGGGCTGAGGGGTTCACGCGGACCCCCATGGGAGGGCTGGACCATTTGACCCTTGCTGTCACACATGCAAACAGGGCGACCTCCATCCATTTGCTTCCACAGCATCTCAATTACCGCATGTAGCCAAGGAGCGCAAAGTACTGTGAGCCCTCAACTTTGCACACAATTAAACATGGTTTGCCAGTTGTGATTGGTAATTGGTAGCACTCGTCTGACCCCAGCTGTCATGATCAATGGATGTGACCAGGTGATTAGAATAAGACAATGCCCAGAAGCCATTGATTACACACACACACACACACACTGTTGAATATAGATCTGTGAGGAGCCTCTGCCGCACGCAATGAGTCAAGCCAGCGAAATATCTTGTGTAAAGGTTACAAAAGGCTAGAAAATCTCCTCCTTAAGGATTTCCATTTCGAGGAGGACACGAGTGACCTTTTGGAGAAACTTTGTCGGAATCGTGAGGGATGGAAGTAATTGCATTGTGTAGTATAGATCCACTTCCTTTTACGCGGAAATAGGCATTGGAAAAAATCATGCGCTCTGTGTATCTGGAAAGTAAGCCATCCATTCATTTTTGACAAAACTTGTCATCATGGTCACAAGTGAGTTGGAGTCTATCCCAGCAGACGTTTGGTGAGAGAAGCTGAGGGGCAGCACCCTGGACTGGTCGCCAGTCAATCAACGAGAGCCGGAGCATATCCCAACTCACTTGGTGAGGAAAGTGTGGTCCACACTGGACTAGTTGACAGGCAATCACAGGCTTGCAGTTGAGCTGGAGCCTAACCCAGCTGACTTTTGGCAAGAGAATCAGGGTACACCCTGGACTGGTTGCCAGTCGACTGAAGGTGGACTGTAGCCTATCCTAGCAGACTTTTAGCAAAAGAAGCGGGGTACGCCTTGGACTAGTGACTTGTCAGCAGGAGCCTATCCCAGCTGACTTTTGGAAAGTGAAGCTTTTGGAAAGTCTACTCAGATTTGCTTAAAAAAAGTGTTCTTAGGCTCCAGCTCATCCATGATCCTGTGATTGAGTGCTGACCAATCCCGGGTCGATCCTGTTTCGTTTGTCAAATGCCAGCTCGGATAGGCTCCAGCCTATTAGAAACTCTGTTTGACTCGTCACCAGTCCAAGGTCTGTCCCATTTCCCTTGCAAAATATCTTCTTGGATGGGTTTTACCTCACCAGCTACCCTAAGACCGACTCACCACCAGTCCAATGATCGATCTTTTGCAAAACATCCTCTAGGATGGATTTCAACCGGCCTGCGACCCTAAGATCGACTGGCCACCTTTAGACTGGTGGCCAGTCCCAGAAGATTTTTAGCAAGAGAAGTTGGACAGACATTGGAATGGTGCCCAGTCAAACAGAGGTTTCTGATAGGCTGAAGTCCATCCTAGCTGGCTTTTGACAAAAGAAACAGGGTCCACCCGGGATTGGTTAGCACTGGTGGCCAGTCGATCTTAGGGTCGCAGGTCGGTTGAAACCCATCCTAGAGGATTTTTTGCAAAAGATCGACCTTGGACTGGTGGTCAGTCAAACACAGGGGTTCCTTGATACCTTGATAGGCTGGAGCCTATCCTAGCTGGCTTTTAGCAAGAGAAGCAGCGTCCACCCTGGACTGGTCACCACTTAATTGCAGGGACATGGATGAGCTGGGGCTTATCCCAGATGCCTTTTGGTGAGAAAAGTTGTGTGTGTTTTTGTGACCCTGTATTGGTCTCCAACAAATAAGTCATACAGCCCCCCAAAAACATTTATACCTATGTACAATAGAGTCTTCAATGAAACTAAAATGCATGTTTCTGGAATTTGGGAGTAAGCAGAGTACCTGTGGAAAACCCACTGAAACCTGGGGAGAATATGCAAACTCCACACAGGAATGTTCCAACAGAAATTCAACTCGGGATCTGCTGCCTGAGAGACAAACGTGCTCATCATTATGTCTCTAGACTGTACTGCTTCCATGAAAAGAGAGCATTACGTAGAATGTTATCACATGTGTATACATTTCCTTCAATACTGTCCAGTGGCCTTCATTTACGCAGCATATTTATAAAGGCATTTATTTGAGTAGAGGCATTTAGCTGTGCAGTGTACATGTGTCTGACTGGAGCCTTTTCGTAGGATGGGGCGCAGTTGGCATGACGTGGCAGCTGTCAAGTAAATGTTGTGCAGGAATTTCGTGGGTGGTTTCCCATGGGGGGCAAACACAGACACCGCCTGGAGACAGCAAATTTCCAGACGGCGGAACATCTGTTCATAGCATCACTCTTATTTGAACACTTTCAAGCACTGATATTAGATTCACTGAGTTAACAAGTTTGACGTAATGCCTAAAAACATGTGACTGTCTGTAAAGTCCGCTAGCCAGAAGCAGAGCTGCACGGTTTTTGTTTTACGGAGTGTGCCTAGAGCAACGGAAGTTTCTTTGTTGTTTGTTGGAAAAACAACAAATCTGGAAAAATATGAAGGACATATCTAAAGAAAAGACAAATACGATAGCAAGCAACATTGTTATTTATTCCATGTCTATATTTTAATTTGCAATCGAATTTTTTTTCAGTACGAAAAAAGAAACTTACCATTAACGTGCTACTGCAAAACAGGAAGTTGGTGACCCCGACAAATTTTTTTTTGTTTAAATCTGCATTTTACATTTCAACTGAATCGTTTTAAGTGCCAATAAGTAATAAGTGCTTTCCGAGTTTGGTCACGTGATGTTCGCAAGCTGAAACGTGACTGGTCCTTACTTGAGCCCTGACCAACTGTGACATTATTGAATAGAATTAAAAAACTAAATCAACAGATTTTGTCACACATTCCCATTCAAGTCAATGCACATTGTGCTGCTGCACACCTTCACCACCTGGGGCAGTATAAAGGCCTAGATAGACCAAAAAGACGCTGGCCAACAGTGACAGACGCTTACCCCCTGTTGCGTACGGCCGGCTGTCGGCACGTCACGCTGGAGGAATACACCGCAACGACAGACATACATAAACTTAAAGCCTTTAAAAAAAAAAAAAAAAAAGGTTTTGCCAAAGTGCTGCTATTGTGAAGTGAGTTGAGTTGATTTCAGTGTCCTCACACTGCACTCATATCTGAAGTAGGCTGACCGACCCGATTGTACATTATCTTGAAAAACTCGTACATCGAGTCACTATGTGAACGAACCACTGTACTTGTTCAATACGTTTGCCAAATTAATTGGCAGTCGGCTTTTCTGTCTTCATGAACTGTGTATTAATTTGCCTTGAAATTAACACAACCGCTGTCCATATGTGGCCAAAAAGTACATCAAACTTCACAACTGTAAGGGTAGCTGTATTACTGACTGTTGCTTTAAAGTTAGATTCAGTCTGTGTCGGTCTTCTCAAAAATGTATAATGCAGTTGCTTGGTCAAGCTTGTCCTTTTTCCAATCTGTTCACTCATTTTCTTTCTGGTCTGATTGTATTCCACATGGGCTCAGTTGTGGCATGTAGAATTTTAAAGTTGGAATCTTCTTTCAGAATTTTTCCACTCCCAGATTGCTTTTTATCAATAACATGCTTCAATTGTTACAATATGGCGAGCTGTATCAGCTTGATTCGACTGTACTATGACACCAGATGGTGTAGGGGCTGGTGTATACCTGGTGTATTCTGGATTCTGTCCACCTTCCAAAAACAAGTATGTTAGATTGATTAAGATCAATAGTCTAAATGTCTGAATGTGACCATGAATACTGTAATTAATGACTGAAAAATATTATTTTAGATAGTTTTTTAGAACCCGACTGAGTAATTGGCCAATATTTGCTCTAAACTCTGAAATCTGCTGATCCCCCCAACATTAACACATTGCAACATAAGATAATGACCTGCAAACATTCCCTAGCCCACAAAAAAACCTGGAAAAATTGGCAGAAACCTCCCTTTTTTGCACATTAACTCATTTACAAGATAAGACAAAGCTAATGACATTCAAAACTCAAACTCCGCCAACGCCCCAAAAACGTCACATTTTGGCAGATTTTTCTCTCTGTCGTACAGTTAAACATATACTAAATGGCAGGTATTGTAAAACAGTACAGTTTTCTGGCTGTAATTCATATCGCTATTGTTATAAGCGTTAGGGAACAAAAAAGATTTGATTTATCACATATATTTTTCAATTAATCATCTGATTAATCAGTTAAAGGAATTTTACTCTGCCAAATAACGTAATCTGCATCCAAAATTCATATCAGTCAGCCCCTAATTTTTAAAAACACTTTTTTCTTTGGTACACCATGAAGTGGCCACAGGTCAATACGGCCAACTGTACATTAGCAAACGCAACAGAAGGAGTTTGCATTATAGTACAAATCTAAATCATTTAAACAAAAAACACTTTAATAAGAAAAGCAATAACAATTTTGAATATTAAATATTTTTACATTTTGTTCAGAATAAGAAGTGTCGAAAATGACGTGATATAACATTTTCCTTCTATATTTTGGTTGATTCATATGTTTCGGCGTGTCACTCTGATCAAGGCGGAAGGACACGCCGAAACATGTCAGGTAATTAAATGACCTAAGTCACGATTGCCTGTTATATATGAATCAACCAAAATATAGATAACAAGGAAGACAAAATGAACTTAATACAACTAACATTTTCCTTTGTTTCTGGGATTTGAATGACAATGCGGTGCTTGGTAAGGGTTTACCTCCCGACTAGTAGATTATCAGAATGAACACATGCTGTTACTGTGTAGATCCGTTCATCTAAATTCCTTCCATTGCGTCTCTCCGGGGGAGCGCCTCGACTCTGCTGCTGGCTGTCAGCGGTGTGCTTCGCAGCCTGTCTAAATGAACAAGGCCGCCTGGATCTCAGGGTCACCTTCTGCACCACCCAGCGTCCACTCGGACCACCACCGCCTCCTCACTTCACTCCCACCCAATGCCTGATTTACTGCCTGCCGCTTGGGCATGAAAACGTCATCTCTTGCAAAGCCACAATTTTTTTTTTTTTTTTTTTTACCAAATTCTTGTGAAATTCAACTCTGCACTTTCTTTCTTGAAGTTGACAATTACACGCATGTTTATTTAATACTACATCCTCCGCAAATTGGACACCAGAATCCAATTAATGGGCTTCAAAATCTCAGCAATTACACACACTGCTCTCTTTGGATTTGCACCACAGAGCTTTTTTTTTTCTCATCGATCAGAGGATCAATCCAGCAATTAATCACCTCATTAATTACCATCAGGCCCTGATTGTGAGCAGGTTTGGGGTTAAAACTCGACTAAAAATGAGATTATATGGTCACTTCTGCACTTCAGAAATGAACAATTAAACATGCTTCATGTTCCGGTGAAAATAAAGGAATATTCATTGATTATATGAAAGCCAGTAGTGCTCTGTACCGTCGGCTATTAATTTAACAATGTTTATTAATTTTAGCATTTGTGCTGAACTGTGCTGTTTGTTTCTGATATTTTGGTTATTTTATTCAGCAACATGAACAACGCAAAGTATTGAGAACTGCCTCTCTGTGATGCAGTGCAGTTCTTCACTACTACACTAATAAAATGATTATAATCATTGTTATACAAGTTATTCAGTTTTCATAATAATTCATAATTGCATTTACAGGCGGCTTTCATGACACTCAAGGACACTGAACATAGTGAAAAAACAGGTGAAACAAAAAGATATGCATATACAACATTAAGATGGAGTATGATAATTATACATTTAAATTACTGTCCATTCAAACTCAGTGTTGAGTGTGACATTGTTGCAAGGGCATTTGCACATGGACAGAATGCATTTTATTTTCATAAACTTTTTCCTTGTATTATTATGACTGACTAATAAAATTGCAATACTTCTGGCATTACGGCTGTTCTCGTAAAATTGCAACGTTTTTAACTTAAAATGTCCGTGCATATTGCAAATTATACTGATTATTATTGGTAGTAGAAGTAGTAGTGATGCTACTTGATATTTTCATAATCATGGTCATTAAAAAAAACAAACTTTTTCCACCCTGACAAAATTACTACTTTTTTATATAGGACCTTATACCTGTAAAGTATGATTTTCATAATATTCTGACTATCTTTGAAAAATTGCAATGTTCTCTCCCATTATGTGAGATTATACATAGAGTACGCCTTAATTCTTTACATATGAATTTTCATGCAAAATGCTTCTTTTTACTTTAAAACATTTAATGTTGTGGGTGTTTCTTATAAAATTACTACTTCCTTTCCATATACTATTAACCTCATAATATTTTTTTTAAATGACTATTTCTGGAAAATGATGTCTTTTCTCATAAACAGTCATTTCTAGTTTTGTAATATTCTGACTGTTGCAAAAGTGGCTTTATAACTGTTTATTTCAAAATTGTGTTTATTCCTTATATAACAGTTTATTTTTATATACTTAAAATTTGATTTTTTTTTGTCATCAAATTGTAGCAATATGGAATCGATTGTTGAACAATCACTTTTTGAAGCAACTGAGCAAAAGAGGAGTGCACTACTTGGCTCCACCAGCAGAGGCACTGTTGATTTAAACTCAACCAGTTTGCTGTCTAAGAAATCCCAAACATGACGTCATCTATGAAAATTGTGTGACATCCATACAGGCAGTATTACATAAAAACTAATATAGAAATTAAAATGTCAAGCAAAACAATTACTGATTCTATCCCAATAATGTATTTCTATGTCATTTTGCAATGGGTCTGAAAAAGTCTGTTATTGAATGAGTTAATGGAAATCATTGGTTGACCAATCAGAAAGCGTTTGCTCACAAGATTTCTTGTGAGCAAGGAAAATCCTTTTTACTTCAGCCGTTGTTCCTGACCACGAGTGTGAAAGTCACGCCGCGCACTGTGAGAGCAAAACAAAGCGAGATAGCATCTGTTGCTGTCTCACCTTAAAGCTCACACTGATGACTGGATAACAGCCAGGCCGTGCCGCCATATTACTCATCCCGTTCAGTGAAGTGAGCCTAGTTTTGTTGCGTCTTAAGTGCCCAGTGGGTTGCTGAAGTTTTGTTTTTGCAAAGCAAAAAGATGACCTCCTCCACTTAAAGGCGCCCGCTTGCGCAACACAGCATGCTTCCCATTAGTGTCAGCCAAGCGGGGAAATATGGAGGCAGGTTGGGCGGCTCCAACAGAGATTTTAACATTGAGCTCTAGCGGTTAAAGTCAAATTTTGACATGCATTGTTATAAATCAAATCTTTTGTAATATGTTTTTTATCATTGTAAAATCGCTTGTTAGTATCCACATTTAGTCTCCAGTATTTTGACTTCAACTTTTTATTTTTTTCATTTAGAAGGGGACATTTGGAAAGCTGCGTTTTTAATGGTTTGTCCAGAAAGATTTGGCTTTATGGATTTAGTGGCCACCAAATGTGAAATTGAACAACCAAGACAATCTTTAGTTTTCTGCCTTAAAAAAAGAAAGAAAGAAAAAAGATGGAATTGGCTTACACTACCACATTTCTAAGATTACCAACACAAAGTAACACAAAAATCATTAGCTAATTAAATATAGTCCACTTGCAGACTTGCTAACTGTGAGTCAGTTCACAGCCAGCCGCTAACCCAGGGGTCACCAATGTGGTGCCTGCGGGCACCAGGCAGCCTTCAAGGACCATATGAGTAGCTTACGGGCCTATTCTAAAAATAGCTCGCCAGTGGTAGGACACTGACTTTCTTTGAACGCTGAAGTGATCATTCAAAATGTGAACACTGGCAGACATGGGGGGGTATTTGTAATGTTTCCATGCCCCACCTACACAAAGTGTACACGTTGCTTACGTGAGTGAAAATGCTTTTATTGTCTTTATGGCTGCTTAACTAACAAACTTGTGGCATCTACCGGCAAACACCGTTTAAACCTCTAATAACGGGGGGACACTGTATTGTCTATTTCTGTATAACTGTTTCAACAAAGCGTCAGGCAGAAAACATAAGCAGGTACAATCAGATTAGTCTCACACTATCGTGCCACGGACCAAAAGAAAAGCAGGCACACAATGTTTTGAAATGCGATTCAAAGAAAAGGAACACAATCTTTACTTTGGTTGTGGCGGAGGCAATTCCGATGTGTCTTGAGGGTGTCGCTCGTTGGTCACGCAGAGTTAATGAGGCGGTGCCCCCAGCTCTAAGTCATCCTGCCACCGCTGCCGATCCAGGCCACGATTACTGTAATGAAACGGTCAGGACATTATTAAGCAAACGCCACTATGTATCCATTTACGCCCGCTCTGATGGAATCGGAAGACACGTAAGCCGGAAAACAAGACGTACAATGAAATAAGTGACAAAAGAGACAAGGAAGATAATACATAACCGACACAGCGATGCGGACGCTTATCAGAGTGGTTGTCTTTTGCTGTGCTACCATCAGCAACTAAGCCTCTTTTGTGTTGTGATGACTGACACCTCCATACAAACAATTCAACAATATAAAAGTAGAACAAAAAAAAGTAACATTTTGTTATTGGATTTACAAAGCGGGGTGTGTTTCATACTTTGGGGTGGCTAACCCCCAAAGCACAATAGAGTGAGTGTTGTTTACCATGGGGTGGAGCCCCTGTCTGATTCGAACCTTTTACAGGGCTAGCAACTCAATTTAGGAAGCAGTAAGACCGTGTGACTTCTTTCCCAGCTAATGAGGAAAAAAAAAAAACTTTCGGGTATTATGACTACTGTAACAAGAACAATCACATCAACAACAACCAGGACTATCAAAACGACCTCAACATTATGAGCAGCCAGAAGAACAACTACACCAACAACAATCACCAAACACAAGAACAACCATAACCACCACACTACTGTCAAGAACAAGCACAATTGCCCCAACAACAACAAGCACAAGAATGACCATAACAACAGCCACTGCCACAACGGCCACCATCATAACAACCATCACCACCATGGGAACCACAAGAATAACCCTGACAACGATCACAGCAAGAACAGCAACCACAACCGCAGCAACAACCATAAGAAGGAACATAAGAACTGCAACAAGACACAATCATAATAACAGCCACTAATGCTACAAAAACAACCGCAGGTGCAACCATCACAATTACAACCATGACTATAACAATCATCAACACCAAAGGAACTACAAAAGAGTTAGTGGTTAGGGTTCCTTAATCACAAAAGGAACAACCATAAGAACAACCACAACAGCCACCTAGGCATTTACAATAACAACCACCACCAAAGCAACTGTAACAACAGCCACAACCGCAACACGAGCACAGCAACCGCAAGACCAACATAATTACAGTGGAAGCTCGAGTTTCTTATGCTCTAGTTTTCCTTTGATATTTTTGGTCTAAATTTGTCCGTGCGCTCTTTTTGTACCATGGAACGCGAGACTCAGCCATTCTTTTCCTAAAATGGATGCATGTGCATCGGGAACATTTGGTAAATTGCATGTAAGGGGTTCAATAGACGGCAAGGTGTATTGCACAATGTAATTTTTCATCAACGACTCAAAGTAATCACATTCCTGGTCAGCTCTGCAACATCAGCGTTGCACATCCTGCCAAACGTCAAACCTTCCAAATAAAAACAGGTATAATAATAACATTGTCTAATAACACTTTTTTTTAATTTTTTGCTACATGGTGGTGCATTTAACAGTAGCATTCAGTGAACAAGCACAAATCAGTTTGTGACTGCCAAAGAAACCACTTTGAAGTTTAGAGACTTTTGTTATACTGATGTCATAGTCTTATTTGCATTGAAGCTCAGACTTTTGACAGGATATTACGCCAATGTTTTCCCAGCTTGTCTGACTGTTTGCCGGGCAGATCAGGAGACTTGTTATTACTGTTATTACTATTGCACATAAAACCTTCGCCATCTGTTGAACCCTTTTTCACAGTACGACAGAAAGTTCAGAGTGCCGGCCATTTGATAAAGATGGGGAGGAAAAGTATAGAATTGGAGAAACAACTCAAAAATGGCTCCCTTTTCTCTTCCCCTTGCTCTAAACACCCTCAAGAGTCTTCAATAAAGTTAATATTTTTGGTTGCCTGGAACGGATTAATTGATTATTTACCATGGGAAAAACTGCCTTGGATTTCAGATGATTCAGTTTGCAGACCTTCTGGAACGAATTAATCACGAAAACCAAGGCGCCACTCTGCTACAGACCAAAACACCAAATCTACCAAAACAACAACAACAACAAAAAAAAACCACATCTTCAAACGCAATCGTCCCCAGCATAAGATCACAAGTACAAAATTAAACCAATATGGTTGAGCTTTATCCTTTTTATCATCCCTTTCGAAACAAATGCTGTTTTTAAATGTGTATTAATTCTAATAGGGCTCAATTCACTGCATATTGTTGCTATAGGGGGTAGCATTTGTCCCTCCTTTTAGCAATAATACAGCAACAACAGCTGCGCATCTCTCGATAGGAACTTCCTGTGGTGCATGCTAAGTTGAGAGAAAAATTGATGCAATAAGAGCGTCCGACCGTCTGCCACTGTTGCACTCCCAGGGAGAGCGAGAGAGGTGGTATTTTTCATGGAATTATCTCTTCCTAACGACCAGGGGATTCTAATTAAAGGTGTGATTAGGGCTCGCTCTTAAGCACCTTATTGGAAATTAAGTACAATCCATTCTGGCTGATGGCAAAGTTGGAGAGATACACTTGTGCTGATGGCCCGGGTGAACATGCTGCTCTTGCGCTTTTGCTTTACTCAAAAAGCCAAATTTGCAGTCCACGGCGCAAGTATTGATCATTGTCAACTTTGTTGATACACCTCAGAAGATTTATTTCATAAGCGAATTCGGCACAATAAGATGAGAGATTGAGAAAATGACATCACCAGTCCAGTCAATCTATCGGGCTGTCGCTCCCATCGCTGATTCAATTATGCAATCCATACAAGAGAAGAACAGCAATTGTCCCACTTTTGCGATTGGAAAAACAATAAAGCAACATTACTGTGGCGTTTTCCTTTTTTGCCACGCTGTGAAAACACTCTTAAATGAGTAGGCATTGTGATAAACACACACACACGCACACACACACACTTCTATTAAAGTCTATTGATTTTTCCACATGCAGCCATGGAGTATTGAGTCAATTTAATTCATTTGGAGATGTGAAATTCTGCTGTTAAAGTAGGAAACTTTATACAGTTTTGGACACCTCGATGAATATTAATTGTCATAATGCTAATTCATCCATCCATTATTCGAAGCCCACGTGTAACTAATCAATAATTTCAAATTCATTTACACATACAGCGTATAATACTTTTGCAACTAAACCACACACTAAGAAAAAATCTGTACCAAATCAATGCATTTTTCTTAGTTGGTTAGGCGTATTTCTAAAAATGTGAAAACGTTGGTCTGGATTGGTCCAACTCTGCGCTGGAGGTGAATTGGACGAGGTGTTAGTAATTTAGCAGGCGAATGCAGGGGGTCTGAGATATTGAGGTGTGCGCTGCTGTGGGAGTGATCACCGTCAATTTCAATCATTGGCAATCAAAATGACATTGGGAAAAACGGGCACATGGAAGTCCAAAACATTGGCGCTGTGAAGTGGGTACCTTGAGATTTCCCTCCAAGCCCCAATTGTTTATGAGCAAGAAAATGCCGGGGTGAAAATGACAATCCTCCTGCCTTGGTGACCTTCCACAGATGTGCATAAACACTAGCCTAACAGCCGTGAACATGATTGGTGTGTGAAAGGTAGAAATGAAATTTTTAATGCCGTTATGGTTATTTTCCATATAAAAGGGGTGCTCGGTTTACGACAGTCCCGACATACGAGGTTTGGAACATGAACAGAGTTATGATCATGATATGATATGAACTTGTGTTTGCAGGAGTGTAAGAATACGTCATCACACAGTCCAAGTTGACACACTCAGTTACCGCTACCTGCTGGTTTTTATTTGATTTATATTCATGGTCTGTGTGACTTTGACAGATTACTTATTTAATAAAATCGATAGATAAATATCGGTTTGCAGCCTAAAGAGCCTTGGATCATAAACCACACGCTTCTTTACCGAATCTAATGCTAAAAACATGATTATCTGATGACATCTCCGGGTAGAATTCCATTACATATGCCTATAAAGAGCCACGGTAATCACATGACACACAGGTTAATGTACTGGCTTCAGACTTCATTTTGATGCTTTGTGTGAGTTACGAGTGAAGCAATCTGGCTAGCGGGTGGTCGGGGGTTGCACCAGATGACCCGAAACTTTGAGATGTACGCTAGGATGGCAGCATAAAGGGCGAATAATGCAATTACAGTGCATGTGGCCTTGCTGTCCATCAAATTGTATCACTACCATCAGGATTCAATCTAGAGAATTCCATCATTCTTTCCGATTGCAATGCAAACTTTATATGAAATGTAATAAAGAAAGAGTGAGGGTGTAAAAGTAGCACGGTGGCCCTTTTATATAACAGAAATACAGTTGTAAATTTATCTTTCGACGCGGTAAAGCTGCATGAGATGAGAGACGCGCCAACGTACGAGTTGTGTCTGAAAGGTTCCAGGACTGGTGTCACAAAAGATATATTTCAAAGCTAAACTACAAATTGCGGGCCCTGTTTTCCTGCCGAAAAGTACATTTAAAAAGTAACTGCAGGAGGATCTCCACTTGCGGGTGATGTAAAGTTGGCCACTGTGAAATGGGCAGTTGTGCCGCTCTTTATTTAGTATTTGAGAAGAGGTGAGAGCTTTGGCCGGACAACTTTGGGCTGCTTCACCCTAACGATGCATCTGCTCGCCCTGATCATCTGAAAGTTCCTAGCCAAGAAGAACATCGCTTTACTGGAGCAAGCTCCCTATTTATCTAGTGTGAGAGCCATAAAGGAAAATTGGGTTGGTTATATATTTTGTTATATATATTTGAAAAAATAACAATTGGCCTGTTACAAATTGTTTGTCTTATATTTAATGTTTTATTTTATTGTCATTTTACTAAAAGAGGGAAGTCAACCCTAAGATATTTTTTTTATGAATATGTTACCAGCAGGTCCACTAGGTGAAACACAGCATTCTTATTAATTTTGCGTTTGTGGAATACAAATTAAGCAGCAAAATGCACTCGTTTTTTACCATCCCCGGGGGCGGCCATTTTGTCTTCTGTCGACGGAAAATGACATCACAACTGCTTACAACGACCAATCGCGGCTGACCTGTTTTCTGAATCTGAGCCCACGTGTGGGCCGATGGAACGGCAACGGGTTTTTAAAGCAAAGCCTTTTTTTGTTCAACTACAACGGCGTCGTTCTTTTGTTGTTGTGGTTGCTGGACTGAAAGGCCCGTAGATGGAAAGCACGAGTCAGGATTTTCATGCCCTGCTGACGTATTGACAAAAAGACAGTAATAAGTTGCCGCTACATCTAGTAAGGCTCTGTGATTTTTTTTTCCCTTTCTCTCAAGCTCAAGGAGGTCATCAAAGTCGTGGACAACATCAAGATGGCCATGATGACGGCGCTGAGGAGAATCCCATAATAATCCATGCAGGAGTTCAAGAATGCGTGGGAAAGTGCGTTAGAGTCCTGTGGGATTACTTCAAAGGGGAAAATTTGTAGTTTGTCGTTGGGATTTGAAAGACATCTTAAATGCCAGTTCTTGAAACTTTCTGACACACCTCGCGGATACAAACCCAAATCTTTTGACTATGAGGCAGACATGGCAACCACTACGTTACCATGTGGCCACAGAAATGACATTCGTAAACACTTTTTAATGAGACCCGAATACGAATACGAATTTTTTTTCAGGGTAAAGCCAATTTCGATATTTACCCAAATAAAATTCTGATCACCGATTAACTAGCCGATTAGAGGCACAACATCATTTTACACTACTTTACAATATACTGTTCTACAGTATAGGTTTAACTTCACAACAGAGAAAAATCAACAAAACTCATATGATTTTTTTTTGGGGGGGGGGGGGGGGGGGCATCTGAATGTCATTATCCTTGTTTTATAATCTAATGTGTTAATCTGCTTTTAAAAAAGTCAAAAATCAGACAATCTTTTGCCAATATCTGCAGAAGCAGACGAGCCACAGAGGTTTTCATTCAAAACAGTCCAAAAAGACTCAATGAACAAACAAAATAATCCCTAGAATATCTCGATGAAGAACGGCGCCTGTACCATGCGATGGCTCCTTGGCCTTGAAAACAAACAAACAAACAAACAAAAAAAAAAAAGAGCATTCAAAGCTGATCAGACTCGCAGACAAGTATAGGCACAGCTCACGCCTAACTCCTGACAGAGCATCTCTCCTGAGTTTGTGTCGGAGACACCCGCCATATCCTCCGGAGGCCAATTGTTGATCGCCGGCACCATTCTGTCATTCAACTGATTTACCTGAGGACAAAGACTTGAAACAATCCCATCAATACCCATCAGTCTGTCTGTCTCTCTCTCTCTCTCTCTCTCTCTCTCTCGCCCCGTGTCACTCGTCTGCTCCTTCAAAATGACGCTTCACACTGCAGCCATCACACACGTGCACAAATATTACTGAAAGTCATCCAGAGAAAAGCAAAAGGCAGGAAGAGTTTGCAGCGGAGTTCCAGGAAAAGTCTAGAAAAATACACAGCTGAAATCTCAAGAAAGCGTCGATTACTTCCAACTTTGGATCGCAAAGCTCGGCGCATGAATGTGCTCAGCAAACCCCGCAGAATTTCAACAATTGCTGAAATTATACGTATAAATTTGAAAAAATAAGTTGAACGAGAGGTCCCTTCACATCCTTCTCTGCAACAATTGTGTCACTACTGAGATCAATTCGCATTTTATACAGTGGATTCAAATTAAGCAATGGAGCAAGAAAGAAGAAACTTTTCTCTTCCCATAGAAAATGATGTACCAGTAATTTGTAGTTAATACAATTTTTACAGTCAGCATAAATTCTTTATTAACGCCAGAGGAAATTTTTTCAGTACCATTTTAATGAGAGATTCACCAATACCAGTATTGCTGCCAATCAGTTACGTCTGTCGAATTACTCTGACCTAAGAAAAAAAAAAGTTCCAATACTAACACACTGATACTGCTTTACCAGTCTGACATCTAACGTCCGGGCCATGTCAGCCGTGTGGAGATACTTAAAAGGTAAACACAGATGACAACACTTTGTTAAGCGACTGCAAAGTACGCTGTGCAAAATGGATGAACACCACTGCATACCCACCAGACACAGACATTCTGGATTGTCTCATTTGTCTCTTATCTCTGTAGACACCACATAACTGAATTGCCTGGTGTTGCAGGCAAGTCCAAGTCAAGTCAAATATTTCATTTGAAATATGTTTCATGTGTCCCATTAGTCAAAACAAGAATACTGTATTCTGAATAATATAATGTTTGTGGAATAAGAGTGAAGCAGATTAATCCACCCGTTTTCATCTGTCTCGCGGCAGACATTTTATCCTGCACCGCCCCCTACTGTCGACTGGAATGGATGTGTCATTTTAAGTATAAATCCAAATTGCCGTCCAAGTGAAAGTACCCTCAGGCTTGCATTGTGAACGTCATGGCTCACCTGTTTTCTGGTTTTGGTCATGTGACATTCGTAATGCAAGCCTGAGGGCACTTTCACTTGGACGGCAATTTGGATTTATACATAAAATTATACATCAACCTGCCAAGGGACTAAAGATGGAAACTGGTCAACCGCTATGATCAAATCTTGCATATTTGCATGCAAATGTTAATTAATATATAATGCCCTTTTTTAAATAAAATAAAAACTTAATGAAAAAAATAGTCAACTACATCTCACAGCACCTCCCCGCGACCCTGTACAGGATGAGCGGTTTGGAAGATGACACATGACTTTCCAACATAAATGTTTAGCAGCTACAAGCTATGGCTAGCGCTAGTATGCTAATACAAACAATTGAACTGACTCTCCAGTTCCCTCTGTTGCACAGATATAAGGGACAACAGCATTTACAGCAATTGCGCCAAAGAGTTGATAGATATATACTGTATATCAGTCAGTGTAAGGCAAAAAATTGTGAAAAAATAGCAGTTTTAAAGCTAAAATCACCTAGCGGCCGGAGATCCGCACAGGTCCTCCTCACACACATCACTTATTAGAGCGTGCCACGCCCATAATGACTCTGATTTGAGTTGTGGGCAGGACATGTCCTGCTGCAACATGATTGGCTGCTGCATCCAGGTAAAACACGTCCTTGGCTACGCAGATGACATGAGATGACCATTTCAAATATACATCACATTTGTCCAAAATAAAAATCTTCAACTTCGTTATGTTTAAGATTAGGGTTTGGGTTACTTAGATTGATAATACTGCTACCAAGACTGGAGTCACTCAAGTCATTCCTGCCCTGATGCAGTAAGGCGTGTCCTACCTGGATGTGTCAGCCAATCATATTGCAGCAGGGGGGATGCAGAAGCCAGTCATATTGCAATGGGGCGTGCCCTGCCTAGAAATTGTGGGATTCATAATAATGTAGTAGTGTTCATTCTTAATATGAATACTTGAGTATGAGTAAAAAGTAGGTTGCATTGAATCTACAATATAACAGTTACTCAAGTAAATGTAACAGAGTAAATGAATGATTCATCTCTGCCCGTGATTGACTGGTGACCAGTCCAGGATGGACCCCCACTTCTCTCACCAAAATTCAGCTAGGATAGGCTCCGGTTACCATGAACAATAAGGACAAGCGCAATAAGGACTACAGGGCCGTAGTTCAAGTTTCTTGGCGATGTAAAATAGGAATATATAGTTCAGAATGAATGTTGTGCCAGCCCTCATCTGCCCCTTCCTGGATTAAGATATTGCACAGTAATACGAATGAAATCAGCCATTTCCTCAGATAATTATGTATTTATTTTTTTTAACAATGAAACATTGAAAACATTAGACCCGAGAATGTCAGTCCTTGAAAATAATTTGTCCTTTGGAACACAAAAGCTGAGCACTTTGTACAAAAGGATTTTTCGCGGAATCCCTCTCAATGTGAACATCAACAGAAAACATTTGGATGACTCAAACGGAACTTTTCATCTTCTTCATCCATCCGTTTTCTTCCCCATGGCTCCTCCATACTCCTTTTGTCTCGATACGCATCACATTAAAAGATTTTGTGTATAGCTCTATTCGTATCCCTGCATGCTGAACAGTGCAGGATTGTGACAATGCACAAATGTGAAACTAGTGTATGTTGGAGCTTACATCTATTCCATTAAAGCCCAAATTCACAAATTTGATGCAGTTATTTTCATGTATAAGACAAATTCAAAACAATGTACTTTGCCCATTACACAATCATCATGAATCTTGTGATAGAATAAACATACGTTCACGACTGAAAAAGACTTTTGGGGACATAAACGACTCATCGTTTAGTCACACGCTCATTTTTTTTTTTCAATGGTTTCTTAGCAACAAGGGGTGACTCAATTTGCCCCTATGCTCATTTTATCCCAGTCTACGACATTTCCTCTTTTTGTATTAAGTGTTACAGCAGCCAGGGCAATCCGCTTCTTTCTTGACAATCACAATTGATTGTGATTGACAATTCAATAAATACAGTAATGCCGCCCTCTATGGTGAAGGTTACGTTCCAGACCTCTCACGTGATAAGTAGAATCTGCAATCCAGAAGTATCCCCTTTCAATACTCCCTACGCATGTTTCTATAGAATTTATGGCACTTGATTATTTTTTAAGGCCTTTGACACACTTTTCAGAAAATACAGTACAAACACATTCAAACATATAATATCATGAGAGAGCGCCAAGGAAATTGGGTGACTCAAAACAAAAATATTGCGCAAACAGTATAAGCAGGGTTGTACATAAACAGTGACCCGGTGACAAGGAGCCACTCCGTGATTGCGTCGTTCACTGGCGCGGGCTCGAATGGGCCATTACGAATTTCATGAATAAATACGATGAAACCAACATGTACTTCTTTTTTTTTTTTTTTAAATAAATATTCAAGATTTTGAGTTTTAATTGATCAATCATCACAGACCATTTTACGCCATTTTTTGCACATCAGGTTAAATCCTTCCATAGGTAATGGCTTGAACAAGATGTATCACCCAGAAAATGTCCAATGTTAAATATTCAGTTAGACATTAAACCCTGGGGGGAAAAAAGTATAATACAATATTTTGCCATACTGTGCACCCCAGCATACTCGCAGTTCAGTACCCACAAATCGTCTTTTTTTTTTCAATTTCTTTTCAGTATTTTTTCATAATTTTGGGTGGGTATTGTTTCTCCCAAAATATTTTCCCCCATTTTCATGGAAAACATGTATATTGACTGGTTACCAGCATTTTTCGAGGATTTTGAGGGTTTGCATAAAAGGAGATTTTTTTTTTTTCTGCCCCAATGTATTTCAATGACGTCAATTACAGTTATGAGGATTTTCGCCATTCGTGGGCCGACCCTATCTCCCTATTCCCCACTTTATATTTACCATATGATGCCCTTCTGTCATATCATTTGATGCCCCTTCATCAATTGGTGGAGGAGGGGTGGCTATAGATGCCCCCCCCCAGGTGAACCCTGTGACCTTGGCACTCCGCTGGCTATCGTTCCGTTTCACGCCAATTTCACCGATTCTGTTGATCAGACAAAATCAGTTTTGACCACATACGTAAGCATTTGTGATCGTAAAAAAAAAATAAATTAAAAAAAAAACATTGTAAAAAAAATTCGCATTTACAAGGCGAGTACGCTGCTTTAGTTTATTGTATGGAGTACAACATCAGTGCTGGACGTGTGAAATATCAAAACCCAGGGGTGTCCAAACTTGATAATGATCATGATCTTTTGAATCAGGTGTGTTGCAGCACAGATAGATGGAAAACAGGCCGGTAAGCAGCCCTTGAGGACCGGAGCTGGACATGTCCGATCTAAACCGAGTCTGTTGTGAGCAGGAGGTGACATGTTGGTTGTCTGAAGTGAGAAAAGGCGGAAATAACAGCCGTTTGTGAGTTTATTTTGAGCCCCATTACACCCCATTACAGATGAGTATGTGCTCTCGTATAGGCTGAGGGTGCAGGTGGCCCAGCGAGGTGAGCGCCTATCAATCTCTACCCTTCGCTCTTCTCCTTTATTCATCAGCTGGTCGCGATGACAATCGGCCCATTCCACGCTACTATTTGTCCGCCTGTCCTCCATCTATCAGGTAATCAGTCCATCAACGCATCCATCTGAGCACCCGGCCAGCAATTCATCAACCTTCCCATTTACTGTATGTGGCCATCATTCAGCTTTTTGTCCATCATCTAGACATGCATCCACCTTTACACACTCACACACGCTTTCAGTGGCTCCATTAGGATGCCGCATGGACTCTAAAACAGACAAATGACAAAAAAAAAAAAGAAGCCACGTGGTCAATAGATGAATTGGGAGAAGTGCGAGGAAGGAGGAAAAACAATTAAAAAGTGTCAGAAAAAGCCTAAGTACAGATGCCATCGGCGGCCACTGTAAACGAGAACCTCTGGAATCAATTACGAGCCTGCAGATAAATCAGCTAATTGAAATGGATTTGCGCCAAAGGATCATTCTGCTGTACAAGCAGCCGTGAACCAGCGGTGGAGAAGAAAGGCCGCATGCCATCCTGCCACCCTGTTAATTTGTTGCTTATTTTAACTGCATCATTGTGTGCCACGATGGCCTCAGAATTAAATAACGAGGCCAAAAATATTTGTGGCGAGCAACAACCTTTGGAATCTTACACAGCATGAACCTATCTTTCTACTAGTATTTTTTTTTTAAATTCCAATTACTCCTGCAATGTACTAAAATCCATTCGTTAGCATTCATTGTGGTGTTTAGCATTGTTATGTTGGCATTAAGATAAACAGACTGTTAGAAGGCAAATCTAAGTGGTTCTTTCAAATACACGTGTAATGATGTGCTTACATCTACGAATTTTCACAGTGTCAGACTAAAAACTCAAAGTCCAAAGGAGGTTTTAGTGTTTTACCGGAGTCACAATGCACTCCCGTCATCCCGATCGTTTAGTGTAAGGTGGTAGTGTCAGTTTTGGCCTTGCGACAAATATCAAAATGTATTTGATATTAGCACAACTCTTTCAGTCTTTGCTGGGATGTGACACAACCAACAACCAATAGATGAGCTCTAACAAAACCGCAAACAGGATGGGCGAAAACGCCACCGAGCATAATGAGAAAAATTCGCAAAGTGGGGGTAAAAATGGCTAAATAATCTGGTTGTAGTCTTGTAAATCGTGCGCCTGCAAAATTCATAGTCTTTGTAAAATTTCAGTGTGAGACAAGGCTGTGACTAAAAACTCTATAACTTTTCGTTGAATGTGAGCAGGATTGAGATGAAAGTTCTCCGAGGGTTTTCCAAATCTCAAACTATTCTAATGTACATGTAGCTTCTCTTCTCTTTGTTTCATGTTCAGTTGGACAGGAAACTTCAACTGGTAGTTGTAATAAACAGATTGAAATCTCTTTATCGGACGACTTGTTCACAAGTTGCAAAATCGCTGACATCTGGTGGAATCCTATTACCACCCCCAAGTCATCACTTTTCAGGAGACCCCAAAATGGTGTCTGTAAACCACTATCATTGCATCGTCAAAGACAGCAAGCCATTTTCAACACTTTAGATTGGTCAATAATTTGCAAAAATAACAACAAGTGTGTACTGACCAATAGTACATATTGCTGAGAAAATATGAACTATACCAAATTGTAATATAGGAGGACAGCAATATGCCACTCAATAGACTACCTCCGTGGTAATGATGTCACCATTGAATAGCTACTCTGTATTAAATACAAAATACTTATCACAAGAAGTCTTTTTTTTCTGGATCCGCTCAACATCCCTCAGGGTGCTATCCGAAATGCACACCCTGATATAAAATGTACTAGTGAATTGCCCACGGCAAAAAAAAATTGTGCCGAGGCTGCAAATGTGACACAGATGTTGCATCAAGGAAAGGAAGGACGTCGATATCGTGCTGTCCGTGGGGCACGGAGGTATCATACTGAGGGCGTTATATGCTCAGCCCAGTAATTGTAATGTTCTCGGAAGCGTGCGATTGGACTACATCGCTACTCTTAAAAGACATGTGATGTGTCAATAAGCCGATACAATGAGATCCACCCACCCAGGAAGACTTGGACAAGGAAAAAGAAGAAGCCATTAGCTTCCGCTGCAGATCTGGGAAAAAGCGGCTGATTTTGCTGTTTAAGCCTGCAATTTAAAAAATGCTAACATCCCTCCATGAACCAGAAAGTCACCAACTAATGATCAAATATAAGTAGATAAGCATTGTGTTCCAAAATATATGCAGTATTACAATAGAAAAGTCCTATTACTTTTTCTTAAAATTAGAAGAGGTCCCTGCCTTTTGCGCCACCGCCCAACTCACAGGGCACCTGACCTCTTTGGCCCCTCCCACAGGTGGTGAGCCCATGGGAAGAGGGACCCACATTGCCTTTTCGGGCTATCACTAGAAGGAAAGTCTTGTTATGATATATTAGAAATTTTGGAGAAAATTAAGTAAAAAAAAAAAAAAAAAAAGTTGCAAAGGTACAAGAACAAAGCTGTAATGTTGAAGGAAGAAAGTCAATATAACGTGAAAAAAGTCATAAACTTCCATGGGAAAAAAGTTGTATTGTCTATTTTGAGATATTGTTACTCAAAATAGACAATACAACTTTTGTAATATAATAGTCATTACAAAATTAAAAAAAAATAGTGACAAAATTCTCCCTGTCTCTCTCTCGTGAAAAAAAAAGTTTTCACCTTTGAGTGAGTTCAAGTGAGAAGCTCCATAAAAACTAAATATGCATGAATAGGCATGTCTGTTGCCTCTGACTTGGAGGAAAATGAATGAGTAGGTCCACATTGATCTGCATCCACACGACGCACGGTCAAAAGGTGTGTGCCATCAGGAATATAGTAAGACAATGCCGAGGGCTAACTATTAGCAAGCAGGAGCCATTTCATCAGCCTACCCTGCACGCCCTCCGGCGCTCTCTTTTATTCATGTCTGCTCACTACTTCCTTTTTCAAAAGTATTATTTTCCTTCTGCGTCTCTGCTTTTCATTCTAGTCTACCACCTCTTGGAGTTGATGGAGACTTCCAGAGACAGAGAGAGAGAGAGACAGTGAGAGTGAGAGAGTTAGGGAGAGAGAGAGAGAGAGAGAGAGAGAGAGAGAGAGAGAGAGAGTTAACCAGAGTGAGACAAATACAGTGAGAAAGAGTGCATGTGTGAGAGAGAGAGAGTGATTGAGCAAAAGAAAGAAAATGTGATAGTGAGAGAAAGTGTATGAGAGAAAGTATGTGAGAGTGTGAGAACGAGTGACTGTGAGAGAAAGAGAGAGAGATAAAGAGTGTGAGCATGCGAGAGTGTGAAAGAGAGACGCGCGTGCCAGTGAGAGAGAGCTGAGAAAATGTGTGCGTGTGAAAGGGGGGGTGAGTGTGTGTGTAAGAGGGTAGGGGGAGGGAGCATGTGAGAGACTGAGTGCGCGAGCGAGAGATAGACGTATACAAACACTCGCATGCACGCCCCCACGCGTCCCCGTCTTTACACACAGATTGCACACGCATGTGCACAGGTTGCGTGGCTCTCCACATTATTGGCTTAGATCTGCCTTGACAGCAATGGGCCCACCCTCACCGTGTCCTGGGGAGAGGGGGGAGAAGGGGGAGGGGAGGGGACACATGACATTATGAACCAATTAGGGCCTTAATTGACAGTTAATTAATCTAAAGTCAATTTGACCTTGAGACCAGCGGTGGACTGAGGCACCAGGAAGACGATCTTATCGCTGGCCTGATCTGCCGCCCCGACACCACATGAAATGTTGGTGCGTGTGCATGTGTGTCACATCGCACCTTATCTGCCATGGCTTCTGACTATGTGCGAGTGAGTGCGTCTGTGTGTTGCGCATGTTTTGGCAACATGTTTGGGGGAGCTTCTGTGGATGCCTGGAAACAACGAACCCCCCCCCCCCCTCCTTTTCTTTCGTTACAAAACACTGTAAGAAGCTAATATAAGCCACCCACAGGCACTGAGGTATTTTTGTCTACCCTGAAGAAAATAAGGGGCCATTTATTTGAGGTGAGGCATTGATTCATTCAACTCATTGATTAATTATGGATGCAATTTGTAGTAAAAGGGTCTACTCAAACAAACATGTTACGAATTTCCATGCCGAAAAGTCAAATAATTCCTCTTCATACGATAGTCCCACCTTCGTCAGCTGTTCGTCCCGCTGCGGCCATTCTTACCTCGTCAAACACTTCAGATTAAAAATTCCACTTCCTGCCGAGCGAGCAGTCAGTCAACAGCCGGCATTCATCAAAAATAATACGTTTGCCGTTTTTTGGCATCGGAATGCGTGGCGAGCGTGACAAATTTGTCTCCGCTTTGTGTCGCGCTGACAGGACGGAGGCGACGCGTCTCGGCCGACCGACTTTGTGTGATTAAAGAGACGACGGGCGAAAACCATCTGCCTGTCACGTCCATCTGTCATCGCCCGGCGCTCGCCATCAGCTGCTCATCACTCAAAAAAAACAACAACAACAATGGTGGGGAGGAGGAGGAGGTGCAGCTTTAGAAATATCGAGAGGTATCCGCGTAGGAGCTGCATAGACGGGCTGCGGCAATAACATTTGTTCAAGACTAACCTAGCAGCAAAGGCTGCAGCTATTGGATATTTTGGCATTCGGCTAGCCGACTGAAAATTCTATCGAATAACCGAATATTCGGATAAAAATGAAAAAAAATATATTTTGTCTTGGTTAAAGAACAAATACCATGGGGTATTGACTTGCGCATGCAAAATTGTGTGCATGCGCAAGACAATATTGTGGCATTATGGGGGAAAATGCTATGTTTTTAGCATTAAGCGGCTAGCCTATGTTATAACAATACGTTAGAATGATTTTGGTGTACGTTCGAACAACATAGGCCAGTCAAAAATCTTTTCTCAAAATTGACAGTTCCACACTGCCGTAAATTTTTTCATTGTTCTGATGCTAATTTTTTTTTTTCTACATTGGATGTATTTTTTCTCGTAAGATTACAGACAAAATTTGGACTTATGTTTTTCTAATATCGCAACTTTTTTTTCTAACTTATTCTCTTAAAATATAGACTAATCTCATAAAATATGTGTTTTTTTTTTTTTTTAATTTGAAAATAATATTGCTGCTTCTATCTAAAGAAAACTGATTTTTGTTGGTAATATTACAACGTTTTTTGTTTAGTCACTTGAAAAATTCAGACTTTCCCCCTCTTGTAATATCGTGGCCTTTGTTGTTAATGTAACTTTTTTCTAGAAATATGACATTCTGTAACATCTCCAACTTTGTATCTCTTGTAAAGTTCATTTAAATCTCTTAAAATTGTTTTTTCTCGATACATTACCGCATTCTTGTAAAATTACTATTTTACTAACAAATTCTGACTTTTTCTCGAACCATTGCGACGAATCAATAATAAACCTACAACTATGAATTCTTATAAAGTTAAAAAAAAAAGTTAATACTACGACTTTAGTCTTGAAACATTACAACTTTCTTTTTTTTTTTTTACGCTAGCAACGTTTTCTGATAATATTTCAGATCTTTTTATCGCCGCTTAAATTTCAACTTCTCCCAACATTGACACCGTTTTCTTGTGAAATGGTCTTTTTTCATCACTGTTTTCCAGTCTTCTGTATTACCTTTCCCTGGGTAAAGGTATAGTCAGCAAAGGGCCTGTCGGGAATTTGTGGGCAAGAGCAGCCCTCATCCTTCATCTTCGCATTCCTGGTCACGTTCCCTCTTTCCCCACCTCCACCTCCATCTTTGTCTCCCCCTCTGACCCGCAGCCACATTCCCTCTGTCTTTTCTCCCTCCCCTGCCGTCGACTATCTCTCTGGGATTATCGATTTGCCGTAGACCTTGATGGAGTCTCGCTGGGTGTAATGCGGGGCCCCAAAGGTGTCTTCGGAATGGAGCACATCATGACTTATGGACTAAGTATAGTAAGGCAACACCTGAATCACATACACACCAACCACAATCCCCAACGTAAAGCGCCCTTGTGTGGAGACAAGGTGCTCATTGATCATACACATTGAATTCGCATTGCTGAAATAGCAAAATGTCACAAGAGCAAAAACTCCAGAGTGTCATTTAATGTCTTTTTGGAGTTTCTTGTTGCATCCAAGTGGCTTTTCGACAATTGCGATAGATAGTGGAAATGTTCCAGGATCAAACATTAGGCAATGTTTTAGGTCAGATCTTATGCTACGTTCATGTCAAACGTGGATGATGCGTTTATGGCGGCTCGTTTGAATTGGAGCCAATGCGGTGGGAAGTGGAGCGAAGCACCGAAAATCCGTCCATTCGCCCCATTTGTCGAGTATTAAATAAGTCAAATTTTTGCCATTCCGCCTCGCGGCAGCCAATCAGCATCGGGCATACTACGTCACACACAGCCAAACAGCGTCCTGTTAACTCGGTGGCTTTTTTTTTTTTACAGTTCTTGACCTTTAGCAAGACAGCAATATTGTTAGCATTAGCATAGTGTGTCGGCCATTTGATTGTGATGTTGAAAAATGCTGTCGTAGTCTACTACCAAGCAAAGCCCCTCCCCTCTCCGCTCTGAGCGGATGAGCGGCTGCAGCATTCAAGATTCAAATTTCCCGCGGTCAAACGCGACTCGGAACGCTTCATTCGCGTTCGGTGTGAACGTAGCATTAACGTTAGCCAACGCAAGTTTTTTTTAGATAAAACACATTGCTCGGACGATTTCTTGCTTTGCAATATTTTGTTAGCGAGCCCAAACTTGTATGGTGGCAGGTGGCTACCATACACTTCACAACAAGCACCAGTTAGCGGAGAGTTATCAATTCTCCCAAAAAGAGGCTTCAAGCTGTTTATTGCCACTTGAAATTTTGCCACTTGAAATTTACTGTCAGACCAAACATAAAATAGCTCATCCACAAAAAAAAATAGAAAAGAAACATTTCAAACAACCACATAGCTTATGCTATCTTAATGCAATACAATTGGAAATAATGTAGGCAAGTGGGGCTGAAAATAAGCATCTATGTGGCAGTCTTGTTACAATGCTTTGTATGTGTTTGATTGAACAATAGAAAATACAATTTCCCTGGGTGATTTTTCGATTCTAGGACGGTTCGTTTGAAAGTGGAACGATTGAATTCAGTTCGACTCAGTGGGATTACGTATGACTCCATTGCAGATGGTGCGGCTCAGTTCCAGAGGATATGATGCAATTACTTTTTTGTTGTCATTTCACATACCTTTGAATGAACTCGTCACTACTGTAAATGTGCCATTTATTTCTAAGATTAGGTATATCACTTAAAAAGATGAATGATTACATATGTAGATATATTTTACAGTGGAATGGTTTCATTCGATTCGTTACACTTTTCATCATTTATTCAAAAAACGATTTTCCAATTGCTGATGTATATTCCCGATTGGGATGTATACGCTCTGCTACAACAACAGCAACATTTTTTTTTCTTCTAAATTTATACATGCGGCCCGCTACCAAATGTTGGGGACCGCTATGCTAAGCTATCTGTAATACTCATTTGGATTCCCGGGCA
Organism: Filicampus tigris; assembly: GCF_054856515.1. NCBI lineage: Eukaryota > Metazoa > Chordata > Actinopteri > Syngnathiformes > Syngnathidae > Filicampus > Filicampus tigris. The sequence continues at coordinate 9,616,881 of NC_141225.1, read as the reverse complement.
TACAATCGAATTACGATTGATTTTTTTTTCCCCCGCCTGCGCTGAAGTTATTCATGCAACGTCGCAAGCTGCCACCAAATATTATTGATGATAGTTTGCGGGGCTTACAATAGGGGCTGCATAATTGATTAAAAGGCGTTTATTGTGATGCTGCTTCCAAAATCTATGCATGCTTTTATCATCCGTGCATTAACAAACACGCTTTCTCCTGGAGCATGCGACGCAAAGCCCAAAAGCAAAGGGCGCTCATTGTTAATGTGTGAATCCTATTAGGATTGGCCCCAGAGTCGGCCTCTGCTTAGCAAATAAATAATAGTAATGATGATGATCCCTCATCTTGTCACCGGGGCGCACCCCTGAGAGGGTGGGGGTGGGAGTAGCAGGTGTGTGTGTACGTGTGTGTGGGTGTGTGTGTGGGTTCATCTTGGCCTAATTGGTTCCAACCCTGCAGCATTTTCCCAGCGTCACCTCCCTAGCGTTCGGGATCCGCTCGGTGAACTAGTGTGTGCTTCATACTCTTTGTTTGTCTGCCTATATGTTCCCACTCCAGAGTGGACCCCCGCTTCTCTCACCAAGTCAGCTGGGATGGACTCCAGTTCCCTCACACCCTAATGAGGACAACCATGATGGAAAATGAATGGATGTGCCCCTCCAATTGACTGGTGGCCATTGCAGGGTGGATCCCGCTTCTGTTGCCAGAAGTCAGCTGGGAGAGGTTCTAGAGCTCACTCACACCTCAAATGAGGAAAGGCAGCAAAGAAAATGGACGAATGGATGAATTTGCCCATTTCTTTCCCCAAAAGTCAGATGGGATTAACTCCTGCTCACCCACAACCCAAATGAGAAAAATCGATAGATAGGGTAGCGTTTCCTGGTTTGCTTAAACAGTTTATCTCATATTATTGATAAGACAGATTTTGTTTTGTCACTATATGCTATCTTTGTGTACACTATATGTATTTAGACCTCATTTTAGTTTGGCTCAGGTGAACTTATACGGTGGTAGTTTTGTATTGTCTTATCTTTCAGGAAGTCACAGACTATTTTGTCATCTCCTTATATGGTCTCCCTGTGCCTTGCCATGTCTTTTTTCACATACTGTAGTTTATCAGGTTGTGTGCATGGATCTGTCTGGCGAGGGGGCGGGGCTTCTTTTTATGTTGTATTTTGGATGTTTTAATTGCACAGCACTTTGAGGTGCATTTCTATGAATGTAAAGTGCTATATAAATAAAATTTGAATTTGATTGATCTCAGTGTAGCGTTTCTTGCTTTAGTTTGGATAGTTATTTTAACATAGCATAGCTTTACACGACTTACCGTAGGTAACCAGATCTTGAACCGCTTTCCAGCACAATTTTGTGTGCGCATGTCATCTTCCACACTGCTTATCCTCAGGGTCGCGGGGAGGTGCTGGAGCCTATCCCAGATGAGTATGAGCGAGCGAAAGGCGGATTACGCCCTGAACTGGTCGCCAGCCAGTCGCAGGGCACACACAGACAACCGATCCCACGCTGCCCACACACACGAAGCAGTTCTAGCAATGTCTTGCTGAGTTTGACCAAACATTTCTCAACAACAAAAATCAATAAGAGTCTATCAGACAAAGAGAATCTCCAGAGCTGGGCACTTGACCCTTTTTTGCCGGTCCGGCCGCGACCCCCCAGCCTTATTCATAAAAATTATGACCCCCCGCCCCGTTCCGCTCTCCGCCCCCAACCAAAAAAAGTGTCCGTGATTGACGCCACCGCGGGAGGGATGCTAACGGCAAAAGCTTTTTAAGGATCATTAGCTGGCTAATTTACTATTCGAACCCGCTGTGGACATGCTTCAAAATGCGCAACTAGTACTTTACTACTTACCCAACTGCATGTGCTTACTTCCATTGCGAGCCCCGGGGTTGGTTTTGTCGTATTGTATAATTATTTGATTCCAACAGACGGCCAGAAGTCGCATTCAACTTATTTATTTTCCACACTTCCCTTCGTTCACGGCATTCAAAATAAAAGCATACCAGCAAATCACTATACACAGCAGGTTTGCTACGGCGTATTTCCGGAAGTAGAAGACACCAGAAGAAGTGCATGAACTCCACCTTGATGTGGCAGCGTCATACTTGAGTGCTGCGCGCAGTTTACTATACTCCCGGACACAAGTTGTTTTGAAACAGTTAAGTTCCAAGTCGAGGACGTCGCTTCAAAAAGACAGCGACAACAATGGATATCGTACCTGCTACAACCATAAAGGGACCAAGATGACTAGGCTATGCATTTAATTTTATTGACAAACGAGTTTGCTTTTGCAGCGAGCTGCGTGCTGCATTCTCTCTCTCCTCCTCTCCGTGTGGTAAACTGTATGTCAACGCAACATGTGACATAATGAACCGATCAGAACAGCAACAATTCCTGATGGGTGCGTGGCATGTGTCGCAGACGTGTCGCCAACAGCACAATGCGTTGGTCACGTGAATCAATGCGGCAGTTGTCGCGTCGACGCGGGAGTAGAAAGAAGCCTAAAAAGTAGCCTTTCACTGAGTAGGCTGAGATAAAATTTGGCCGCCACTCGACCACGTCAAACGCATGTGGCCCGATTAGTGGGCCAGACTAAAATCCACTTCCAGCCATGCTTAGTCCAGCCATTTTTTAAAATTGTCACTCAACTCCCCCCCGCCCGAAAAATGGGCATCCGGCCGGGCCGGAGGGTACGACCGGTCCGGCCCAGGGATGGCCTGCCCAGCTCTGAGAATCTCTAATATAGATATTACTTTTCATCGCACGAGGGTTTTGTAAATACCAAATGTTCAGGATGATACCCCTACATGCAGCATGAAGCAGCAACGTGTTGTTTTTCATTCCTGCAAATTAGAGAGGCATTATTGATAATCGTACTTTGATTTAATTCCCTTCACATTTAAATGTATTCGTCACATATGATACATATTATGATAATTGGCAAAGAAAGAATTCCATCTGCATATTAATGCATCATGCAAAATATAATGTCCGTGTATTTAATTGTAGTGAGTAACAACGCAGAAACATGTTGATACATTTTGGTCCATGTAGTTGGTCAAAATGTGGCGCAGGAGAGACCTCTGTTGGCCAAGAGAAACATTACATGACATGCTTGTCAATGCGTCCTGTTTGTTGGGATGATGACGATTTGCAAAACAAATATATACTGTATGAATTTTAGATACATAGATTTCGATAGTTTCCCGATGATGATGACAAAAGGATCTGAGGATTTTATCCTCCCTTAGGTGAAGGTTGAGCTGGAGTCTTTTCTACTTGACTTTTGGCGAGAGAAGACTGGTACACCGCCTGGGTGGGTCACTTGTCAATCACAGTTATAACATTAGACGAAGTTGACACTAATGCATTTTCCCCACTCTCCCTCCTTTTTGATTCAAAAAAATGTTTTATGAAATGCAACAAAAAGTAAGTAAACCACAAACTTGCTGGACTGAGCACAAGTGAGGCACGCTCATGGTAATGTAATTCCTGGTGACGTTCTAGACATCTTGGGCATATTATTCCTGAAATGTGTCGGCTTAATCGGGTTTGAGATATCCTGCTGCGTGGCATCAGATGGAGGATGTTGTTTCCCGGCAGAAGTGACCCATGTCCACCTACTCGCTGCTCCCACCCTCAAATGACAATTGACAAAGACGTCTGAAGATAGAGATAGCGAAAACAGATTCAGGACACATGGTAACAATGGGAGCAAAGAGGCGCAGTGTTGACGTGCATCTGTCTGTTTTGCTGGTATCCCGGTCTGCATGGCATGTGGAATGCCATTCCATTCCAGATGCCTCTCGACAAGGAAAACTGGCCCCTCGGTGCTGCTTGTTGGTAATGACGCCACACGGAAATAGCTTCCCATGCCTTCGAAGGTCTCTAAATGCGTCATATGAATGTGGACGATTTGTACTTTGGAACAAGGCCAATCAAAAAAAGTAGTTTACATTCTTGACAGGTTTCCAGGATAGATTAGCTACCTAGCTAGCTACCTAGCTAGATGGATGGATGGATGGATGGATGGATAGATGGATAGATGGATAGATGGATAGATGGATAGATGGATAGATAGATAGATAGATAGATAGATAGATAGATAGATAGATAGATAGATAGATAGATAGATAGTTAGATAGATAGATAGATAGATAGATAGATAGATAGATGGATGGAGCAAAAGATGATCATGATTCAACAAGAAATACAGATGTTCATCAATAAGAAATGCATCCAAAATGTTTGCCTTGAATCTGTCTTCTGTAAATAAGTTAGAAGTGGGGTATTCCGCTTTGCGACATACCAGTCCGTCTATCCGCCTATGACGGACATCCATTCTGCAGGCGATAAACGTGAAACTTGAAAAAATAAGATAAAAGACAGATTAAGCATAAGCGGAAATGCATTCCCTCTATGTAACCATCCATAACCTGACATTGATGATTATTGTTTTGTTTGATGCAGGTATGTTTGCTGCTTGATTTGGATATTTTACATCAGGCATGTTTTTGGTCAACTAATAGGTCCTAATAGCGTGCAGCGCAAGTGCTAATTTTTAGACCGCTCGACATCACATGTGAACTGGAAGAGGGTCAACATAGCAGCGCACTTGCTGTCAACTCCTGTTAGTGCTGCTTGTTTTCTGTCCGTTTATCTCAGACAAAAACATGCCGAGTAAGCACTGCTGCTATGTAACTTGCAGAAACGACTCCAGACAATACGACCGTCCACATATGAAGGATGTATTCTGTATTCGTTTCCCGAAGCCCAAAAGTTAGAGGGATAAACGTGAACGATGGGTCAACTTTTGCAGGTGTCCAAAAGGCTAGTTTAACGCCAGCAAGTTGAAAGCCTTCGAAGTTCATATTTCATAAACATTTTGTTGGGGGCCACATGGTCCAACAGATGACAATCGCAATTCCTTTCCGGCCACTACCTGCATCGAAGAGGTAAGCCATTTCGTTCATTTTCTTTCTTTTTTTGCTTGGCGTTTGGCCCGTCTCTGATTGCTTGACGACATTGAATGACGAGAAAAAATGTAAAGCCACACTGTTTTCGACTACTGTGTCCGGCCACGCTGTTCGACTTGAGTGCCTGTGTGAATGAGATGCTCCAGTGAACTCCACAGAATTCCCATACAGTCCTAGCTCTCCGCAACAGTGCACAATCCGTCTTACCATGACGTGGATTTCTTTGGGCGGGGAGTTGGTCGACGGAAGCGCGTTTAAAATGATAGACGGGCTGGCGATAGCAGATTACTATTTGATCCAAATAGGCGGATAAATGGACCACGGAAGCGTGTCCAGGCAGCAGAGGGATGGCAAAAAAACGGACCGGAAAATTTTAGCAAAATGCCCACCTCTGCAAAAAGTAAAACCCGTATCCCACTGAGGGGCGAACGTTTGCGAGTCTTTGCGAAGGTAGTGAAGGTTGCGTTCTCCACAGGGTTCGTTCAAGGTGACAAACGTTCGCCAAACGTTCTCCAGAGCTTAGCCTGTATTTTCCTGTCACAACACATTAAAACTGTTGGCAAACGTCTGGAAAACGTTTATGACCTTGAACAACTCTAATGGTTCACCCCTCAGTGGGATACGATATAATAAATTGCTACAATGACACAACAAGAGATCAAATGAGCAAGAAAATATCAATTTTAATACGGTATCATCTTAAATTACATTACATTTCCTTCATTTGCATGCTACTAACAGTACTTATCAAACCACACATTTTGAAATATCACAGTCACATCCATTAGAGGACAAACCAAAGTACATAGTTCTGATAAAACTGCTGCTATGTTATCTCCTCGGTTACCGCCAATGTGTATAAAATCTTTCAATTGTTTGAAATCAGAATTTGATTGATATGAATGTGATATTAGGGCGGCACGGTGGTCGACTGGTTAGCACGTCCGCCTCACAGTTCAGAGGTCGTGTGTTCAATTCCGGCCCCGGCCTTCCTGTGTGGAGTTTGCATGTTCAGCCTGTGCCTGCGTGGGTTTTCTCCGATTACTCCGGTTTCCTCCCACATTCCAAAAACATGTATGGGAGGTTAATGGATGACTCTAAATTGCCCCATAGGTGTGATTGTGAGTGCGGTTGTTTGTTTGTCTCTGTGTGCCCTGCGATTGGCTGGCAACCAGTTCAGGGTGTCCTCCGCCTGCTGCCCGAAGACAGCTGGGATAGGCTCCAGCATGCCCGTGACCCTTGTGAGGATAAGCGGTTAGGATAATGGATGGATGGATGAATGTGAAATGAATGCTGACTAGTCATTGTAATGAATCACTATTGTACCATAATTTTTTTTTTTTTTTTTTCAAACCCTTCAGATCTCCTGCAGTAAGTTGGCAGGGAAGAAGCCCAGCTTGCGTCCCGTGCTGACCTTCAGGTAACCGTTCACCTCATCACCTTTCTTCACCACAATCTGCATCCACACACACAAGACAATGGATTCTGTGCATCTCACGCAACTTTCTTGGCCTTAATTGACATGGGGTGTATGTGTGTGTGTGTGTGTGCGGGTGTGTGTGTGTCTTCACCTGGTCTTTCTTCAGTGTAATCTGGCCCATCTCTCTGTTGCCAACAAAGGAACGTGTCACCTTGTACACTCGCTCTCCAGCCCGTACTCGGATGATGTAGTTGGCCGGGATGAAGCCCGTCCTCTCGCCGATCTTCCCCTGACGAGAGACAAATTTTACCATGACGGAAAACAAAGTTGCTGATGATGCATCATTTTACCGTACTTATCCCCTTCCAACAATTTACAATTTTCGGAGAATTTTAAGCAGCAAAAAAGGGCAGTGATTAGGTTTTAGGGACAGTGGGGACAGTGCCCCACCAGATCCAGCAGATGGTGCTGTGTTGGCAACGTGTTTCTTCAGATGGGTCCTGAGGCTTGTTAAAATAGACATGAGTGCAGCAAAGTTGAGTAGAAAAAGTTTATTCTCACAAGAAGAACAAAGCTGAGCATTTTCCATGCAGAAAACAGTTTTTCTTTAGGCAAAAATTGCATTCTGGCCCAATGAATTGCCAATATGAGCTCTTTTAATATTTTTTAAATGAAATTTGTTCAATGAAAATTGTTTGAATCAACATTTGACTTATTTTTAAAACATTAACATTTTACAGCATAAGACAAAAATGAACACTTGAATGTCATTGACATGAAAGTCCCCCCACTCCCATTTTTTCGCCAATTTCTCTCTCTGTTTTAAAGTTAAAGAAATACCGAAAAGGACAATGTGTAGAATTCAGTGCCATCCAGTGGTAAACTAATAGAATGCAACGACCTAAGATGGAAGCGGAAGTTATCCGAAGCACAAAGATGGCAGCGAAACATGGCAGCCTCCTGCAGGGGAGGTGCAACCTTTGTAATATAATTAGAGATTACTTCACCTACGATTATATAAAAATAATTATGTTGATGTGACAGAGCATTTTTTTTTTTTTGCATATTGTTGAAATTTGAATAGTGGGTTTTTAAAATGAATGATCATGAAAACTCAAAACATTCTACACATTGTCTCTTTAAAAACAAAGTATTGTTAAATAGTCAAAGGTTCTGCCTGTAATTCATATCTTTATTGTTGTAAGCATTTAAGAGACCAAAAACAAAGTTATTTATTCAACATGTCTTTTAATGAATCGTTCGATTAATCGGGTATTGGAATTTCATTCTGCTGAAAATCAGAATCTGCATCGGCGTCAGAACAATCAATATCGATCGGGCCCAAATAAACAATTCTTTATACACAAGTGTGATGACCAGCACGGGCATTTTGGTTTTCTGCTGAGTGGACAGTTTTGAAATGGTGTCACAACTAGAATGTGTGTCATGATGTGAAATTTGTGTTCTACCTGTGTCTCTATCTGTCTCTGTGTTCTCCAAGCATTTGCTGGGTAGGCTCTTTTTCTTAAAGGTGTCCTTGACTCCACCCCCACCGGTCAACCTCCCTACGTTTGAAATTCAACTCGCTCTGTCGACTTGTGTGATGCCCTGTTTACTGTCAGATGCGTGACCTATTTCTAATTGGGTCAGACTTTCTTCAACTACCTAGAATTTGAGGAATGGCCTGTTTTATAATGGTATAAAGAAAGACATCTTTTTCACGACGGACACAGAAACATTTATGAATTCAAACAGTTGTAGTTATGAATAATTAGATTAATGCTAACACATAATGGGAAACGCTGTAAACCGGCTAAGCATATACAAGGCGGCGTTATAACGCTTTAAGCACCTGATATTTGAACACAAATGGTGCTGCAACACATGTAGCCAGACAATATAACAATACTCAAGTATAGATTCTTTATCCTCTGTGCTAAATGACTAATGTTACTGTAGATTACTGAGTCACTTACAGTACTCGTTTGTGACTGTATTATTTCACACATCAGAAGGAGCCGCAATGATTTAATAATGATGCGCAAACTGTTTACTTCTTTACGTATCTCAAGGCACCACTGTATGAGTAAACACTTTCTTGTTGAAAAGGACAATGTACTCACCCTCCACCACTCCTCATTGGAGTCATCGATCACTGTGATGCGGTCGCCAGCGCTGGGCAACAAACAGGATATCATTGTTGACACGTTAAAAAAAAAAAAAAAAGACATGATAAGTGTAAGGACATCTGACAGCACACTTACTGTACGTCCAGGTCATCTTTCTCAATAGCCTTGAAGCTGTACAGCGCCAAGTAATAATGCGATTGACTAAACATGCCGATCTTGCCTGGCTGAGGCTTTTTACTCTGAGTAACACACAAGACAAATGTGGTCATCATATTTGCCGTTTTGTCATTAATTAGCGTGATGATCTCATGCTAATCAGACCTTTTCTTCTGCTGGAGCCTGTTCGCCTCGCTTATCTCCCTCAGAGCCAGCTACAACAGGCACAAAAATGATAGAATAATTACAAACATTTGCAAAAGAAAGCGATAGTATTACTTTGCATTATAACGATAATTTACAACCCAGGCTGAGAGTATCACGATAATCTAACAACAGTGCTGATATTTTCAAGATAATTTACAAAACAATACTGACAGTATCATGGAAATTTGGAAAGTAAACTGATAATAGAATACTTTTTTAACAATAGTCATATACTGCAATACTTTGTCAACAATAGTGATAGTTGCACAATGATGTTCAAACAATACAGATGTTTCTGATTGTCTGACTTTATTCTCAAAGCGTTACTGATATTCTCACAATTTGCAAACAATTGTATTGTGACATTTAGAAAATGTTACTAAACGTATCACGACACGAATGGTGCTGATAGTATCAAGTAACTTTGCCGAGGATTTTCCAATATTTTAGACAGTTAAGGGAAGATTGACATCGGTCCGTAGTTTTCAAAGTTTTTGGCACCATTTTTGTAGATTGGTATGACTTCTACCGTTTTCATTTGCGCTGGAAACTTGCCCGTTGCAAATGATAGATTAAAAATATGGGATGGAAGTTTAACGATTTCTTTGTTGACTTGTTTGACGATGGTTATGTCCAGCTCATCACTGTCAATTGTTTTCTTTTTTCATTGGTGAATGTATTGAATGGTTTTGACTACATTCCCCGTCATATAAATATTATTACGGTAAATTGCCAATACTGATAGTATTTTGATACTTCCCCACGATACTGATAGTAGTGCCTATGTCCTTAATAACACGAATATTATCACGAAAATTTGTACTGTATTGTTCCAATACTTGATAACACAACAATTTGTAAACAATGCTAATATTAGCAAGGAACTTTGCCAACGTTACTGACACTATCAGCATACTCTGCCAACAACACTGACTATTTTACAACTTTAACATTAGTGACTCACCTCCTTCAGCGCCATTCTCCTGCAGTTTGGGCTGGGACTCGTCCTCCTCCATCATCATCATCGTCATCTAAAACGATTAGCACGCTATGACACCAATTATTGTAATGAACTGGACTGTAAGAACACTGCACACATCCACACTGACGTTCTTTTTGTCCTCTGAGCCTTTCTTGCGCTCCTTGTTGGCCATAATGACACCGATCCGCAGTGTCTCAAACACGGGGTCGGTGCGATTCGACTGCGCTGGCGACCCAATATCGTCCAACCAGCGAGAAGGGAGACACGAATGAGGGCAATGGAAAAACGGAATCAGAGATTATAGACAACAAAACAACAACAAAAAACGCAATTTTATTCTAGTTTCATTCATTTGTTTCACTTAAGTGTATCGCCGTACGGTATTAGTTGGACTCACAGAAGGGCAAGAGCTGGGAGACAGTAGCATTCTGCTGGCTGCTGTACAGAGGAGAACTGTATGCTCTCCTGAAGCCTGGAGGCTGACAGACACGCGGCACACTGATGTGAAGTGAAGCTTTGCAAAAGAAACTGCCAGCATCTCAGTACTTTGCAATCAATACTGATTGATGATGGTATCACCATATGTTGACAACGATACTGACAGTATCGCGACACTTTGCCAAACATACTTAGTGTATCACAATACCATGTCAACTATCCTGCTAGTCTTACGATACTTTGCCAACAACACTGGCGGCATCAGTGTGTCTTTATTAGAGGCGTAAATTTATGGAATAATCACAGAAATGACCTTAAAATGTGTTGTTCGTGACACTTGGCAGACAGCACTGATAGTATCAAAACCTTGGCCAAATGTATTGGCTCATAATAATTTGAAAATTATACGACAGTATCATGAAACTAGGCCAGCAATACTGACAGTGTCACAATTACCAGTGCGCCGATCGATCAGCCACTTTTCAAGATCGGCCGACCTTCGTGGAAAAGTGTGTAATTGCCGATGTTTCTCAAAGCCTTCCATTCCCAATCACAGAAATCCATCACCTGCAGCTCATACCTTGCAGCCTGCAGCCACTAGCGACCAGCCTCTGTGCAATGTAGCACAGTCCCCCTCTGTGTTATCGTTTCTTTCAGTAATGTTTTTGACTGAATAGTTGCTACATTGCACCAGCAGGGGTTTTGTATTTATGCTCATAAGTTTTCCTCTAAATTAAGGTGATTATATGGTTCCTTTTTTTCGAAATCATACAGCCAATAGCACTTGCCATAAACAAGTTGAGAAATGCTAAACGATATCAGAACTGGTATCAACAGATCACACACATGGATGATCGGTATCAGAAATGGAACCATAAAACCATGATCGGAACACCCCTAATCACAACACTTTGCAAACACTATCGCAATACTTTGCCAAAGATACTGATAGTATCACAATACTTTGCCGACAATACAGAAAGTATCACGATACTGGTTTCATCAGGATACAAAGGCAAAAATACTAAGAGTATCACAGTATTTGACAGTGATACTGATACTGGCATCATTACACCGTACCAATGATACTGATAGTATCACAAAACTCTGCAAACAATACTGACAGTATCACTATTATCTGCCAAACATACAGCCATGATTTTTATCAGTGATGTTATCACAATACTTTGAGAACAATACTGACAGTATCACGATACATTGACACTGATAGTATCACTATAAGTACTTTAAAACCAGTAGATGCGAGATACATGTATAGATTTGTAAAAAGCAAAGAAAGCTCACAATTTTGCCAAAGCACCTCTGGAACTCCACATAGGACTGACACTGGTGGTGGATGCTGGTTTTGCAGTTCTTGCAGCGCAACGCAAACTTGTTGTTTACTGGAGACAGAGAAGGAAAAGGTAAAAAGATAAAATGAATGAAGTGAGAGCGCAACAAGTCAACTTTTGTAATACATGAAGCTCCGCACATACAAACGATCATGCGCGCGCACACGTCACAGAATTTGGGCTTCTTGCAGTAGTGATCCTTGAACTTGTGCGGCCGGTCATTGATGGGTTTGATGGACTCTGGCAGGGGCGGCTCGTCTCGCTCTTCTTCCTCCACCTCCTCATCGTAGATGAAATACACCTGTGCCACAACACTCAGGACCATGTAGTGAGGTACGACTTCTCCAAAAAAATGCTAGTTAATTAGCAAACTTATATTCCAGGGGTCCATCAAAGTTGAACATGTTCCAGAGATTTTGCAGAATCGCTACCAAATTTTGATGAGGGAAGCTAAATTGCAAAGACTTTTTGTTTTCGTACTTGTGTGTGGGTGGAGCAAGGTGGTAAAATTTGTCTTAAAAGTGCCCCCGTAAACTTACTAAGAATAAATAAATAAAAATTCAGCCCCCAAAGCAATTTTTGCTTGGCAACATGACATTTGGTAGGCATGTATTAACAGTAAACCCACAACTACAAAAGTTGAAGGAACGCATGCTCAAAAAGACATGGGAAGCCTGTCATTTTGGTTGAAGGCAGCCATTTTTTCCCATTCAATGTCCTTCAGAGTCATAATTAGAGACTTTGCTACCAAAATTGAATGACCTACACTCGACAAATGTGTGAAGCTACTTTGTCAAGATTTTTAGTTTTTATTATGGTGTGTGTGTGGTCATAGCATGTTGGTGAAGTTTGGCCCGGCAGCTAACATCCCCCCATCGCCCCTTGAATTTTCAGAAAATCCAGCCCTAGAAGCCAATTTGAGTTTTGCTTGGCAAGATGACAATTTGTTGGCATGTCTCAAATAATCATTGCCTGATAAAAAAAAATAAAAAAAATCTTGGTTTAAAGGGGAAGTCAAACCAAACATATTTTTTTCAAGAATATGTTCTATGCCAGCCTACTAGTTGAAACAAGTCATTTTGATAAATATTGTGTTTGTGGAATAAGAGATAATCCACCCGTTTTTAGCCATCTCCGGGGGCGTCCATTTTGCCACTTTTGTCGATTGAAAATGACAACACAACTGCTTGGGCTCAGGTAACGACCAATCACAGCTCACCTGTTTTCTTAAGATGAGCCATAATTGGTTGTTATTGGAGCACTGAGCATCTGTGATGTCATTTTCAGTCTACAGAAGTGACAAAATGGCCACCCCCTGAGATGGCTAAAAAAACGTGGATTTTGTTTCTTAACTCATATTCCACAAACGCAATATTAATCAGAACGCCGTGTTTCAAGTAGTGGGCCTTTGTAGAACATATTCTTGAACATACACTATACGCAAGGGTGATGCTAAATCGCAAAGACTTTTAGTAACACATCATATTAAACACAGCCAGACAGCGAGTGTCACCTGAGTACATTCTGCTTAATGTCATAAAATGAGTTCAAAAAGTAACTCTGTAGACTCGATACACCACAGGTGGGACAGCATGAAAAGGCTTAGATCCCAAAATAGTTTTTGACTGCCAACCGGCAGAATCCCCAAATGAAATGTAACAAAGCTTTACTACGCTACTCCTATATATACTGCTGCACTGATCATGCACGCACATTTCGGCTTCAGACGTGAGCGGCCTCCAGCTCTCCATCATTGTCAGGATTAGAGGTTGTGCTGCGCTCGTCAGGCTGTGGATTAGCACTGCAATCAGCAGTAATACAGCAGAGCGTTCGCACATTACGCCGCCGTCAACCAGCAACTCTATCCAGCTGTCAGTCTCCCTAAAGCCAGCGGCCACAATGGCTTGGAACATTCCAGGCCGGAATGCCGCCCGACATCCAATATGGAAAAGTGCTCCTCAAGTGGGAACAATAGGTGATGTCTCTCCCCGATGTTCAAAGACAGAGGCGGTCATATGTCGGAAATACCCCTCCATGTCACGACAAGGCTGCAAAATTTCTGCTCAGCTTTTAGATACAGTAATAATAGAATTCAATAGAATGTAAATAATTAAACAGTTTGTGCATAAATAAACAATTGTGCATCATGATTTTATGTTTTAAATCATTGTTGCCTTGTGGTGTGTGCATTGGACACCAGGGGGCAGTGTAATATAAACAGACAAACTACAATTAAATTTGATGATGACACAAAAGACTATCACAACTAAGCTGTAGTAATATTAATTGTTCTTCACAGAGGACAAAGAACACATGCATCTGAGTTTTGTTGTATGCTGTTTGCATGCGTTGCTACCATTTGTGTTCAAGTACCGATATATAAATTGTTTAAAGATTTATAACTACCACAATATAAATGCCAGCTTGTTAGCCTGTCAATGGCGTTTCTCATTATGCATTAGCATTAAGCTAGCAGACTTTCAGATGTCTGTTAAATACACATGTATTGTGCCATATTTGCTTCATGTTTAGTTTAACAGTTAACATCAACTGGAGATGACAAACAGCTTGAAACATGCACTTGGCCACTTTTTTGAAACATTTTTATTTTATTCGAAAAATTTGCTTTTGCTTGCAAATCAAGACCAAAAAAAAAAAAAAGTGCTAATACTGTTCCCAAACTGCGTTTGTACAAAACAAACACCTCCTACCTCCCCCTGTAGGTGAATAAATAAAAATCCATCCATCCATTATCTATACCGCTTATTCTCTCAAGTGTCGCGGGGAGTGCTGGAGCCTATCCCAGACGTGTTCGGGCAGCAGGCGGGGGACACCCTGAACTGGTTGCCAGCCAATCGCAAGGTACACAGAGACAAACCTCCGCACTCACAATCACACCTAGGGGCAATTTAGAGAGTCCAATTAAGCTAAATAAAAATCAAAGGCCATTATTTGTGTAAATACGGTGCATAAGGATACAACTTAAAAACATATCCTTCTGCCCTCTGTGACATACTGCTCGTGGCTGGTCCGCCAACATTAAAGCAGCATGGCAATAACATAGATGCCGGTGAATGTACATTGTGAAAACATTGTCTTAAGGTGAAAATATGACTTATTACTGTGTGGGAGACTAGACTGTGTCAGAAAGATGTGTTCATGATGATGTTAAAATAAGTGATAGCTTTGTTATGGGTTCACAAACACCCCTATGTAATTTATTTAGCTAATTCTTTAATGGATTTTCTGTTTTTGTATATTTTTTCCCATTGTCAATGAAGGTATCACTCATTTACGTTTTCTGATGTGGGCTTTGAACGCCTCTGGAGTCGACTCGAACAGCTGAGGCACAGTGTGGAAGAGAGACGGTGCTTGTATTCTTGTGAGTTGGGAAAATAAAAGTCTTGCTTAAAAGACAGCCCTGCGACTCTCTGTGCCTTGGAGTTGCAACAACTGCTTTATTCCAAACCAGCTACTGTATGTTTAACACGGGACACGGCCTGAATAAATAACCCCTGCAATACGATTTACCGTGTTATCCTCCTCTTTCACCACATTATCTGGCAGAGGGGGGTTGTCATGAATATCCACGGAGTCCTTGTCATCTAACCTGTCATCAACACATAGATATCACAGCATTACACCGAGTGGCAAAAAAAACAAAAAAAAAAAACATTCAGCACAGACAAATTCCACCAAAGCTGATCCCCAGATTTGATAAGAATCAAGGTTGCCAACATACTCACGTACTCACGTGTCATAAGTGGCCATGGTGCACAGCTGAGGTTTTGGGTCCAAGGTTTGGTCACAGAAGGTGGGGTTGTAAAGTATAAGTAGGTGCGGTATTAGGCTCCCAGAAGTAACAAAAACTGAGGTTGTAGGTATCAGATGTAGCAATTCAAGCAAACACGAAGCAAGACATCTGTGATAATGAAGAAAATCTATCAAGACGGTACACAAACATGCAATCATACAACACCACAAACGTCTACTAAATACTGTGACCAAAAAAAAGGTACAAATGAGTTACAAGCACAATGTAGTCGATCCAACTGACCAAAATTGTCAAACTCCACGTCTTCTCCTCACAATTCTTTCTGCCTGTTGCTCCAAATGAGGCTCCAACAGGTGGGAGATTGGGTAGAGAAATTCCAGCATGACCAGTCCAGCCCTTCCCAGCCCGGCCCGGCCCGGCCCGGCGCTCCACGCGAGAACATGCGTGACAGTTTGGGACAGCTGAGCACTTGAAAAGCTTTGAAAGGCTCTCCCAGCTGAATGGTAAAGAATTGCACAGCTCCCCCAATTGCGCCTGGCCCCAATATAACTACTCATTCAGAAAGATGAGCACAGATGATCTTACATTGCATTAAAGAAAAATACATTCTCAAGCTCAATTTCTGTGTCAACGGTATTGACAATTTATTCTATAAGTTAAGGTTTGATTTTAACACAATGCACTCATAATTCTTCAAGGGAGAATTCAAAGGATGGGACATAGGAATGTTCCAACTTGGGATATAGACATGTCCTGTGTGTAAGGAATGATTTTAGCACCTTTTTTATCTTGCTGACTTGGTGGTCCCTTGTGTCCCATCCTGAGCTAATTTGCTGGTCTTTTGGTGATTCCGAAAGACTTAAAAGTCAACACGTTGTACAGCTCTATATGGGCTACAGTATTCTGGAATGTCTCTGGAAATTAGCCAAACTTCAGACTCATTTCTACTCTCTCGCATTTTGTTAAACCACACCTGGTATGCAACTAGACTCTTGCCCCGCCTCGCCTCAATTTTGGCCTGTTTAGTGCCCCTTCTCCCGTTTCCTCTCCCCCCTTCCTGCTCGGAGTGGGGGCCAAGTGGCGATGAGTGATGTGACGACCGAGACATGGCCTAAGCTTCCAAGATGGCGTTGGTGTGGAGGATTCTTCATTGATCGACCGGGCTACATATTAAGGGAACAACTACCTGTGCGTGTCATCAATCTGTGGTGCTTCATTTCATGAAATGGACTCTCATGCTGTTTTAAGCATCATTATACAGCATCATATCATGTGATAAATGTTAACCACTTGGCATCCATTGCAGCCTGGTCATCCTGTGACCCCATCTCAAGATTTCTTCCCTTTTCATTATCCCCTAAAACGACCCAAGTGAGGACAATAGTTATCAGAAATTGATGTGCAACGCTAATAAGGACAGTCGGTACATACAATTGGATGGATCACAACTAGGGCTGGGGAAAAAGCTTCGATCGCAAAAAAAAAAATGATCGACGTAAATATTTTTGCCCTAAGGCATTGCCGGCACCATTGTATACTATCCACACGTACATTTCCAGGCCTTAAACGTCCATTGTACTGTATCACTAATGACCTATTGTCTATTGGCGCCATCTCTTGGTGGAAGTTGACACTGCAGCCAGTGAGATTTTCCACGTGGCTAATGTCATCAGGTGTCACCACTGGGGTTAGGTTTGGCATAATTATTGCATCGAATGCCCTTCCTGATGCATCCCACTCATTTTTATCCGGGTATGGCACCGGGTAACAGAGGTAGAGTCTTTAAGATTTAGCATATCCTTTAGGATGCTAGTTTTTATGACTGGGATTTGAACTGTGGTCACCTGTGTCAAACTCAGCCATCCACCGCATTGCTCAGCTGCAGGGTAATGTTTTACATCTACTAATCCACCAGTTAGCGCGTAGTTACCCGAGAATCGCTAGATGGAAAGTACTGCATGGTGGTTGTAGATTTCTATCATGTTAACTCATTCATCGCTATTGATATACAGGTATTTGTCTTTTCACAGTCCAGCCATTCAATCCTAGGAATTTATATATTTTTTCAAACGTTAGGGTAAAAGACGGTCTGAAAATGTCTAGCAGTGAATGAGTTAAGTGACAATTGGAAACTACTTGATCATTTATTCGATGGAATTGTCGTTAGCATAATCGTTTCTAAAATGATTCAACAGTGACAGCCCTAATCTCAACATGAAAAAAAGTCTTGGCTCATCCCAGTATAGTGACACGAGCGCAGAGGAAATAGCAGTAGACAGGGAGTAACGGGACCGCTGAATGTGTATGCACTGTAGAGAAATAACACGCTAAGCAATTCTTTCATTGATTTTTCACCTTTTATATTTTTAAAAACAAACAAAAAATAACAGATTAAATAAAATTTACAGTAGACATATGCAAACATTGTGCACTTCAACTACATTTTCTGATACTTTCTGCACAGCTGTCAACAAAAAACGCAAACACAACGTGGTTGGGGGGTAGTTGGGTGTAGTGGGAGAGTACAGTAAAGAGGGGCTATGTGGGGAATAGGAGCAGGGGATGAAAAGGGAAGGAAGGAGGAAAAGAAAGGCAAAAAACGTTTTTCACTCAGGGAGGAAGAAAAAAAAAATCACTGAATATATAGATTTCTTTATTCCTTACATCACTTATATAAATATATTGAACCCTCTCCCTCCCCCGAAAAGACCGCAATACAGAACCCCACAACATCAGTAAGGCAAACAGAAAGCGAGAGGAGAGCGAGAGACAGAGAGAGAGAGAAAGAGAGAGCAGAGCAGCATGAGACATGGCGAGATTGACTCGAGAGAGCGAGAGAATGTGTAAATCGATGAGGTGGCAGGATATGATTGGTGACGGGAAAAGCTCTGGAAGAAAGGACGCAAAGAAGGTGGAGGACGAAGAGGTTTTGACTGAGGTCGACTGTCCAGTGTGTTTTCCGTTTGTGTGCTACGTGACCCTGTTGTGAATGTGTATATTGTGTGTCTCCTGTAGTGTGTGTGTGTGTGTGTGTGATCACATTTCCGTAAAATGGCAGCGCAAATTTCCAGGGTGAAACGCATGCTTGCGTGTCCCGTGTGCTCTTTCGCAATTTCAATACAAAAATGAGGAATAAAAACCAACGACTAAATCATAGTTGAAAGCAAACACCGACCACCTCAAGATTCACACCTTCCCTTTTTATACATTTGACACGTTTAAGTTTTTTTTTTTTTTTTTTTTTTTTTTTTAATTTTTTCCATTGTTTGTAATTGTACACCAACAGCAGCCCCACCAACCCCCCCACCCCCCACCCCGAACCACCTCAGTCCTCCGTCCTTTTTCCCGCCGAGAGTCCGCGCGCGTCATCCTCTCACTGAGAGCTGGCTCTCTCCAGCACGCGCAGATCATAGTTCTTTTTGGCAGCCCTCAGTTTGAAGAGGCCGGCCGCGCTGTTGTTTAGTTTGAAGGAAGCACTCTGGGCGGCCATGGTGCTGGGGAACACGGCCACCACCGTGTACAGGTGGGCCGGGTCGCCGCCGCAACTGCCAGCCACGCTGGTGGCCCCAGCAGGTCCGCAGCCTCCCCGACCTCCCTGAGGCTCCTTCAGCCACTGGATCTTGGCGCCGCACAGCGACAGCTGGTTGAAGAGTTTTTCGGCATCTGGACGCGAAATCCCTTCGGGCAGGTCCGTTACTTCCAGCACGCGACTCACCACTGAGACATGAGCAGAAGAGGTTAAAGAAACAAGTGAGAGAGTAGCGGGCTTTGCTGCTCACTAACACCTCAGACTCCCTCTTAGGGGTGGGTTGTATTGGCTTTAAAAAAAAAAAAATTATATATATGACGATAATCTACACAAAAATACTGAACAATTAGGGATGAGTTTCTGAACAACAGCTCTTGTTTATATTTTAAATTGCTTCATACATCTGCAAAATATTGCACAATGATATTGTAAGGTAATATTTAACAACAAAGAACTTCAAATTATTTCCAGAGTATATAGGATGTTTTCTCAAAGGAGCATTCTGATTAATACTGCGTTTGAGTTAAGCGGTGCAATATGTCTATTTATAGCCATCTAAGTGTCGGCCATTTTGCCACTTTCTGTCGACTGAAAATGACACCACAGTTGCTCAGGTCTCACATAACGACCAATCTTTGCTCACTTGTTTTCTGAAGCTGAGCCATGCTGAGTGTGTGATGTCACGTCTGCATATATGCCTTTAAAAGGCGGGGCGGCATGTGATGGTGGCGAATCTGGTCCTGAGCGGTGTTTGACAGCAGATTCTGTGCGAGTGTGCACCAAATGTGTTTGTGTTTTTTGTGTGTTAAGGGTGGACGGGTGAGTATACGGCAAAATTCCACCCCCCCAAAAAATAAAAAATGCAATATGTGCAGCCACCAACTATGACTTGATCGTGAAACAGTGTCGTAGAAGGACCTGCAGTCAAAATGGAGCCACATATTTTGCCTGTTCTTCACATTACCTCTATGACTGGGTTTATTTACACTGCATAATTCAATCGAGATGACCCCAACTTTTTGATCCCAGTTGGCACAAATAGTGAGATGGATGAGGAACTTAAATGTTTTCTGCCATCCTTTCCAAATCATCTGTTAAACCTTTTATCTTTTTAATCAGACTAGTGACTGATCGCATTTTATGACAAGACCTACTGTACAGTGGCATCTGAATCTATTTTGGGAAGTTTCCCCACTGTGGCTTCATTATCCTGTGGTCTCCGACGTTAATATTTGTGGTATTTCTTTATTATTGTTTACGGCCAAGTTATTTAGGGGTATGAATCACTTAGCAGCATTGTAATGAATAAATGATATTGCCACGTCACCTCTGTGACATTCAAACTCACCAACATCGGTGGTGCCGAGATCAGTGGATGCCGATTTGAGCGTTTGCTTCTTCCCTCGTGCACCGTGTTTCATGACTCCTTGGCCCTGCGCGTGTCACAGAAAGGATTGCGGAACTGCAGTTAGGACACAAGATGGCAGCAAACGCAACACGGCGAATTTAAAATGTCGCAAGTAGGCCTGGCCTGACCTGGTGAGAGTTGTATGACGACTGGCCATGCATGAGCTGAGGAGGGCACAAGCTGTACTGGAGGGGCTGTCCCAATAAAGAGTAGCGGCCGTCACCTGAACACAAGTTGATAGTTCAAAACAAACAAGAGGTTCATTGCACAAAAAGCAGTCACACGATACTTCATTCGGTAAACCTGCACACAATAAGAGTCAATGCAAGAGCTGTCTGACTTAAAACTATGTATGAATTCTCACTTTTGATTGACACTGTCAGAGAGATAAAGTGTTTATTTTTATGATGGAATATTGAAATGATCCCAGAACCAATCCAATAAAGTAAGGCTATTGCCAGCAGTATGTACTGTATGCGGTGTAGATATAGGTGCAAGTTCAAATGAGGTAACGCGTGTGCAGTGAACAGTATGTTTAAAGTGGCACAATGCCAGTCATGTGACCCAGTGAGGTGACATGACAGCCTAATGGCTTAGTCATTACTTTAAAGCGATTGGGGGTAAGGGGAAATAGGTGAAAGATCATCGTCTTCATCGTCTTCTGCTTGTGTATGATCGCCAAATTTCATTGCACTTGCGATGCGGCGTTGGAAGTTTGGGTGCGTTTGAGCACGACTGGAAAGAGACGTTGCCCGCTGACATTGCGGCGGACCTCTTCCATCTCCCAGCGCAACCACCGCGGCGAAAACGGTGCCGAGGCAAACGTGGTGGCAAGCTAGCGAGGCTGAAAAGGGAGCAGGTGCATGCTTCGTCCCCTGCCCACTCCCGGACAGACGGACGGACGGACGGACGGACGGACGGACGGACGGACGGACGGACGGACTCCACCGCTGTGCCTCGCGCGGGACCCCCGCTGCTGGCTGCCTGATACCAATCGTCGGCTGCGCCGAGGAATCCCGGCTGTGCCGCCGCCTACCATGCGCCATCGGAATCGCCAACTTCTCAATTGGAGGTGACACGCGCACCTGCTGCTGCTGATGCTCCCACAAGGATAGCGTTGTTGAACGCCCGGTCGTTGGCGAACAAATCGTTTATCCTGAGGGAGCTATTTCTTTCCAAACAACTTGGATTTCCTCTGCCTGACGGAGACTTGAACTGGCGCCGGTGAGTGCAGTGCGATGCTTGAACTATTACCGCCTGCATGCTCTTATTTGGACGTGCCGAGAAGTTTCAGGCCGAGGTGGAGGAACGGCGACTGTTTTTAAAAGCAAATTGAAATGTAAACAGTGTTTACTCGCCACAGCGTTCAGCAGCTTTGAGGGCAATTTCTTTGAAGTGGCCAGTGCCGTCCGTCCCTGTGCTCTGCGCTGTCATATACCGTCCTCCCAAATACAACAAGGCATTTCTGAATGACTTTTCAAATCATCTTGCCGAAATAATGTTGCGATATGATCGCATCCTGTTCATGGGGGACTTTAATATTCACGTGTGCTGTCCTGAAAAACCAAAGGCAAATTTGAAAGTTTTGGACAATGTGCTCTCTGATCATATGACTGTGCTCTTTGATGAAATGTTTTCCAGCGCTGTCAGAGCTAATGCTAGCGAGCGCAAGGCCCGGGTTTTTAACCACCTCACTGCTAGTCAGTTCTCTGATGCCTTTGATCAGCACTGTGTTCCCTCTTCAAACACAGAGGAGCTTAGCACTTGGTTCCATTCATCTTGCCGCAATATTTTGGACTCCGTGGCTCCATTAAAAATTATGCGGCAAAAAAATTAGACCGGAGCCGTGGTTTAATGAGAGCACTCGCACAGTTAAACAGGAATGCTGCAGAGCTGAACGCAGATAGAAAAAAGACAGGCTGCAGGTCTCTTACCAAATCTTACAGGACTTCTGGCGTCGTTACCAGAGAAAGGTGAAAGAGTCCAAGAGAGACCACTTGACGAGTCGGATTCAGGCAAATCGCCAAAATCCACGTGCTCTATTTAAAACAATTGACTCTGTACTCAAGCCCCGTCAACTGACTAGCACGGAATCATCCCCTGAAATGTGCGATAGATTCATGCAGTTTTTCATTGACAAGGTTGCTACAGCTAGGTAGCAAATGTGGTGTTCGAACGCCACATTTGACTCCTCTGTCCAAGTTCCTTGTTCAGCAGTGTTCGATTCCTTTGAGCCGGTTTTATTGACATTTTGGGGGGAGGTGGTTTGCCATGTGATACCATCGGGCGACCCTTATGACTCCATTCCTCCACACTTCTTTAAGGAGATTGTCCCGACAATTGGAAAATCGGTTTTGGCCATTATCAACAGCAGCCTGTCTTCTGGTGTGGTCCCCCAACATTTTAAGCATGCTGTAGTGCGAGCCCTGCTGAAAAACAACTGGCCTTGATCAAGCTGTGCTATCAAATTTTAGACCCATTTCCAAGCTAGCTCTTATGTCTAAAATTCTGGAAAAAGTGGTGCACTCACAGCTAAGATCTTACTTGGATAAACACAATGTCATGGACGTTTTCCAATCAGGCTTCAAGAAGATGCATAGCACACGTGTATGATTTACAAGTTCATTACTTATGTCCAACATTTTTTTTCAATGAATGCCACATTTGGTCGCAAGTGGACGCTTCTTGTTCACCTGGAGCCGTCCCTCCTGGCCGTGGAAACTGGGGAATGAGGGGTAATGGTCCCAGGCCCGGACAGACACTGCTGACGCTGCCAGAGGGAGACGGGGTGGGAGACTGAGTCGGAGAGGCCAACGGACTCGTCAGCTGGGTGCTGGCCTGCATGAAAGGAGGAGAACATAATGCAAGGGTGAGAGTGAGTGCGTGACAGAGCTTCCCTTGACTTGTCGAAGCATGTCTACCTGTGGAGTGTTGTCAGCTTTGTAGAGCTCTCCCGGCTTGCCGGGTCTTTGCTCTATGCTGTAGTACTTGCATGGGTTCCACTGGACCAGTGGAGGATTCTGGGAAGGCTGGGGTCCATTAGGGACGCTGAGCTGCATGACCATGACTCCGGGACCAGGAGGCGGGACTCCTGATCACACAGACACATGATCAATTATCAAAGTATTTCAGCATATGACATTGTTCTGATGTGTTCAGGCATAAAGTATGAGCAAGGATGCATCTGATACATTCAAGGGTGACTGATAAAGTCCATGTTATTTTGATCCACATTCATCCGTAGCCAAATGAGTGCATAAGGCATTGGTGTTTTTCAGGTTTTCCAAAAAGCCTTTAAATATTATCTAGTGACTAACAGCATACCCTTTTTGTCCCGGTCTGAACTTTCCCCAGGTAAACCTTCACCTGGGTTTTATGTAACCCCTGACTACACACACAATAATGGCTAAAGAAAATGGACAAATTGGTGGAGACATCAGAAAAAGTGTTGGTCCCCAATTTCCATTGAACAAAAAAAAGGGCAACATGTCAGATTGTTTGGGGTCTCACCTGAATATTGCTGCTGTAATTGTTGTGGGTTGCAGGGGGACGGCGACGGTGTGATTTGATACTGTTCGGAGCTGGGGGGCTGCAGGTAGCCTACTGATGGGCTGTGCAAAAAGGAACAAAGACATTGCAAAAACAGTTATAGGCACAGTGTCGAATATCAAGGACTCTCATCCAAGTGTTACAGATTATGGTTTTATTTACAATTATGTTGAATGGACAACTGCTTTTGAGCCCCTCAAAATGGCGACATAAAACGGTTGTAGCTCCTACATGGTAAATTGAGTCTTCAAGTCTTGAAGCTAAAAGTTGACACACCAATAGTTTCTTGATTGTTTTATTTCAAATCCATTGTGTACATAAGGCCAAAAAAGAGGGAGAGAAAAAAAAAAAATCAACCATGTCCAAATACTGCCGGAGCCAGGTGTACATTCTTAGGGGGCTGTGTTTGACATAAGCCATCATTCTTAAGTGCAGTACACGATTACATAACTCCAACCGCTCTGCGAATTTTATCAACATAAATATAAATATGTGCTGAATGTCTTTAGTCGACAGGTATACAGAATCTTGATTACAGGACGCTCATAGTGTTTCAGGGCAAACAATCAGAAAACGGAAAGGCAGGAAACGACTTCCGTTAATGGTTATTGCACTGCCAGATGAAAACATTTTTCACCGTCTCATTAAGGGCATTTAACGCAGAGTACTAATTTGGTACTTGGAGGACCAGCTGTAATATTTTTGGAATGGTGAAATTGTCTTTTTGCTCAGCAGGGGGCAATGTTCGCAACACTTCACTATGTTCTGGCAAACAAGATTCCCACACAAGTGAATTCGTACCTTGTGCTGTTCTGCTGTGTGGGTGTGATAACACTGTAGAAAACAGGCATGGGGCCCTGGACCGACTGGCTGACCGGCACCATCACCTGCTGCTGGTACTGCTGCTGCACCACCTGCTGACTCTCGTTACCCACTGGCACCTGCACAAGACATCCGCATCTAAGAAAGCAAGCCTCTGTGGATTTGCTGTTGCTGTTGTTTGTTTTATTGTTTGGACAACAAACATTTGAAGCCATTTCATATCGTGACAGTTTTTCTATATCGTCAACGGTACCTGATAGGATGGCATCTGTGGATACTGCACCATGATACTTTGCATTTGTCCCCCAATGCCAGCTCTCTGTGAGTTGAGCAGAGCAGTGTTTTGCTGCTGCTGCTGCTGCACCCCTATCATGCCCTGGTAGCTGGGCTGCTGGCTGGGCATCATGGTCTGCAGACCTGGTAACAATGAATTTCAGAGGGAAACAAAACAACAACAAAATTAGGTACTATGGAAACCTCTTGTTCACTGGCAAAACGTAAGGCTACTAAAGCAACACATAATGATAACGTGAATGGGGTGAATTTGAGCATTTTCCGCAAATTTCTTAAGTCTTAAATGAAAAATTACCAAAATTATCCTGTGATGTCAGGTGTGTTACGAATGATTTTTCTGCCCTGGAAGACAGTGTGGGTTAGCAATCGCAAATATTAAACCTGTTCAAGATTTACACTGGCAAGTGCTCAACACCAAGCTGGGCCGAGCTTTTGCCTCTGCGATTGCGATGCAAAAAAGGAACAAAAGACAATTAGGAAAGGACCTGAAGCTCAGGCTGTTGCTAGTAGACATCACACAGATCTGATCGGCTGGATAGGATTGGCCGATATTTGGCATTTTACACACTTTGTGATCGGATCGGCCGTAATGTCTTTAATTCACTGATCGATCAATGACGTCTTTGATCGGCTCCACAAAATAAAATATTGCAGCTGCAGTGTTTCCCAAATAACACATTTACCTGTTGCAGGCCGCCACAAAAGGAATTTTGTCCGCTACTAAAAGATTTTGGCACTACCTGCCAATATTGTAACTGTTGTAATAAATTTTGATGCTGCAAGGAAAGCTGCTCTTCTGCTTATCGATGCCAGTACAGATTTCCTTTGTGGTACAACACTGCAAATACAGTGCCTCAAATTTAAAGTTTAGGAATAGGACTGGGATGATATTAGATTCAGACGGTATAATAACCGTGAGCAAAAATATTGTGGTATCACAATATTAAAATCACAGCTTTAAAATGTCTTTTTTTTTTAAATATTGGGGTAAATAAAAATGCATGTTTTGAAAGCAGCTACATTGTTACTAAAAATGTTCTGCTTGTTTGTTAATGAATAAATGTTTTGGATTAAATTAACACATTTTTTACTCTCTATTTTCCTTCCTTGGGGCACTGCAAAGATTTCAAAACATTGCTTAAGAATACTTCTGTTGATGCTGAGTAAACGGTACACGAGTATACTTAAAATGTTACAACCTGCAACGACTGCAGATGGAAACTAGTCAACGGCCATAATCCTGCATATTTACATGTAAATGTCCATTAATATACACTGTCTCCTTTTAACGGCCCAATGTGTAGAATTTAGTGCCATTTTGTGGTGAACTAATAGAATGCAACAACCTAAGCTCAAAGTGTGTGCATTCTGAAGCACGTACACTACGGTATCCACAAGGGCTAACTTCAAAATAAAAGCTTACAAAATAATACATTGATGCCAATGCAATAGCCTCAGTAGGCTTTTATTGTTAAGTTGGCCCCACGTGGTGGCGTGGCGGCTAGCGTGAATTATTTTTTGGTATTTCGGCTTGCCTCGTCAGTTTTTATTGCACTTACATAGTTGCTACCAACATCAACCAGGGGCGGAGTTATGGGAGGGCCTGGGTGTGCACAGGCCCAAGCAGATTGACAGACTGCCCACCCAGTGAGATTCATGAAAAAATATATATACTTTTAAATTTTCAGGACGTTACTATTAAATTATTTTTGGTGTGTGTACTCCCCCAAACTACATTTGTTTAAAGAATCACCAGCATAAGGAAGGGTGAAAAGTAGCCTATAAGGCTAATGTGCCATTTTTCCCTCAGCCAAATATCAAACAAGACAATGACCGTGGATCAAGGTCGCACTGACAGAGATCCACGTGGATCTGGCAGATCTTCAGGATATTAAAAAAAAGAAAAAAGTCCTGTGTGTTTGTCAATAGTGTCTATCCAAAACATAAGCAACCTCCACAAAATAGAAATGAAAGCAACTAGGGATAGGATGGGATTGTGATAAAGTTATCCCAGTATATGAAAAAGTATTTTTCTGTATATGGAGGGGTGAACAATTGTACAGACCTGACGGTTGTGCGGGCTGAGGCATGGGCTGCGTGCGCTGAGCAGGGTAAGACACCTGGTGGGAAATGGGCTGGGCCACACGGTACTGCTGGCCTGAACTGGGATACTGACCAGGAGGGTAGTATGAAACTTGAATCTAAAAACAAAAAACAAAAATAAACACATTAACTATGCAGTCATATACAAGGAATGTAAAGTTAGTACCTGTAGTTCTGATATAAGTGAAGGAAATCTTAACGAGAGGTGGTTAGCATTGGCACGCATTGCACTTTATCTTGCTTGATAAGTGTGAAAATGATTCCAAACTTTGGACATTCTCAGTCTTTTACCAACTCTTTCTGCCTGGCTCAACTTATTTCTACATGAAATGGTGCCTGCGACTGCAGTAAGATTAGTCCCGTGTGGAATAGGATCGCTGCAAAGCTCTGAGGGAGAGATTTTGCTTTGATCTGGTTTTATGATTGAATTATTTCATTCATCATTGCAGCCTTAAATCACGGTTAATATTTCCAAGAAACACTTCTAGCCTAGGCCATAATCGAATGGAGAAATAAAGACTGTACGGCGGTAACAGCGCATGGTTTCTTGTGCCGCGTGACAAAAGTATTCTTACACGGCCGCACAAAGTACAGCAGTTCATTACGTGTTGTTCATAACCTCCATACCTTGCATAACAAGTATGTCGTACCCCTTGGACAAAGCAGCATTAAGGGGAGAAAGTTCATTCGAGTTTTAAAAGCCTCTAAGAACAAACTGTGGTCATAACTCCACTCTAGTGGATAGGTGTGTCACCACAGCCGCTTTAAGGACCAAACTGACCAAACTTAAGACTGCTTCCCATTTATCCATCCGTTGAGTGTAGAAATAGAACAGTCAAACAAAACTTTCCAGGAGAAAAATCAATAGGACTTAGCAAATGTTGCGGTTTGAACCACTTGTGTCTTATACAACGAGGCTAAAAGTGGCATATACAATTTCCAAATGAGACATCCAGCAGGAAGGCCGAGGGGAAAGCAAATGTGAACGAGGATCGATCTGTTCTTCCTGCACGAAAACATGCAGCCTTTTCTGAGGCTGCACCTGCCAATATCTCCACTCCTGGTACACTGGGGACTGCCCACACGTTGAACAACACAGGGCAACACTCTGTCAGTAAGAAGAAGGGAAACTGCCGCGCTTGCAAGTGTATGTGTGTGTGTATTAAACTGTGCACATGTACTGCTTTAGAAATAGACATGACATTGCTTTTCACCTGGATGCAGCGCTATTGGCAAAGACTCATCGTGAGTGAGTGCAGCCATTAAAACTCAACTAAAAAAGCCTACCACTCCATGCGACCACCTATGCTTTTACCTAACGCTTCCCATTACGCCTGCCGCTGTGCATTTAATAGCCAGTTTAGAGAGCTAGCCTCGAATAGAGCGCAATTACAATTTTATGGATTCGGGGGGGGGGGGGGGGGGGGGACACCTTGACTGGGGCAGCGAAGAGTGCGAAAGACGGCAGTTGAGAGAAGTCATCGCCGCCACTTCTACAATGGGAAGAATGTGACTGGTTGACATTACCATGATATTCCAAACCCAAACACAATAGAGCAGTGATTCACAACTACAGGGCTGCAGCACATTCAAGTTTCCTAAGATAGAAGATTGTGAGCATATTTCTGTGGACTTTAAGTTGCTCTGAAGTATTAGTCAATTTATTTTACAAAAAACCCAGACCAAGAAGAGTAGAGCTCGGACCCGCAACCAAAACCCCCATTTCCTTATCGTGGGTGCATTCAGAAATACTCTCCGAGCGCGCACTGCTTCACTAGTACCGTTAGGAAACTCCGAATGTTGTTTAAAAGTTCCGTTCTGTGATTCAGAGTGCCCCAAAAAAGGAGTGCCAGAACCTAGTGCGTCAGGCAGTACAGATAGAAACAGTTCAAGCACAAGCTGCTGCTTGGTTCCTAACAGGCTGTGTTCGGAAATCAATGGGAGGGCAGCGTGGTCTGCCTCTCCGAACACACAGTTTCAGAGTGATGTTACTGCGTCAGACGTACGCTGTGTTGACGGCAGCGTACAAGTTCTGGTTGGATGAAACGACCGCTTACAACTACGGAAAAGTTTTGCTTTTTAGATTAAAATGGCTTACCTTAAGAAGACACTTGACTGGACCGAACATTGGCACTTTTATAATAGGTCTCTATTTAAAAATCATGTCACCCCCTGGAAGTGGACTTGGACCAAAGCTAAGTCAAAATAACCCTTGTAGATTTAAATGTAATATAAATGACCTATGATATTTAATATAATGACCTATGAACAATTCATCTTACGAAAAGTCTCTCAACGCATTGTTCATATCTTGGGGACTTACCAAAGAAAGCAAATGTGGCATGAGAGAAAATGCATGTAAGCTGCTCATTTCCTCATTCTCAGTGAGCCCTGGAGAGGCTAATCATTGTGATATTTTCAGATGTTGAAGTGGGCAAGTAGACATGCCCACATACATTTTGATTGCAGTTTTTGGAAATTATTAGCAATGTATGTACAATGATTTTGAATTGACGAATATTGTCCGGTTCCTCCCGTGAAGACATGGGAAGACGGAGGGGGGCATGGCTATATTGCTAACTAGTGTTTTGAGAGTAGTTATTTATTGATTTCTCCAAAACAATATAATAAAATTGAAAATGCAAGCCAATGTAAATTTCTTTATTAAAAAAAATGTACATAAATTGAGCTTGTCAGTGAAAAAGCGATCATCCAGCCAACCAGAATCCTGCGTCACATCGTGGCCAAAGGTATAATCCTGGTTGGTTATTGCGCCTTTTGGTGCAATAACCGTCCTTGTTTTGGCTTTAGGAAAGCCACAGGCTAAACTTGCGACACGTCACATATTAGTTGCTATCACTGCTACTTCTTTTGCCATTTCTTCTGCTACGTTCTTTTGGCGGTTGGCAGCATTTTTTGGGTGCATTACCGCCACAGGTGGCCAACGGCAGTAGTGCACCAAAAGTATTTGCCAACCGCCAAAAGAACACGATTAGGGAACGGGGATTTTGGATGCTAGTCCGAGCTCTAATTTATAATATAATAAGTCACACCTGAGTTTAGGTCGCAGGACCAGCCAAACTATGAAAAAAATTCTGACTTATAATACGAAAAATACAGTAATTCACTGATCAAACACAACAACACATAGATGGACAGGTGCAATCAAAGTAAAGGGAAGTTCAACTTAATTTCACCTGTAAAGGTCATAGCGCATTTTAGGTTCATCCTGAACTGATTTAACTTGAGCGCCGAATACCTCTAACCTTTTGTGAGTAGTGTACATATGTTCTATCTATGATGAGTGACTTACCTGCTGGGGAGGAGGTGGCTGCATGTAGCCTTGCGGGGGCGGCGCCTGCATGACGGGCTGAGACGGAGGAGGCGGTGGCGGCGGAGGGTGGGGGTGTCCCGTGGCAGGCTGGTAGCCTGACGGAGGAGGCATGGGCTGGCCGGTGGTTGCCATAATGTAACTGGTCTGAGGAGGGGGGTGCTGAGAAAGGACAGTTGGGGGAGCCTGGTACAACGGGGGAGGCTCAGGGTTCTCACTGGAGCCCTGGCGGCTCAGCGTCATTTGGCTGAACTGGGGCGCCAGTTCTTCTCCCTTGAGGGGAAAAATAAAACAGATTAAATCATGTAAAAAACTAATTGCATGACACAATACTTCTGTGTACTGTTCGTTTTATTTAAATATACATGTAAAATCTGAATGGAGCGACGAATCAGTCATGGGAGTTGGTCTCTTAAATACAAGTACACATTAAATACAGTACAGATTAAAATACCATAAAATGGAAACATTTTCGATCAATATGATGAACTATTCTCGCACTCCACATTATATACTTATAAGGAGCAAGGAATATCGTAGACTTTTAATGGTTTTGTGCAGAAAAGGTAATTAAGGTTAATACCACGATTATTTCAATGAGGGAGTGTGTAGATGAATATAGCATTGGTTTGGTTAATTGTTGTCTGAATGTGTCAGTCAAACAAACAAACAAAAAGTAATGATGCCACAAATTGGGCTAGTACCATTGTGTACTGCTGGGGAGGAGAAACTGGCAGGAGAACCTGGGGGCAGGAGGGGCTGGAGTAGGAGACAGGCTGAGAGGGCTGCAGAGATGCTACGGGCTACATAGACGTACAAGCGCACACGCGCATGCACACACACACAACAGCAGAAGGAGAGAGGACAAGAAGGTGCACAGCAAGAAGAAAGGTGTCAGAAGCAGGCAGAAGGCAGAAGGAAATAAAGATACATCGAAGGCATTGGATATGTGGATCAGGTCACTGGAGGAAAGCTGTTAATGATGACATGGATTGTTATGTGAAAACACTTGCTACTGAATGATAAAGATTATGAAAATCTCCCAAACTTTTTTAAACTACAAATGAAAAGTCATTTCAAGGAGAACTTGTGTATAATACAAAATGAACCTGCTCGTGTCTCACCTGAGCGATGATGTGGTTGCCCATGGGGTGTTGCTGCGGGGTTGGCAGCAGGGCAGTTTGAGGCAGGGCCTGGGGCTGGGGCTGCTGAGGCGGCTGCGTTGGGCACGGGAGCAGGCTACGGCTTGACTGGGAGGCTACAGGTGGGGGACACACATCAGGACTGACTAGGAGCAGGCCTAGTGATGCAAAAAAGTACATCATCGACACAATTGCATGTTTTTGTGCACATTTCTGAGCATATAATTAGATTTTTAAAAACTCTCATAGTTTTTAAGTAATTAATAACAGTTTATTGGAGCACTACATAGTTAGCGACTACAATGCTAAAATGAGTTTGCAACAAACTGCAATTAGTCTGAATGTGACTGTAAATGTCCGTCCTTTGCCTTGATTCAAATTCAGTACAGTAAGGGAACAAAATGCTAAACTAAACCTGCTTAATGCTTATCATTGTGCAAGCAGGAAATGATTCCATAACATCGAATAAAAAAACTAACAAAATTAACGGTAGCTTAAATCTTTTCTCCTCAGGTGCAACATCAATAGTTTGATGATGAACATACCCATGAAAAGTATGAGATTTCTTAATTTGGACTTGTGTTTGACGATATGCGTATATCTACGCACCACTCTGACTATGTGAATACACAAAACCTGATGGTAGAACAGTGAAACGGCTATACAGAAATCCCCACAAAAATGAAATTAAAGAAGGGTTTCCCATAAGTTGCAGAGCTGCCAACCTATAGCACCTCAGGTTAAAGAGACAATGTGTAGAATGTTTTGATTTTTCAATTATTAATTATTATATTAATTATATATTATTTTTATATAATTGTAGGTGAAGCCATCTCTAATTATATTACATAGCCTCCCCTACAGGAGCCTGCCATGTTTCGGTGCCATCTGTGTGTTCTACGAATACTAGAAGTAGAAGTAGACACTTAGCGAACGTAGTTCCTAAGCATCATGATTATTGCATGTGTAACAAATGCAATGCACTTCATGACTTGAGGGAATACTAGAATTCTATTCTATTCTACTAATTGACCACTAGATGGCACTGAAGTCTACACATTGTCATTTTAAGATGTGTTAAAAGCCTTAAAATAAATTAAATGTTTATTGCAGAAGCATACTCTCATACTGAAAAGTAGGGATGTCGCAATATCGGCAAAAATGTCACAATATTAATAGCAGAAAATCTGTTTAAAAGCTGACGTTTTTTTCTATTCGTGCAGTTCCAGGACCCTCTGGTGGTTAGTCCCCAGGAGGGTTTGTTTCAATGCAATTTGAAGTTGCATTCATAATGTGCCAGCAACAAGCTGAGCTGCACTGTGTTCGTTTACAGACTTGGCGTTTGGCTAAGGCGCGAGGCTGTTACACTTCTTGTCCCTTACCCTTACCTCATAATTTTCTGTTTGAGAAGCCTCACCATCATCATGTTATATAATTTCCTCAGGAGTTGCTTATCACTGTTTTAATAATAGTTTTTGAACACAACATTACTAATAATGAATGAAATGGCTTTATCGTGATACTCAAACAATAGAAGAAGATAAGTAGTCAACGTAAATTTGTGGCAAGATTTGATGAGTTTTACACTTATGTCTAAATGTTCTCCATTTCTGTACTTACCGGAGCGAGAGCCTTTGCAGCTTCCCTGCGAGCCTTTGTTGCTGCCGAGGCTGTCCCCGCGAGTCAAGATGGAGATGCCGGAGAAGCTGCTGGCCTTGGTGACGGGAGGCCGTAGTGTGCGGTTGGAGCTGTCTGAGTCGGTGCTGCTCCAGGGCCGCGGCTCCAAGCATTTCATGTCGCTGTCCGTGCTGCTCTGACGACTGCTGGACGCCCGGCTGGAGCTATCGCGGTTCCCTCTGAGGGGAGACGCAAAAGGAGGGATGGGATGAAACAAAATGGGGATTAAAAAAAATAAAGGTAAGTACAGAGCCAGGAGTGAGTAAAACAGAAAATGAGGTTGAGAGGTTTCAAGTCAGAATTGCCAAAAAACAAACAGGATGGAGGGCTTGTTGTAAGAGCAAGGAGGTCAAGTCAAGTCGTAAACAAATACATCAACAATGTGACCGTATGAGTTTTTGGGGTGAGGACTCTCAACACAGATGCAAAATACAAATCAGGCAATGAGCCACTTGACAAGAATTCGTATTTGAAAAGACATTCAACCACAATCTCTCTGAGCCACGCACACACGCGCAAACGAACAAACCAGAGGAAGACATGCGGGGGGGGGGAAGAAAAGATGTTCCAGACAACTCTTGACAGTGACACAGGATGAGATGACACTTGCACAAACAATCCAAGACAAGAGGAAACAACCAAGTAATGAACTGAACATGATGCAGACAAATAATGGCAAGGTTGTCAAACTGAATCCAGTGGAACCTCCAATTCAGACGCCTTTTGAATCGTAAAAATATGTTGTCATGGCAAATGCTAATTTACCACATGTAGGCTAATGGCTATCTGAGCAGAGGTGTTGGTTCAGTTACTGGTAAGTCATATTTAGCGCATTTTCATACATTTCCACTTGGTTTTGGTTAAGCAGGGCCCACACTAGTGATAGACTGTTATGTTTTTCTCAGGGCCGATACCAATAAGGATTATTAGTAGTCAAAGAGGCTGATAACCTATATTTGAGGAGATACTCCTTTACGGTAAACTGAAAATATTGAGGTCAACACTTGATTTTGTTTAAATCCCTTTAACGACATGTTTATAAACAACTTATTTACAGCATGTTGAAGCTTTTTTTAATTTTTTTTATTTTAGAAAACATAGATCTTTGTTGAAAAATTCTAACAAAAAGAGCACAGAGCTTTACAAAGTTTTACAAAATGCCAATCTTTCACTCCTCACTCATTATTATCATTACTTTTAGTTAAAAAACAAAAGAGGGCATCTTCAACACATCTACTGGAAAGCAGGACACCAGTGTGATGTGCTAGCAGAGACATTGACATCAAAATAACCATTTTATTATTTATTAATCATTTATCGGCCGTTTGATTTTAAAAATAGCCAATCCCGATATGAACCAACACTTTTAATATCTGCCCTGATAATCGGCCCGGCCGGTAGATGGGTCCACGTTGGGCGCTTATTTCTCTGTTTTGATCAAATTCACTAATCTGATGAATAAAAGATTATCCTGAGCAATTATTTTGTGGTCTGGATGTTAATTTTTTTCCATCTCCAATGTGCTTTGAAAACAGGCAGGTCCACAATTGTAAATTTTAAAACTGTTCAATAATCACGATTGCAATTCCTTTGGTCAGCCAAATCCATAGACTTGGGGAATGAGATTCGAAACAATGACTGCCAATTAGGAAGCAAAACAAATGAATTATTAGCCTGGTTAACTTCTGCTTATACTTTATATGACATTTAATAGTGGTACTTAAAATCGCTACCTGTGCCGTTAATCAGGGTTTATTGATGGGAGCAGTTTGTTAACTCAGGAACAAACACTCGCAGATATCTTTCATCTCAATGGGAAACTTGCATTTTGTATAATAGAATGAGCTTTGTTTGACTTTGGAGGTTCCGCTGTACAAGAAAAACAGCGCATGCATTTAAACAGTGTTGTATTACGGACAAACAGAACACATACACACAGGTGATTTCATACAGCATGTACATAGAGATTTTTGAATACAAAATGTATAAAACATTCCGACTCACACGCACATACACATCATCCACAAAATTGTCTGCTACCACTAGTTCACCATTACTACTGTTTATAGCACTACGCTAACATATACACATGCCGCTGGCCTTTTGTGGTTTGGTGTTGTGATGCTGTCACCCTGGATAAAGGCAGCTTTCGAGGAAATCCAATGATCACACTATAATGGGAACCACCACTCTGGGAAAGCCCTCCATCACAGTGCAGCTGGGCTTACGATGTTACAGATGGAGATAAGGATAAGGAGCGGGTTCAGAAAAAGGCCTAGCTTACTGAGTTCTTTCTTAGATGAGTGATGTATTTCCGCATAGTGAGCTGTGTAGCGGCGGCTGAAAATACATCCCACTCTGTGTAATTAATGGAGGATCTATTTTGAGTGCTCTCTCCTTCTCCCTCTCTCTTTCTGCACAACCTATTTTAAGTCAGGAGGCCTTTTTCTATAACGGCGGATCCACACATGTTTACAGATGGAGATGAAATGAAGGATGAGCCAGGGGAGAATTATATTTTTTCTCCAGCCTGTCCTCATGACACTATTCCTTGCAACACGCACAGGTGGTCAAGCCATTTACAGTCTAAAATAACACATGCCGCATGACGTACATTGTTATGCTAGAGCACAGAGGGTGGGGCAAGACTGTGGGTAAATAACCAACTCTTGACAGGCCTATGACTGGACTCCATCACCAAAAAATGTAATAACACATCTCCAGGCAAGAAAAGGAAAAGATGGAGAGACAATGAGCCGTTCAAAGGATGACAGATTCTTACTTTGGCATCATGAGGTCAATTCAGATATGTGCTTATCATATTTACGTATAAGGTAAGCTTGGGTGAACTTTTAGCATGGTGATTTAGTGGTTAAAGAGTTTGCCTCACAGTTCTGAGATTTGGATACGAATTTGGGCTGCAGGTTTTCTCCATGGCTTCCACCTTTATTCCAAAAACATAATTGTCAGCTTCACTAAAGACTAAAGACTAAAGTTTTCCATAGGAGTGAATGGTTGTTTGTTTATATGTTCCCTACGATTGGCTAGCAAGCAGTCCAGGCCTTGCCAGAGTTCCAGACTGTACCTAAATGTGGCCATTTTGCTCCTGAAAATTTGAAAATGTGAAAGCCGTGAAAGTCAATAATTCATCTACTGTGCAAGTGAATTTGCTGATTTTTTTTTTTTGATTGCCAATCTTGAATATTTTTGGTAGCCAACAAACTTTTGTTCTAGACTTTCACCCATTTATATAATTAAGTAATACAGTGAAAATGAGTGGATGAAGATTTACTTAGCAAATCGACTTAGAAGGCGCTTTACCCTAAATTTTCCACTTAAGCCCCTGAAATTTTAGGTTAGGGGCCACTGTGCTCTTACTAAAAAAAAGTTAGTTTACAGCCCTGGTCCCAGCTTCTCTCGCGCAAAGTCCACTAGGATAGGTTTCAGCTCACCCGCATTCCACATGAGGTCAGGGGTTAATGAAAATGAAAGGATGATGGATGGATTATTTAGTTGATAACCAAAGTTTTCCCTATTTTGGGACAAATAGTGGCTGCTTCTATTCTGCAGAGACAGCAGAGCACATTAAGGGTGAAGCTTTAATGTATTTTTTTTTAATCATTATTGTATTTTTGGAAAGTTAAATTCTCAATGACAAACAAAAACCATGAGGAGCACCCCAGTGAGGACTGGAAGGGACGTAAAGCAGTGAAATCTGTGAATCTCAGTACGAAGGCGAGCTCATCTTTAAATACTGAAGCAGGAGAACATGTTAACAACTCCCAAGTGGAAGCTGGTAAAGCTGCGGTCAGACCAAACGCGAGCTGAGCGTTTCTGGTAGCGCATTTCCATGTATAGTTGATCAATGCAGTTTGCACGATTACGAGGGGGCAGTGCAGATGAAGCGTTTAAAGTGAAAATTTTGCTTCTTCGCCCATTTCGACTAGGCTTGTAAATGTGAACTTTGTGGCTGACAGCCAATCGCCGTTGAGAAGGTAATTACGTCACACGTGGCAGTAGCGCAAGCTCATACAGACACACACAGCGTGGTGAAATTAAAATGTAGGACAATATCATTGCGGACTGTGGCACCAGAAGATACAAAACACAGCCAGCTTCCAATACTGGCCGGGACCGAACTAAAAAGGAGCAGACTTGGAGAATAGGGAGTGAGGAGTAGGTGTATCTGGTCAGTGTATTGACTTGTTTACAGCTGTTGAACTGTCAACCAAGATAGTATTTAGCAGCCAAAGTAATAACACAACCACCGACTAGCAATGTACTTTTTTTTTTCTTTTTTTTTTTTTCCTGCCGGCAGAGGAGTCCCTCCTTTACTCCACTCGAAGCCACCCCTGTGGCGTCCCCCATAAACAAAAGCATGCAAGACGTGGGCCGATGCAATATTTTGCGTTTGTTCTGAACTTAGAACAAGGGAGCTACTGTACATTCTGTCGTTTTGGTTAGAAACAGCAAACCTCTTAAGTTTGTGAAAACAGCATTAATGAGTTGCTGATAAAAAAAAAGGTAATTACAGTTACCATGCGTTTGTTTGATTCCGAGGTGGGTAAAAATGAGCGTGCTGTGATTATTTGAAACAAGGTATCAAAAAGTTAGAGAGGCCACTACAGTAAAGTGATTTTAGACAGCAGTTTGGAATCATTGCAATTATTTCAGCTCTACAATCTCCTTATGTTGGCTCCATTACATTTTATGGCTGTTGGCAACAGGTGACATGCTAACAAAAATTACAAGAATAGGTCAACCACAAAACAAACATGTCGCTGAGGAGGCAATGTGAGTACTTTATACAATGGTGGCGGTAAATGGTTGGTCCAGCGGGAAAGTACATCAGTCAGTCCTCAGTGAAACCACAAAGCAGCCATGCATGGGCCACAGGGAGCCCCACGGTGCAGTAGAGAGTGGAATAGCCATCAATCAGTGGACTATGCCAAGCAGAGATACAAAAAAAAAAAAAAAAAAAACACAAGTCACCACTATCATCACTAATCCACTTTCAACTATGGGCATGGCAACATACAAGTAGTACAAGTGCAGCAGCACCCCAATACCTAAAGATCTGCCTCCTCTTTTGAGAGCTAGAGCAGTAGCCCTCGGTGGAAAGTCTGTTGGGGTTAATATTGGGAGAAAATGCTGGCATTACAAGACTGTAGTTGACAACAGGGGGGAAGGGAAGGGGGGGGTCGGGGTGGGGAGAGATCATCATAGTGTAGCACTTCAGATCTTGAAAAGGATGAGGGAGGGAAAGGGAAAATGCACACAAAGCAACATTCATAACCGTTGAAAGCTCGGGCTTCCTCTATTTCTGCATGGCGTACAGTAATTCTTTCAAAAATGCGCCGGAGGAAAAACAACCAACTGGACACAGAAGGCATAACTAACAAGGTGTCAATAATTCTCATGCACTCGCGGGCACACCGCTGCGGCCTCAAACTGTTATGCTTACATTGGGCTTGAGGGGGGAACATTAAAAGGAAGGGACTGGACAGATCCCGAGAACCAAACATGGGTGAACATAGGAGCTGCCTTTCAGAGGCGGAGTGACCACAGGCAGCTTTCGAACCGACACGGACATGGCAACATTTCTGCTTGAGAGGTAAGGTGATCCTCACTTACATTACATAAAAAATTAAAACCTCAATCTGATAATATCTAGTTTTATAGTAACACTCCATTACAAATAAGTCATGCTAGCATCATAGCTGTGGCTAACTTGCTTACAGTGCACATCAGTGGGACTCGATAAAGGGTCAAGTGAGGCTATATTCAATTGCAATAAGAGAAACGATTAATCATCCAGGGACAGTTAAACCTAAAATTATCCAAATCCTTGCAATTTCAGCCAACAATGCATTGTTATTCGTTTGTGCATTTTCTGCATTGTCAATTTGAAATAATGTCCTGTTTTTGAATAAAGGTACAGAAATGTTATGTGCGTATGTGTGACTAATCCGAATGCTAGTATGAAGTAAAGCTTGCTTCATTGGGGTGTATCTGATGATCTGATCTGTGATAATCTGCGGGCAGTGATCCGATAAGGATCAGGTTTTTATCTACATTTGTTAGAGGCCTTATCCAATTAGGTGTCCACCCCCCCCCCCTCGACTACGCTGACATGGCTGGCGCATATCCAAATCACTTGTCACTTGAACTACAATTCCTAGACATTGCCTAGTCAGAGAACTAGATTTTAGTTACAGGGATTGGAATGATGGATTTAGTGATTAAACCTTCCTCTTTTTACATCTGACAACCACAAAAAAAAAAGAAAGAGCAAGTGGTGACACATTATCTTACCTGCTGTCGTTGATGTATCCATTCTGAGAGGACTGTAAAAAAAAGGACACCTGCACATTATGAAAGGCTTCATTCACACTGAGGCACCATCATATTTTACATCAGTAAAACAGCTTCAAAACTCTTTCTAGGCTCAATATTTTTTTTAACACATTGACGGATCTGAGTCATGCGTTGCAAATTGGGATGTTCCGATCAGGTTTTATGACACCGATACCAATACCGATCATGTATGAGTGAGATCGTCCGATACCGATTCCGATCACATGGAATATCTGGGTTTTTTTTTTTCAATTATTTATGGTGACTGCTATTATGCAATATTATGTGAAAAAAACAGCCATATTATTGCCGTAATTTTGACAAAAATCTATATATATTTTTAAAAGCATGAAGAAGAAATACAAACCGTTGCTGGCACAATACAACAATTACTCCGTCACAAAGATAATTGAAAAAACAGCTTTTAGTAACAAATTTTTTTACAGATCAAAAGAATCAGCAGTCTCAAAATACTTAATTATCCAAAAAGTCAAATAAATAACATGCCACCTAAAACATTGCATGGTTCAGAATATAATCAAAGTAGAAAAAATAGTCACATGCAGGCTTTACTCGAATAAACAATTCAATGAGTTCCTAAATTGAAACGACTCAGGAACTTTGTTTGTTGCCTTGTGCATAGACAAACTATCTTGTGCATTTGTCAACGAGAAAAAAGTAACGCATCATGCATAACACATTTTGGAATTCATATGCCTCGTTCGAACATTGTCATTAAAAGCAGTACGCGAGCGAAAAACTCCCGTGTTAGACTCAACATCGACACGGGACTGACATCCGAGCGCCATTTAACACTTAAAACAAAAAACGTAAAACTTAAACAGGATAATAGGCCTTCAATGGAGTGAGCCTCGTAAACTCCCCATAGTCTTCCAATTGCTTGTTCTTCAAATGTCGGATTATGTTGGTTGTGTTGAAACTTGTGGCCATGCTCCCCCCGCGATATATCATTTCATAGCATATATTACAAGACGCAAACTACACAGAGCACACCGCATGAGCTGTGGGTGATCGGATTCTTTGATCGGTAATAAAAGGCTTTGATAGAATATGACGATCACGTCATTTTTCACGAAAATCGGCCGATCGTTATCGGTGCCCGATCGATCGGAGCATCCCTAGTTGCAAGACTAGGAGGTTCATAAAGTTTGGTCCGCTAACCTCTGTTTCCGCTTATCTTATTTATATGGGCAATCCAGGTTTCGATAAATTCATTCAGGAAAGTGGCCTGCAATAACTTTACCGCATTCAACACCGGAATGCCAATTTCACTAATGCTAAAAGTTTCATTTTAAAGCTTTTGGATACACATTTAACATAAAGACAATGATTGGTGCATTTGTAAAGACCTCACATGTATAGGAAGCAGGAGGCTGTAGGTACTCTGTTTGTTTTACTAAAACCAAGATCCAAAACTTACTTCTCGGGCAAAGATCCGGTCTCGCACCCGCTGATATTCTTCCTCTCGCTCCTCAATGGATTTGCTACGCCGGCCATCCTGCAGTGGTACACGGATCTAATAATGGCAAGGGGGAAGCATCCGATTAGAATATGAAAGGGAAAATTACATGTAACAAAATGCGAAAGCAGTCCACTATAAAGTATACAGTATTTAGTACACTAAGGTTGTATCCTACCTGATTATCATCCTTGTCCATGCTGGCATCATCTCTCTTGAGAATGAATTTCTTCTGGAAGTCCATGTTGCGCTCATCCTTGATGTGTTCCGAGAACCTTTGCTCAGGGCTGCCAGACCATAAAACAAGTTTAGTTATTTATTTAGCACAACGGAAAAAAGACAAACTGTCTTGGCCGAGGGCCTGAACGAACGCTCACATGCGCGTGTTGCCCGTCTTGTTGATGATGACCGCTTTGCCCGTCTGATCCACGTTGTGATCCATACCAAAGTAGGCGGCCACACGGTGCAGCAGCATGCGGTGATATGACGTCATCTGAGGAAACTTCTTGTACTGGTTACTATGAGGAAAAAAACACTCACAGAGTTAAGTGAGCTCTTAGGCTGAATGAAATGACACTATTTTCATAACACGATTTCATCTCCCAACCAAGAAGATTCGATCTTAAAAATTTGACTAGCAAAGTGCTGATAGGCGACATCTTCCGAAATACTGCCAGTTAACAGCTGGCCCTTATTATTTCACAGACTGTCTTGTTTATCTTAACACTTTGACAAGTCTATAAGAAATGGACAAGAGGGTCATCCAAAAGAAAGTTAACTTACTTGTCGTCATTAATGAACTCCAGGATATCTTGTTCTAGTTTGAGCAGCATCATTCGATCCCTGGCAGCCGAAAGTGAGGGGAGAGAGAGAGAGAGAAAAATCAGTGACTGGACTTGTTGACTGGCTTACTTTTACATTTAAAACACATCTCTTGGTTAGCAAATGCTGTTTATTTGCATTTTAAAAAGTTGGGGGGAAACAAAAGCATTCCTGACTTCTCGAAGTCTTGTATTTTGTTCATTTTAAGCAGCCATGAATCAAAATGAAACAAATACTCAACTGAAAAACACTGATGTGCTACCAACTGATCAATTAGTCACTATTTGTATTTGTGAATCTCAACAACAGACTGTTATGTTTAACTTGTGCAACCTCGATTTGGATAAGAATAAGTGACAAAGGAACAAGCTCCCACCTGGGATTGTTTTTCAGTGTGTTGACCAGAAACTCATGCACATCGATACCCGTGGAGTCAGTGTATTCCTGACTGGAGTCTGATCGGAGACAGGCAGGAAAAAAAGCATTAATAAGTGCAAAGTCTAGAAAGTTGCTAGGAATAACAGCCAGCGCAGCTTCTGACACAGTATTAACAATTCCTAGTTGCTCAGGGAGGACAAACATCAGCAAAAGTAAAGCACGCTCTTATGCCCTTACACACACACACTCTACATAAGGGGATAGTTTTCCATTATTTTCCACTATACTAAACAGTCAGGTCATTTGATCTTTGCCACACTCAGAGTCTAATGACGCCCGAGGGCTACTGCCCAAAGTGTAAGGGAGGAAGATAATGAGAGAAAAAGCAAGGGAACCCATTTTCTCAAGAAATAAATGTCCTTTATCATCTTATGTGGCATTAAAAAATTCAGCTGGGCATCATCTTATAACTGGGAGTCTTGTCTGTGAGTGTGTGTGTGTATGTGTATATATATATATATATATATATATATATATATATATATATATATATATATATATATATGTCTTCAATTTGTAACATAATATGAATGTCATAGACAGACCAAGATCAGGGGTCGGCAACCTTTTACACTCAAAGAGCCATTTCGACCCAGTTTCCGCGGAAAAGAAAACACAGAGCCGTAAACGCTGTTTACCATGTAAAATGAATGAATGAAAAAGAAAAAAAATATATATATATATGACTGAAAATTACATCACAACTGCTCAAAACGACCAATCACGGCTCAGATTCAGATAACAGGTCAGCCGTGATTGGTCGTTGTGACCAGTTTTGATGTCATTTTCAGTCGACAGAAGACAAAATGGCCGCCCCCAGAGATGGCTAAAAATGAGTGCATTTTGCTGCTTAACTTATATTCCACAAACGTAATATTAATCAGAATGCTGTGTTTCAACTAGTGGGCCTGCTGAGAACATATACGTGCAAAAAATATGTTTGGGTTGACTTTATCTTTAATCTTCTTACAAGTACAAGAGCGAGGGTTGATGTATGAAGTATTACACAATACTGTGTCAAAAGTGTCAAGGTTTTCTTCACGTGGCAGTTCATCATAAGCAAAAAATATAGGGAATGCATTGTTTATGTTTTCATATTCCACCCCGCCAAGAGCTTTGCGGATGGCTTTTTCTAACCATGAGGAATAGTGACTACAGCCGCCAATGGTATGGAGGGGTATTACATGTCACGCATGCGCAGACGGCACTGAATGGACTGTCTGTCGTTGAGGTGTATTTTTCCAGTGCAACGTGCTGACAGTCGGCCCGACGCCACAGCGGGTAACCGTCAGTCACAGTTGGCCGACGTTGGATTGTTCGATCTGGGCCAGACGTGCCCAGCTCTTCTCGAACCTCAAGGGCCGCTTTCATGATGATCAGCTCATCAACAAGCTCTGAAGAAGCTAAATAAGGATCCTAATCTTTTGAATCAGGTGTGTTGCAGCTGAGATGGAAAACAGGCAGGACAATAGTCCTTGAGGGCCGAGTTTGGACACCCCTGATCTAGGCCTTTAGATGCATGTTAGATGTAAAAAGCTCTAAAGTGGGATACTTGCACACTGATAATCGGGTCAGATTCTAGCATTTTTTTTCCCAGTCCAATCAAAGTCAGCCAAGGCCCGATTATCAGATGTCTCCAAAAGATTATCCTAAGCAATGATCCTGTGGTGTGGGGTGTGTGAAGACTAGCATTATCGGTATCAATGCTGTACATTGTTCTTGTACTCACAATCGAAAAAATACAGCAATACTGATA
Organism: Filicampus tigris; assembly: GCF_054856515.1. Classification (NCBI taxonomy): domain Eukaryota; kingdom Metazoa; phylum Chordata; class Actinopteri; order Syngnathiformes; family Syngnathidae; genus Filicampus; species Filicampus tigris. The sequence continues at coordinate 9,572,728 of NC_141225.1, read as the reverse complement.
CCACTTTACTGGCCTGAAACAACTTCTGAGGAGGTGGAGATACTTTAAGGTTAACACTGATTTTAACAGTAGTCCTCCCTTAGCCGAGCAGCGCGGAGCAGAGCTCTCAAAACTCTGTGCTTGCCGGCCAGCCCGCCAACACAACTGAAATGGATGATGAACTCCACGCGCGTGGCGATGGAGCCAGCTGCCCCATCAATTGTGTCGGTGGGCCATCCGGCAAGCGTCAAGTTTCTCAAGCTTAGCCCCGCGCTGCTCCATTTGAGCAAGGCCAGCTGCGCGCCTGTCACGAAGCCATGGCGGAGCAGGCCAGCTGGGTGACGCTCTGCAGCACAGTACTTTGAAAAAAGATAAGTAAGCAATGGTGTGAAAAAGTATCATTTAAGATGTCGTGCTAACAGTTTTATTTTAGAATTGAACTGCCTCATGTTACAGGCTACATTTAGGTGAAATGTGTGGTTAGAAAATCATGAAGGCGGATAATAAAATGTCAGTGATTCAAGGTTTTACTCAAAAACAGGGGCCAGTTAACATGGTGCCCTTGAGCACCAGCTAGCCTCCAAGGACCACAAGAGTAGCCTGCGGGCCTGCTCCCAAAATAGCTCACTGGTGAAGGAGCATTGTGATTTTCTAAAAATTATGTACAACTGATCATTAGAAAATGTAAACAATGGAAGAGATTTATCCTATCGATTACTGGGGTAAACAGATCCCTTCCTAAGTGGCTAATTAGATTCCTCCTTCAACTATTAATCTGTCTTCTTTGTATGCCGGGTGGCGACGGGCTGTCTCTCACAGTTGTGGTTTAGGGCAGGAGGCTCACAATTTGCAGTGGAGGTATTATGTTTGTGGTCAAGTATGCCACCAAGATAAGAGCAGCTTTTTTCCTCATTATGTGGAGTCGCTCACAATTTAATAAATCGGTTAAGATTTGTCGATGTGTGTGTACCTACATGACTCACACCGGCCTGGTTTATACACAGAAACAAAACTCACATTCCATGAACTTACCACGTGACAACATTTTCCGCGGAGCCTTATCCTTCTTCTCCTTCTCCTCATTTTCATACTCATCCTTGGAGGACTTCTCCTCTTCCTTGTCTGACGGACAGCTGATGTGAAGCTGGATGATATCCTAAAGGGGAACAAAAAAAACGTTGCATCAATTCTAAGAGGTTGCAAACCAAAAATGACATAGATAATGATTGTTGGTGTTCGGAACGGTACCGATTCAGGAGGGCCATCATTGGAGAAGAGACCAGAAGACTCCTCACATACTGCCAGACTCCTCACCAGCTTCAGTTTAGCATTAGACTGAAACGGTGGACAGAAAAAGTTAAGACTTCAGGTGGCTGTTGTGCTAAATAAGCGTAAGAGTTTAAAAAAAAGAAAAGAAAAAAAAACGCAGTTCTGCAAGGAAAGAGGACAACGATAAGTGTCACATGGCCAAAACACACAGGCTAAATGCGGCAGAGCACATTAGGACACGCTTTCCTTAGGCAGATTATGGACACGCAAAATGAGGGTGATCCAATTGTTAAGGCAGTAAAAGCTACTGTACACTTCAGTCTTCCACTAAGGCAAGCATTTGAGCTAATCAATCATCTTTACAACAAGCATGGTGCACATTTACACATTTCTATAGTTCAGCCATAAAAATAAAAAAAATAAGAAACGTAAAGGTCATAAGAGTGGCATGTTCAGAAGCAAAAATAGCCAGTTGGTCATCGTGCATAACTGACGAGCTGGAGTGTCCAATAGCGTACATAAAAGAGCGACATGTAATAACAAATGTACCTTGGCCCTTTTCCTGCCATGACTGTGGTTAGGAGCCCGTTTCTGCAAGACAATTTCAAGGAAAGGTTATTTAAAAGGTAGGAATGCCACAATATCGTGATATTAATATTGCCACAATATCGTCGTCGTCATGACACAACATTAATAGCAGCAAATCTGTTTAAAAGCCCAAGTTGTTATCCATTTGTGCAGTTCCAGCACCTTCTGGTGGTTAGTTGAATAGTGCAGTTTAATTTGATGCAATTGGTATTCTCTTTATGCTACAACTTTGAGGCTGTATCTGTCTTTTCAAGCATGTCCATACAGTATTACATATGGCAATCATTATCACATATGGATATCATGTTTCATGTGAAAATCAAGCAAAAAATTGGCAATATTAGCAGTAAACAACAAGCCTGTTTCACTTTTATTAGAGAATAAACAAGCATTTTTGCTATCCCCAAATGAATTATCACTCACTTAATTGTCACAAATATCAATGTCTAAAGCTGGAGCCAATGATAAAGAAACTGATGTCATTTTCGGACTCAGCATCCCAAAATTACTCAGTCAGAAATCATTAAAATATCTTTGCCACTCTGAAAAATAAAATAAAAGTGTTTGCCAGTGTAATAAATAATGCCAGCAAATCAGGGGAGTATCATACACAAATTGAGAAAAATAACTTTTAAAGCATGATTTTGGAGGGTCGTATTACACACAGGATTTTATGGTAATTGTAACTGCGCACTTCAGTAGCAATAAGTAATGAGCAATTACTGTACTGATATGGTTTGTGACTTTTACATATGGTAAAAAATGAACATGTTGTATTGCAGGTGACCTGCGGTACCTTAATATAATGATTGCATTTTGTCTACAAAAAAAGAAAACGTTTGAATGGTGTTCAAGCCTATTGGCAAGAGCTACATGTACACTGTGTTCACTTCACCCAACCTGAACATCCTGCGGGGAGCTATCTTCAGGCTCCGGACCCTCTCCTGTGCCTTCCTTGGGGCCCTGTGGCTGAGGAGATGTCTTTCCTCGACCGCAGGGCTCGATGAGTGACCCACTCTCTCCCTCCTTCTGGATGTCTGGGGTCAGGCTGACTGACATCTTCTTCTGGGAGAGGGAGAGGGTGGGAGATGGGGAGGGGATTGGGCGCAGGACCCAGGAGCTTCTGAAGGGAGAAATAAAACAACAAAAAAAGAAATCTCACAATAATTGCATTTGTATAGGGTAATGTATTGTTTTCTACCTTTGGGTGGTATCAGATCGTCTGCCCACGTTTTACAGTTAGTGAGGCGGGGAAACAATGGAGAGGAAGATGCGGTGAAGAAGCCACTAAGGTAGTGTACTGGGATGGACTGCAGCAGGAGGCGAAGTGCAGGCCATAGTAAGCCTTAGCCTTCCAGGGTCGGGTTGGGCTGGAGAGAAAAGGTTTATTTGTGATGCTCAAATGTTTATGAATAGGCCTTGTTTGGCCGTCACTTTTATTAGACGAAGTTGCCTGACACAAACAGAGAAGCAACTGGTCATGTTGAATGTTTGTACAACGTGTGTCACAAGAAGAATTGTAAAACGTATAGCATTTATCACATAAGATAATAGTTAGCCTAGCTTCTCATATTTCTTCTACTGTGACCGTCTCTTCTTTTTATTTTCCAGCAATTTCAAAACCTTGCGGCACTGTGCTGCCTCTCACAGGCCAGTCTCGGTACTACGAAAGACATCTGGTTTGTAGGGCGAGACTCACAATTGTGCTTGGGGTAGTTTGTCGAAGTTCGTAGTCGGAAACGCAAACGTAAGCCCATTTAAAATGACAGTCGGACCGGCCTATAGGCGATTGCTATTTTGTCCGGCCGGACAAAATGGCGGATAAACAGACGGCGAAAGGCGATAAACAGACCGCAAATTTTTTGTAAAATGCCCACCTCTGCAGAATACCACCTTTGAAAGGAACACTGGTTTGTGTTCTGAGAACGATCTATCCGCAAGGAATCTTGGGTCTGTTGAGTACAGGAAGTACTTGTGCAGTATGCGCGGCGACGCCGCTTTCTCACCGTGGCAAGAAGTGAAGCAACCGGCGGCCATCTTACGGTGCCACTCACTAAGCGAGTTTAACTTGAATACATTGATTTCTCCTCACATTATTTTCTGCCTCTACGGCAAAAATGACACCATGTATAAAGACAGACATATATGTGTGTGTATATAAGTCAAAGAGCAACTCACTAGAAATACACAAGCAAAGGTAAACAAACATAGCAAAACTCAGACACAGCAGAGAACAATTCTTTTGGAGCAAGGAAGAAACCGACTGCATTATTACTGTGGTGAGTGACAGGAATATAATGTGTTTCAGTGACGGCAGAAAGTAAGAAGCAGAAATTTGCATTGTGATGTTATCCGTACGTCGCCTCTTAGATCAGAATATTCCATTTGCATAATGTATACGGGACTACAGTAACTGTGTCCGCTCATAGATGTAAACGGTTATTCCTAATGTTTCAGAAACTGGAATTTTGACCTCAACACGAATATTACTGCACGTAAACGTAGCGATGTTTAAATTGTGAATTACCGTGACCAGGACTATGTGCACACATGTTTACATTATAATCCAATTAACAACATAGTTACAGCAATCAGTTGAACTGAAGGGCGACCAGCTCGCCGGCCAGTCGAGGAGGAGGAGCACACCAACAGGCCACCACCTCAGCTCTCCTCTGGGGCCTCTCGCGTGTCTCCCTGCGACTCAGAGCAGCAACATGGTCGGTCTTCCACTCGGGAGCCCTGAATAGTCAAAGCGAAAAAGAGGAAGACACACATGACGTCATGTTTCTCAAGCATACACACAGACATAGCGAGTGACTCATCTCTGCTGCTTGCTGCTGCTGCTGCTGCATGTAGCGGAGAGGATAGAGGAAGGAACAGGCTTACGCTCCATCAGGTTCGTTCTCCCTTCATTTCCTGAATAAGTCACTCTTTAAAAACAACTTTTTAAGGCATCCAAGGTATCTCCTGTATCCAAAAATATGTATGAACACGCCACTGAAACAGCTAAACTGAGAGATTTGCCAGTGGAGTCAAGCAAAGCAACCGATGCATCTTACACCTGGAGATTGTCTCGCACAAACGCAGATTACCTGCGTGTGCTGCAGGATCGTCGGAGATAAGCGAACAATTGAGGCAGGGTTTCCCAGAGCCTGAGCGGGGAGAACCCGGGCAATGCTACAGCAACTGCGTCACAGCAGCGGCATTGACCGTGACGCCCACAGCTAGGCTTATACAAGACTCCCACTATTTGCCTTATAGAGACAATCGTCTTCTCCATTGCGGTACGTCCTCTTATGGTTATGTTTAGATTCACTGAATTAGTACCTTGAGCAGTTGAATTACAGTCTGTTATACATAGTGTTTCTGATATAATGGGGATAGACAGGAAGTAGGTTGTAGATGTGTGTCACTAAGGGCAACCCGAAAACAAAAAACTCGGGGCATAGAATTTGAAGGCTTGCACTGATGTCAGTCCTCTGGGCCACACTGCAAAAATAGTGCGCTTATGAATAAACTGGCTTCACCTAGCCCCTCCTCCTCCACCCCAATCCTCTTTCATGTTCCCTCCTCACACTCCGCCTGCTTCCCGCAACACACTCGCAGCTATTGGCACACTAGGTTGCCAGGGAGACGGCAACGTCATTCTCAACTGCTGCCATTTGTGTTGAGCGAGTAGCAGTGAGGGGGGTCGGGTGGGGGATGATGGCAAAAATAAAATACACAGCTTGGAGCACACACCGAGAGGAACATCGATAACGGTTGAAAGCAATAAGGAGGAGCAGTCAGGCATGCATTCTTGAGCCTGAACCATACAACCTTGACAGGTGGTCGATTAGAGTTACAAAAATCAAAATGCTCAAGTGTTAAAGAAGACATATTACGCATTGATTTCTCGATAATGACAACATATCTGTGAGATGCTTCCTTCAAAATGAAATGAAATCAGCTCGTTTAAGGTCCCCCCCCCGATCCCCCATCACATGCAAATTGTCCAATGCTGTGCTAGCCCCAGCCCCTCTGCTGGGGATCAATGGCAAGTATGACTTTCGTTACCACAACAACCATGGCACTCACATCTGCCTCCTGTAAAGTATGTGCTGGTCACGAGGCGCTAATGCTAACTGCTTAACCCTCAGCTTTGACATGACAATACTTCTGTGTGCGAAGCCTGAAAGTGGCAGATATTGGCCTGGCCTAGCCAACAAATCACGGTGGAAGAATTCAGTGTTGGGGCTGGCTATTGTAAATAAGCCCCACTGTTTTGTCACAATTAAGCTAAACTCCGAATACCTTGTTCAGAGACACATTTTCAGAGGTAGGCAGCTCCCAAATTATTTATGTACTTTCCCACTTCGTGAGTGGACAGGCACTCCATTGAGCCAACTATTTGTATACAAATAAAAAGTATACAATTTCCATGGTGTCCCCTTTTAAGGCTACGTGTGCCTAAATTTCACATCATAACACATCGAAGCCATTTTGTAAACTTTCTAAATATTCAATGAAATACCGGTATACAAAACGGCAGGGTTTGGGCTGTTTTCGGAGCCTAGAATACAAAAAAAATTACAACACGCTTAATCACCGTAAACAGTAAAAACTGCGTAATCTATAAAAAATAATCATCGTCAAGTTGGCCCATTGTTTTCCTTTCATGTATCCTATACACAGATGATGTCATAATTTACTACACTGAAAACCATATCAAAACTTTGATTCCTTTACCATGGCTGATATCGTGTGCCATGTATGAGTACCTAAACGGTCATTAGTCACAGTACAGTCATTCATTGGTTCCGTCAATCAATGACTCACAACCTAGTCACGGTAGGGCAGGGAAAATAATTGAAATCTAATCATGATTTCGATTTTGGTTTCTCTCAATCTTAAAAACCTAATAATCGAAGAAAAACGATTGTGCCGAAGAGCGGTGTCTGTGTGTGCAAGTTCCCAATGTGAAAGGCGTGTGACGTTATGTGATTCAGCTCTCCCTTCGTGTGCGTTTAACTGATTAACAACACAGTAGGAGTTTACTATGTAACTAAACACACAAAAATAATTATACACATTGTTTACTTAAATACAAGACATGCTTATGATAAAGTCAAGGTAAAATCCCACTGACATCCATCGACTTCGAGGAGTGATATTCCATCAAATAAATATTCACACACAAATGCTGTAGGAACACATAATAGGTAATATAAAAAAACTCAAAGGCATATTCTCACATCTCTCTCCCAATCTGTGAAAAAATTAGTTACATCAATAGAGCTCAACTTTCTTATTCTACTCTAACTGCATCATGCATGCATGCACGGACGGCACCACACTGCCCCTAATGCTGTGGTCAGACCGAACGCAAGCTGAGCTTTTCTGGCGGCTCGTTTTTATGTATAGTCAATGCGGTTCGTGCGGTCAAGCACGGTTGCACACTGGGTGGCATTGATGATGCGCCAATATTTTGCATCTTCGGCCAATTCGTTCGGGTTTGCAAAAGTGAAATTTTCATGGCATCATGTCACCAATCAGCATAGAGAATGCACTTACTACATCACACAGCAGCAGTACAAGGATAAAGACACACACAGTGTGGTAATAAAAACAATGTAGGACAATATCATTGCTGTCTATAGGACCAAAAGGTAAACAACACAGCCATATTCTTATTTTATTTTGTTACTAATTTATTTTTTGGTTGCGCTACTAAAATATAAAATTGATATTTAACTGTATTGATATATTCATTTGTGTAATTATTCACACATTGATTTTGCTATTTATTTTTAATTTTACAGGGTTTTTTTTAATTTTTGTATTTATTTTTACTTTTACTTTGTATTATGTATTGTTTCATGTGGTTCTTGTTTCCATATATTTTTAAAATTTATTTTTCAATGAAATTTTTTATTTATTTATTTTTGGTTTCGGTAGTTTTGGTTCTGCAATGCAAAAAGAAATGTTATTTAATTGGGGGGGTGGTCCTGAGTGTGTCTTGGGTTGAGCTATTTGCCTATTGGTTGATCAATATGTCAGTGCAGCAAGCACCATCACCTACGCAATAGGCGAATAGTTCAACCCAAGACACGCTCAGGACCGCCCCCCCCTCATTTGAATAACATTTCCTTCTGCATTTCATGCTGACATGAAGAAATGTTATTCGAATCAGGATGCGATCCAAAGTGTGTTGAACAATTTACCCATCGGTTGATCGACATCCATATTTCGAACCGCCTCGCCAGTTTGCAAGTGGAGCTATGAACCCCCCGCCGCCAATCCGGGCTTACCTTCCACGATCAAAGCAGGCTGCAAGCCGAGGCTGCCAACCTCCTGCCGCCCGCCCGTGCGACCATCCCCGATCTAATCCATATTTACCGCAATTGAGAGTTGAGTGGTGGTGACCGTCAAGACACAAGCCTTCTCACCGCGGCTTGCCAGCAGGCCAGGCATACCTGGTAGATTTCTGTACTGAAATGTCGATCAACCAATTTGGCGAATAGTTCAACCCAAGACGCACTTAAGTCCACCCCTCATGTGAATGACATTTCCTTCCGCATTGCAGGACCTACAGCCAAAATCAAAAACAAACAAGTGATTTTAAAATATATATTTGAAAAAATACATTTCAAAAAAGATATGGGAATGAGAACAAAAAATATGTAACAAAGTAAAAGTTTAAATACAGTACATACAAAATTTTGAAAAGATTTAAAAATGAAAAATAAATTGCAACATATGGAAATAAATACAATTAAACGTCAATTTATTTACATTTAATTTTATTTTTCAACTTTTATATTTGTTTTTATTTTCACTTTTATTCATTTTTGATTTGAGCACTTTTGGTCCTCCATGCTACACTCTCATTCACTGACACCCATGTCACTCACTAGGCCAGGTCCTGCCTTTTAAAGCCATACACAATCAAAGATACTACAGTTAACTGCGAGGATGGGGACCCCAAGTGGATAAAAACAACAAGTCATCTCTAATCCAATTACTCGATTAATCGCTGAGATAAGCGTTAGAGTACTTAATTCTAAAAATATTTTAAAGTTGCAGCCCTGGAAAATGTATGAATAGATGTGTGACAAAGGGTGGTGAAGGCCTCACGAAAAAAAACCTTCATCCGCTATCGCTTCACTGCAGTGAAAAGCATGCTGACCCACTTCACAGGCACACAGTATGCACTGACGAATTAAAAATGGGACCCTCCTGATGACAGGCAACCAGCTGAGGTGCAGAGGCCAAGCTGCCCTGCCCAGTGTGTCAAGTTTCCACACCAAAGGATGCTTGGCTGGGATGAAACACTGGATTTAAGTGAGCGTCCGTGTGGCCCCATTTCATGAAAGAGAGAACAGTATGTATTTTTTTTATGTGGTATGAGCACACAGTCAGATTTAGCCTCACCAGGTTGAGCTGGGTCAGGGACTGAGCAAAAGTTAGCATTGGGGCAAGCTATTGAAATGAGAAGATATCCTTCAGGAAGACTCAGAACCTCATTTAAATCACAAAAAAAAAAAAATGAAAATGCCCCTTTGAGTGATTAATGCATCATGCAAAAGAGCTTTTGAAACCAGTGTATTGGACAAATTAGAAATGAATCTACTCATTTCTTGGTAAATTTAATTTAAAATTCAACTCTGTAAATAATTTATTCGTCAGCAGTCAGGTGTGCACAAATAGAAACCAGGAGCAAGAGTCATGTTTAACTCACTTTGCCTTACATTATGCATATTAAAGTGACTTGCATAAACCAATGCACTACACTGCGCACGAAATGTATAGCCAAAAAAACACAGTGTAATTCGGGTGCTAGCTTGAGACTAGATCCTAGCTTGCTAAGTGTTAGCACGGATAGTTTTCTAGCTCCACGGATTGATTATGCGAGTGATTCCAGCATAGTTGACACTAGTGCTGCACAATATATTGAAAAAATATATAGATATTGCAATAATGGCCTATGCAAAATGCATATAACAAACATATGCAATCATTTTCTTACGGAATGGATAGATGCTTTTATCTGAATTTGACCAGTCAGATGCACATTTGAATGCGCATTGCAAACCAATAGTTGGACATTATCTCGGGGAATTACAATTGGCTAAAAACACAATGAGCTTGCTTATTTTGCCGCATGAAAAACGTACTTCTTTCATTAGATCATAAAAATGTCCTTTTTTTTTAGGTACATGTTAAATATCACAATAATATCGCTATAGTCAACATCCATATCGCATATCACAAGTTTTTCCAAAATCATTCAGCCTTACTTCACACAACTACTTGCTTACCAGAGTGTGTACTACGTGAGAGAGGAGCTGTCAGTTTGGAGATGTACTTGTAGATGGTAGCGAACAGGAGGATGGACAACTTATGCGCCGCTATGACTACAACATTTTGAGAGTGAAACATGAACATGAATTTGTGAGTGTACTTGTATTGACTAAGTTGACTAAGGACAACTCCTAAAAACCCAAACTTAACTTCGACGTCAAATTAAAATGCATGGTGGAAAAAAAAACTACGTTACTGTATAAATTGATGGCTGAACAGTCATTTACACTTGCGCAGATATGATGCTGCCATCAACAACGGCTATCGCGACTGGTCACTAGAGTCCAAATCCATTCCATTGGCAACATTTTTACAGTATATACGACATGCCCCTCAAATCAAAAAGTTTGCTGTCTATAGACGACACTTAAATTTAGCAGGTCTCTGCTAGGACGTTTTCTCCCGTTATTCTGACAAATACAACACTGGCATGGAAACAGGAATTCAGAACATACAGAGCAGAGCGTAAGATCAATGAAATTTAGTCTGAATAGAGCAAGTAACAAAAACCAGAAACCAATGTCATTCATTTAGAAATGCGAAGGGTAGCAGTTATATTGTTATTTCTATTCCTGGAAATGTCGCACATAAGAATGCCTCTCCGTGCTCTCTCTAAGGATGAAGGATGGAGGTGAAGAAAGAAAGCCCAGGAAGCGTGTAAACAGGTATGTACATGCATGAACAAACCCACAGACAGCAAGGGGAGAGCCATCCACGGGCAGCTTGACCCAATTCATCTTGTCTGTATTCAGCCGTGCACCTCGCCCATTTGACGTCAGAGAAAAGCCATTTCACAAAAGACAGCAAGGTTATTTCTGCACACAGTGAAGGTTGCCGTGTGCGCGTGGGTGTGTGTGTGCGTGTGTGTGTGTCGTAACAGCCAAGTTTGTGCAAGCTCGGAGCCTCCGCATATCATATATCAGCAGCGTTAGCGGTGTGTGTGTGTGTGTGTGCGGGCGCCGCCGCGCTCGTCTATGTCAGAGAGGATTCCCCTTTGCATCGGTTACACAATCTCTCAGGGAGGGGATGGGGTGCCGTGGACTGGAGGGGACGGCCCATCAGTCTGAGCGTCACAAGAGCGATTTCACACACATGCACCATTTCACAACATGACACACTTCCTGGTTTAAAACAGACGGGCAACTTGTTTGGATGACGACACAAACCCGACATACATGGTCAACGGCAGCGGAAGACAGGCTTTCTCTTGAACCATCTACGTCCCCGCAACCGCCCCCACTTGTCCTTCCTCCTCCCGTGCGGCGAGGATACCCCTTCCTGCCCTCCCTTGCCCCCCCACCTCCACCCCCATCTATAGAGCATGTATAGATCTATCCACCCACAACAAGTGTTTGCTTCTCTTTCGCTCCTTTTTCTTCCTCTTTTAGTGTGTCGTCTTAAATTGTCAGCCCTGTTGCTGACGCCATCCTCCTCCACAGTCGGCCCACTCAGTCCTGTGGGACGAGCTATGACTCATTCGCTCCCTCCTTCCCTCCCCGTCCTCGTTACCTACCTACCTTTCTGCAGATCCCCTCAAGTCTCTTTTACCGCCACTCTCACTAAGGTAGTTGGGATCTATGTTTAGTTCTAGGTTGAGTTGCCTGTCAGGGCATGTGGAATTTGGGAGGTGTGCCAAACGGAGGACGCGAACAGAGCTTGAAGTAAAGTTATGTACAGTGGGAACTTGACTCATTCACCGCTGTTGACTTTTGCAGTCATCAACTAAAAACCGACCGTTCATTGCCACTGACAAATATATCTGTCAAGTATGTTGTTCATCGGGTAGACGTGGAAGACGTCTCAGACAGTTTGTCTGTGAAATTCTTGTTTATACATACATAACTATAATGACAAACAAACAGGAGTAGATGGCAGCGATGCATCGCTTTGGATTTGAGTTGTGCACAACTTTTGAGAAAAATAAAGATCAGGGGGTAAATTCTTAGCTTGTCACGTCGATTATGAGGGAGAAAAATGCCAACACGTTTGGAAGTCGGGTCAATTTAGGCACCTGACTCTCGCAAGAGGGTATTTGTATGTATAGACAATAAATGTATGTGCCGCATTAGGTAGTAGAAAATATGCACAAACGGAAAATGCTAGACCTTTTTTTCCCCATGAAAGACGATGTTCTTTCTTTTGTTTAGTTTGATGCTTAGATTCTCACAGAACAGGATATTCTACAGGTTTTGAAAGATCATTGAAAATGCTCTAAAACAGCTGGCCTTACAGGGAACTCCGCTGGCAGTGAATGAGTAAATAAAGAAAAAACGGCACCGTAAAAAACATAGCAAAAGAGAATACAAAATAATGTTGTTTTTTTTTTTTTATAAAGGTAATTACTGTACGTACTGTAGTGTTCTTTTCTTAAATTGGATGTGGTGTGTGGCTTTAAGGAGCATGGGACAAAAGTGGCTAGCGGGTTTGCGAGTGGCCTCATTTTTTATTTATGTGTGAGACTGTTTTTGCCGTTCAATATACAGCTGAACGTGCACCCCAACTGCTCTCCTAGACCCACATGTGAAGGACTACACAGTACAGTAATCCTTCCATTTTCAAGAGGCGTTGTATCCAAAGCTTTCCTCTACCTAAAATGTTGGCTTGCAAGTCAAGGTACTACTGTATACATTTGTACCAGTACAGGGCACATATGAGTATTTTCATCACACATACAAGATGGTTGGTCTGACAGACCAGAGTTTTGTGTCTTACGGTGGCGTCATGTATGAAACAATATATGAAACAAGCCAATGAAAAACAGTAAGTACAGCTGTAGTTGAACATGCCTGCCTGTGTCACATGTGATGACGTATTCTGTGTGCGACAAACGGAGGAACACCTGGAAGCTAGCGAGTGCATTCATTTATTGTTTTTACCATTTCATACACTGCAGAATGTAACGACTACCTCACAAGAGTACAGCTAATCAGTGGGAATAAACAGTTAAATTGTATCCCCCCTGCAAAAACGTCACTTGCAAAAAGCACAGTTCTACTTCATGCAGTTCACTCTTTAATTTCCATGCAACATCTTCTATTTCAGTCTTTCTGGGCAGCCAGTAGGAGGTGAGAAACACAGAGGAGCGGCGGCTCACGAGTGAGACAGGAAGAGAGAGGGAAAAAGTTCTCAATGATGAAACAATCCGTGCTGTTAAGTGATTGGACCAACCCTCCGCCAATCGGAGGAGCAGGTCCATGGCAACAGGCTCTGTCGCCAAGAGAAATCCAGCCATATCCCTCAACACCCTCATATTTTTCACTCCTTTCCTCACCCTCACGACCCCCTCACGTACCCACCCACCTTCTCCTTTCCCAAATTCCAAGGCCATTATGAAAGGGTACTGAGTTTAACAGAGATTTACACCATTGGGAGGATGGGTGGGGGGTTGTGGGGGGGGGTGACACTTAACGACGCGGCTAAACGGCACAGACAAAAACAAACCCACACGTGCCAACCAAACATGGCTTGAAGATCCCCCGGACTTAATGAGGCTTACACAGTGATCAGAATGTGATTCATTCACAAAGAGTCATTAAAATGTGCAGCCTCTTCACACGCAGACCGTTGTGTACCACTCACAACAGTAAAATTAAAGCTGCATTCATACAATAAGTCACAGTTTGAGCCCTCACTGACATTACAGGCTCTGGTTACCAAGGTAATTCTCACATACGTCCACATTTTCTGACCTATAAGCTTATGATTAGTCAGTGCAGATAAAAAAAAAAAAAGGACCTGCATACTTAAGTGTTTTAAAAAATGTACTGAATGTTTCTTCCTTGTATATTAAAATTGCCTCTACCTTCCTATCCTTTTTCTTTTAACAAAATGATTATTCACACTTGGAACTGCTGTGAACCGCCCGCTCTTCAACGCAACACAGATCGATACCGGCTCAGTCAATTCCCACCATCGGCGCGCACATTGTGGTGTAGTCTCAAGTGTGATGGATGAACTCTTAGGGTCAACTGGGAAGAAAATAGAATAGAGCAGCCATCTTTATACAATAAGAAATGCTCAGTCGTAGAAAATCAGCATGTATACTGCCAGACAACTTCTGGATTTTAGTATGCAATTAATCATATTTTGTGCAAATGCCTTGAGCTAGGCCTCGTGTTTTGTGCATGAAGAACTTGCAATGAATGCAAACAAATGATATGTGCCACGAGATTTTGTTTTAAATGGTATTTCTAAAAGAAAAAGTGTCATTAATTTGGAGATCTACAGTACAATCCAGTTTATTCACATCTGTAAACCTTATGCAAGAAGAGCATGGAAAAAAAAAAAAAAAAAGTATCCTAGATTAGATACTTATCAGATTTTTTTTTTTATCAGATTTTTTTGCAATGCGACCTCAGTCTGAGTGGACAGATCACATGTATCTGACTTATGTCACTAAAAGCCCAATATGCGCGGAGAAGGCTGCCTGTGATGAAGACTGGCAATTGTCCGTGAATCTGCAAAGTTGTTTTGAGTAAGATTGTTGAGAATTGGGCATCACGCCAGGCAACGTGAATGTAGCCTAAGTCTCCTCATCTCTTCATTTACCGCATCTCCACAGTGGACTCATTATGTCTGCTGCAACCAAATATGTTTAGAATTTAGTGTTCCACTGATTTAATTATTTAAAAAATGGACTTAGCATTATTAACCAATTTAGGCCGGCCTGGAGCATATTAACGCGTTTGTACCACTAGAGCCGGGAGCGTAGTTGCGTATTTCTACCGTTACAGCGGATACGTCATTTTCTTTTTCTTTTTTAACCAATTCTCGGCCTCTTAGCCAATGAAATGCATCAGAATATACATACATATGACGGTGTCGTGAGCCGTAGTAGGATATCCCGGAATTTTTTTGAGCAGCAATGCTGGACGCAGACGCAATCCTACGATTGTAGGAGCTCTGAAATAAGCGACGGTAGCGATATAGACGACGTACTTGTGGACTTTGAACCAGTGTAACCCGTCGATCGTGATATAGGGCTAAGATATATGTTTATGGACAATGACGATATCAATGTATTTGTAACAGAATGGAGGAGCGTAATTACCAATCGATTTTTTTTTAATTAAAAATACTGTTTCTCTTGCACTGACACTGTATTTTTACATTTTTGATTGAAACAGAAAATAAACTCAGGCCTGTGTGAAAGCCACAGGTCTAAGATCTCAAATTATTTTCGAATTATGTTTCAATCTGCCACAGGGGCTGGGATATCAATTATATTCTAGGTGTTGAATTTGCGGGAAAACTTCAGGTTTTCGATTGTGATCTAAAGGCCCCCTAAGGTTTTACAGTTATGTTTCGCTAGGTGCTTTAGGTCTTAATGGGTTAAACACAATACCATGCATGTTAGACAGGTATTATTTCTGTCCACTTAGGGTTACCGTCCTAATATTCTACCACAGTATCTGTGATTTTAAATAAGTATGGCTTTAAAAGGTGGGGCCAGGCCTAGTGAGTGACATGAGCGTTAGCGAATGGGAGTGTAGATTTGGCTGGCTGTTAACTGGCCAATCGGTTGGCAGTCTGTGTGTTGAATGACTTGAATGTGCTTATTGCATGTTTTTTTTTACCATTTGCTCAATAAGTGAGTGAAGGTGCAGCAGAAGCTGTCTACCCTTGACAATACGTTGTAACTAGCGATGGTAGGCTAACATCAATACGTTTCCTCATGTTGACAGATTGTAAACATGCTGTTGTGATACACATTGCACTTTATCTTCATTGAAAAGTGTGAAACGGCCCCAAACTTTGGACAGTCTCTGTCTTTTTCAGACTCGTTCCTCCTGGCTTGTTGCCACTTATTTCTACAAGGAGCGGTGTGTGCGACTGCAGTAACAGTTATTATGGAAAAGTGTTCCCGGTGGTGCTTTGAGGGAGATATTTAATTAGATTTTATCTATTTGCAATTATTTGACTAATTATTGCAACCCCAGAACTTCAATGTGAAGATACCATCAACTGTACTAGTGAGTGTTGCGGAAAAATCAACATTGGTAATTAAATATCATGTACTCATCCTCGGCATAAGATAAATATTGCACAGTTGCGGTATGTAGCTAAATCCAGATGGGAACCAGTGACTTTCATGACATGTCAAATGGGTGCATTTGTACAACAGCTGGCAGCCGGGCCCACCATGCCAACAGTGATGGAGGCTTGAGAGCTGCCAGCTAGCAGGCTTACCCCAGGAATCAGGCAACCGGCCAGTCATCAAGCCAAGCACTGTTTGTTGCACGAGCCTAAAGTGCTAAAGTCACTCTTACAATGCCACAAGTTGAATCCCAAAAATAGCCAGTGGGGAGGCTGCAAAAATAACCAGGACATAACTCTATCCATTCTTCAACAACACAAAGAAAAACCAGAATGTGTGGCAGCAGGGTTACCTGCAGGATTGTTAGTGAAAACCGACCACTCTCAAAAAACATCTGCCTGCCTCTGTTTTGTTTCTTGACCTCACAATCATTCTCAGAACTTTTAAGTCCTGCGGTGAATACATTTCTGTGCAGGTTGAGATTCGAAGTCCAGTGTAAGTTTGTGATATTACAAATTCACCGGAAACAAACTATTTTCTCTGATTTGGTGGCGTGTAATCTAGGAGTTATTGCTTCAACTTTGTGATGATCGTCACAGTCAACTGAATTCCTGCGCTATTCGACTCATTGAGAGCTGCCAATCAAGCTTTACCCTGCACAACTAACGACGGCTGATGAGATTTGCAATCAAAAGTGAGTGGGCCAATCTGAGACCGGGCTTAACTCGGCAGCCGATTCTGTGCAAACGACATGGACTGAATGACCCTGGTGTGCAGGTTCCTTCCAGGCTTCAGGTGAGTCAGTGTAAACCTTCTGACAATTACAGCAGTGAGTTACTCCAGGGGTTGCCATTGATTATTTTGTCCCCACCACCACCCTTCCCTCTGCCTCTTGAACATCCTATCCTCTCTTTTGTGCTTGGTCTTTTTCCCACGCACTGGCAATTAGTATGCAGGCTGCAGGAGGGCCAACTACCTGGGAAGCAGTAGTGCAAAGTTACAAGAAACAAAAAACTGTAGTATAGTTGAAGTTTTCGGGGAAAATATGCCTTGTCACACAAAGTATTGGACATGGTAATGTCATAATGTGTGATGTTGATATACCTCACTAGGCCTCATTTTAGCCAACATCAAAGGTGTTGTTTACTACATGTTTTCCTGAAAGGACAGTACTGAGAGAAGAAAAAGAACAACAACCTAGGAACAGAAGATCCACCGGAGGTTACAGTATGGACCAATACTTTAAGAACAAAGAGCTTTGATTTTGATCATCTGATAACTGTTGTGCACAAGAGTGAACCCGTATGCCATTAAACTAGCTTCCAGCAAAAGGTGCTAGCTAGCTACTGTAGGTGCAGTTTGGCTGGCTGCCAGACGCTTGTCACTTGCAATCAAAAAGTAAAGTGTGTGTGTTTTAACATTTTACATTACATTACAGGTTGATTTCAAATTTATACATGCTACATGTTAAAGAATGATGTGCAAGGGGTGCATTAGCGACGGAATGTTTATTACCAAATTCCCATTCATCATTAAAGCGTATTAAAGCGTGTGTTAATGTTGCTAATTTAGTAAACCTAGACTGCTAATGATGGCTTTGCGGGACAATGTTAGTTAAAATAGTGTATTCTTAATAAAGCTTTTATGAACCAGTTATTCCAAATATAATATCAAAAGAATTAAATTATGTACCGCTAAACCTATTTCATGAAACAGCTTGAGTTCAACTTTGGGGGTTCCACTGTATTATGTTACAGATGTGTGATTTACATGCCCCAGCTACATCTGGATTCACAGAAATAACTGATTTTTGATGCTGCAACATTCAATTAAAAAATTACACTTGTTATAGTAGTGCCACCATCTGGCAAATCTGGTGATTTTGACACATGAGATGAGCGTAGCAGCGCTCTCTCATTTTTTTTAGCTCCAATCTAAGCGATTAAATAATGATCCTCCAGATTTCACTTAAATATCTAAAGTAGATCTGGGCTGAGTAACTGAAAAAGCTCTATCCAACAACAATAGGGTAAAACTGAGTCTAATTTTGCAAGGCTGTAACCATCAGCGGAGATCAGGTCTTCGAAGCCAGGTCTCCTCAACCTGAAACAGTCAATGAGGGCGCTTTGCTATTTATAGCCACAGATTTTTTATTCAAGAGGGCTCTTCTGTTGTGCTTTTCTCGCCTCCTCTCGTTTTACCGCTCCCCGCACATCAGGTCTCAACAGACGGTAAAAATACGGACGTGCGGATGCATATTGTCTTAGGGAGATCAAATGAGATTTGAACGAGTCTGGCGCACACCTAAACTGTCATGATCACTAGCCACCGCTGTAGCTCCAAGCTAAGATGATCATGGTGGATAAGCGTCAAGGTCTCTTAACGCAGGACTTCCCACATGCAGCCTTATGTAAGCGACTGGGCTGCCCCTTTTGGCTGCGCCCCTCCCCTCGCTCTTCGGCGTGACGGCGTTGCAGCGATGCCTACTTGCGCTGCGACCACATCCGCCCACCGCCCTCCACCCACACAGGGACACGGTGGAAGGGAATTCCTCATTACCTCCGCCTTTAAGTGGCCACAATGTAGTGAGGGTCATCAAGACGGCGGGGTCCATATTTGAGGCTTAGCTTGCGTTACTAATTCAGTTTTCCAATTACTGCTAATTCAAACTCTGTCATACAGATTAAGAAAAAGTTACAAGGCATAAGTTAATAAACTGACAGCAAAACTTTGCAAAAAAACTACACGCCATTCTTAGAGCACAAATAGAGGCATGAATTGATTAACCAAGACACACAAACTGGGACTACAAAGGATTCATTTCAATTATCGATAACTCACAGGCAAAACATGCTTACTGTTCGAAGAAGTCATCTCGATGGATCTCCAGCCAAGTCGGATCAGGTCAAATTGTTGTTTTTTTGTTTTGTTTTTAAATCACGGAAAAAGCATCACGGCAAAAGAAAGAGCAGCTCTAGACTAGAAAGAACTCTCGCTGCTAAACTGCATAACGTAATGAATTCCATTATTTTTTTTTTGTGCAAGTTTCAGACAAGTTCAGCTCATTCTACTTTCTCCTTACTACAGCTTGCCTTGTTCTAATATCGAGAGGTGTCTCTTCTTTTTTTCTCAATGAAACTCACACATGCACCACGACAAAAATCCTTGCTGGCTCTTTCCCGCTCTCATGCCATCATGTGCACCGTTCGCAACGCTGCCGTCTCTTGCAAACCCTCCTCCCTTTGGCACTGGATTCCACCTCTCTCTCTTCCTCCCTCCCTCGCACATCTTGTTCGCTCTCTGCTCTCCGTGCTACAATATAATTGCAGTGACAGCCAAGCGAAGGGCTCACGAGCACCCCAGCTGTTTTAGAAGGCTACATGAATCAGTCACCAAGGTTGCTTTAGATGTGAAATACTTTTTTCCCCCCACAATTATTAAAGTTTAACTAGTCACGACTCACGACTGATCAATCCCCGTTCACACTATGTATAAAAGGACATTCTGAGGTGTTATCAGAGCCGTTCCACAATACCAAGACAGGGATGTCGAGCTTAAATCCAAATTCTCACTTCTGCATTGACAGCAATTAAGAGTATTTCATACACTGAAGTCATCACGCATCTAATTATCTGACGGCGGGATGCTGTGTTGCGTCGTGCAAATTGCGGAATTCGCTCACTTGACTGGGTTTGGCGTAAAAGGCAGTGGGGGCTGAATTATGGGATCACTGTGTAAAGAGGCTGATGATGGATGGGAACTTCTCTTGCGGGCTGTGAAATGCTGACAGCTGATGGCAAAATGCAGCATTGCTGTAACGGTTTCAAAAAAAATAAACAAAGGATATAAAAGGGAAGATAGCAGGCAAAAATTTGTGAAAGAAAAAAAACTCATTAGCTGGGAAAGCCTTAATCCCTCTAGACGACATATTTGCATGTTCTCCCTGCAGCTTCAGTGAATACGAGAGGACGTCAAAAGTTCAGCATCAAAGCAACTATCCGCATAGAGCTCCGATAAGGTAGAGTCGAGGGATGTCTGCTTTGTGCCTCGCTTGGCTACCGTGGAACCAGGATTCATTTGGGATCCAAGTGCGTCAAGCACCAGCTTTGATTTACCACGGAAAGATGCAACCGAGATGATTATGAAAATATGTTAGCGGGTAAGAAAATGATAAAAGGAGCCGTTAACTTTCAAACATAAAACAGTCGTCCAATACTACATAAAAACAATGCACTCCCATATTAAAAACACACTGGTCTCGATGTTTAAATCAATTGAGCAATTGTTATACATTTGGTCAATCAGTGAATTGTGTCTCGAAAAACAACATCATGATGTCCTCAAAAGAGCTTTACAACAGTGGAACAGAACCTCCAAACATTCAAATTTTCCTAGCCAGTTCAAAAATAACAATGAATCGACATTTTTCCCCCCACTGTCTCTCAGGTGCTAGCACAGCATGGCAGGATAGTTAAGCAGCAGCTAATGGCTTTGCCAATGATTCATTTCACCTACAGAGAGGTTGGGTCACAAGCACTGTTTTGAAAGACGTTCCCTTCCAACTATAGCCATTCATCATCATACAAGGGAGCGATTTTGTTGGGACAGTAAAAATGTCATTTGCAAGGGCAGGGGGCTGTCTTCAAACCTACCAAAAAGTCTCAACAGATTTGAAAGGGAACTTGGGCATGGTTAGCCAGATCTTTGACTTGACTCCAACAATAAGCATGGCTTGCATATTCGATAACTGGCCGCACAGGAAATCTCAGGTCGGCCACATGACCAGGGATAAAGTGGGCAGCACTAATGCGGTCTAATGCTTCGCTCAAATGAGCAGAGCCACGTCTTTCGCATCCAAGCTCTTCAAGTCTTTTGTGGGACAGCAAAAGAAAGAGGTGAAAGGCTAAAAGGACGATGGGTCAACAGGATAGGCACGAAGTGAGGATCAGTAGCCAAAGATATCACAGATAAACTGTTCAGCACCATGAACGCCATCACCGGACAGGTAGCGGTGGTCTCCACATGAAAAATCGAGTTGGACGTTAAAGCGACACATCAGAGTATCCAGTAGAGTGGAGAAGCTACTGTATATCCTTGTCTTTGAAATGTAAAAACATTTGGTGCCATTTACTGAAAAGTAACAATTGAATAAACCTATTACACAAACCCAGGTCACCACATATTTAACGACAGGTTATTTTTCAGTAAGATAGCGTCCCCCTAGCTTTTAACATATCGACGGCGGAAACTGTTATGACGTCTGACCTTTCCACAGGAAACGCTTAAAGCGTTGCCTTGCATAAGGTCCATTTGAGTAAATACACGCATGGACAAAATTGTTGGTCCCCTTCTGTTACTGAAAGAAAACCCCAGAATGATCCGCAGAAAATGGATTGTAAAAATTAACCACAGGTATTTTTCTCCCCTAATAGGCTAACACAGGTCGGCAACCCGTGGCTCCGGAGCCACAAGCGGCTCTTTCATCCTTATGTTGCGGCTCTGTGTGGCTTGGGAAAAAAATGTTAAGTGTCCGATTGAAGTGTATTGTAACGTCTTCCAAAAACACGACGCCAGACGTATCTTAGTTATCCCCCTTTTTATTATTCTAGCACGGCTAATGCGGGCCAGAATCGGCGCAGACTAAGGTGCAACAGTTCCGTCATAAGTACACACGAATCTCTGGTCCTTCGCCGTCTGTTCTCTCATTTACACACCCTCCAATCCAGCGAGTCACGTGATGCATTCAGGAACCTCGGAAACAACACAACTTAGCAAAACACAAATGTCACCACAACACAGATAACCCAATTCGTTACAGTATGTTATTTGTCTCAAAAACGTGCATCACGTCTTCTTACGTCAAAGTTTTTAACTTCTTTCTTCAGACCTTTTGCAATTTCGGTGATCAGCATTCGCCTGCTGAGGGAGGCGACAGCACTTTACGTGCATGGCCGCCTCCTGACATGCCTACTGCCAGCGACACAAAAACTGCACATTAACTGAACAAACTATTTTAATTGTTTGTTTGTTTAACTGTTGTTGTAAATTATAAGATTATTGGGAACTTGAAATATTAAAATAAAATTATATAGTCACTGTCGGCTGAAAATCTCGGACGTCCATATATGGTCAGTTATTTTTTTACTTTATTTTTTTTTTAAATCACAAATCGATTCTAAAACTGCAAATATTCAAATAAAGCACGATATCACGGCTGGACGTGTGTGTGACACGGCCATCCGCTGTTGCAGCCTTTTTTTTTTTAAAGCAATAACGGGTGAAAATAGGAAAGTTCGCTGGATTACGTTGGCTTGTTTAATGTGGATCGATGAGTTGCTTCATTGCAAAAAGATGCCCTCAAGTGTGTTTTGAGGCAAGTCTCCGTTTCATTTTAATATGTACTTTAGATGCGGTTTGTTTGATCATTGTTTTATTTACTGCATCACTTGTGGCTTTAAACCTGAGAGAAGGCGTTTTGTGAAGGCGTTGTAGCCAAAATGAAGATGCATTGTATTGGGCAAGTGTGTTTGCTGGTGTGACGTTTCAAAGGCCGGGGGCATGATGAGGACTCCGCATGACCGTGGACTTTGAAGTACTCGCTGCAAGGCTTGGTTTTGGTACTCTTTCAATCAATTCAAGTGTCAAATTACCGATTGAATGTATTTTGTAGGTAGTGTTATGTGGATGTGAGTGTGCAATAGCAATGTAAGGTATTATACAACTGGAACTTTCCGGTTCCTGGGAACTCAAACAAGCTGGCGTTTTTTGGAAGTTAATGTCAAAAAGTGTTTGTAGCTCCCAGTGTTTTATTTTTCATGGAAACCGGGTCGAAAAGGCTCTTTGACTGTTAAGGGTTGCCGATTCCTGGTCTAACAGAATTACCTTAAAAAAAAAAAATAAATAAAAATCAAACTTTGAAAATTGACTTGAACAAAAACAATATAGCATTTCACTTAATATTTTATTGCACAACCTTTTGAGGGAATCACTGTAATCAAAATATTTCCCTAACTCTCAAATAGATTTTAGCATGTGTCAACAGGTATTTGGGTGTCTCCACAGGTATTTTGGCCCACTGTTCATTAATAAAGTGCTCCAACCTTCTCAAGTTTGAAGGCTGCTTTCTCCAGAAAACATGTTTCAGCTTCTTTCACGGATTTCCAATAGCATCCGAACACGTCAGAATAGTCTCTTCTTTTGTTCTTAGCCATTCATGTTTTTTTGTTGTTGTTTTTTTTTCAGCTGTGCGTTTGTCCGTTTGTCATCCTTTTGGAAGATCCATGACGTGCAACTCCGAGCTAGCTTTCTGACACTGGGCGGTGCATTTCACTCCAGAAATCCTTGAGTAGCTTGAAAATTCCTAACAACCAGGCACAGCACGAGTTCAAGACATCCTGTGCCGGATTTAATAAAGGAAGCCCAGAACATAACTGAGTCTACTGTTTGTTTCACAGCAGGTAAAGTGTTCTTTTCGTTGTACAGACGGAACAGGCACAACTGTTGGCACCCTTTTGTTCATGAATGAAAAACCGACAATCATCTGTGAAATAACTTGAAACTGATGGCTGGAATTTTCTGAAATGCGTATTGATGAGCCGCAATACTGTTGGGACAATGCTCTTGTGACGGTTTTGTCCATGCGTGTATTTGTATGAAAAAAAAAATCGTAGAATCACAAGTTCATCGTAAACCGAGGACCCCGTGTAAATTCAATTCATACGACTTCCGGTGAAATATGAACACATCAGTGGCCGAACAGCACCCAAGACCAACGCACTGTGTTCGACCTTCAAGGTTCCACTGTGTCATGCATATGCATTGAAACCCTCGGAGCTTTGCAGCAACGCTTGTGAAGTCGGCCAGGCAAAGACTTAAAGCCCGTCACCTCCCCTCCAACCTGATCAATAATTGACTTCAAAGCAAACTACTGAGGAAACATCGGTTTTGGGGGGTGTGGGGGTGAAAACAAACAGAGCTGAAAGATGAGAAGGAAGGAGTAAAGATGGAGAGTTGGAGACAGTATGAGAGGAGAGGGGAGAGGGATGGGAGCAGCAGCAGCAACACCACGCGTGGTGCTCTGGCAGAGATCTATAAATAGCTCTTCAAATCTCACTAGAAAAAGCCACTCTTCTTCCACTGCTGCTGCAAACAAGACATTCAAAGATACAAGCAGATATGGATAGCAAGCCGACGAATAAACCCGCGGACCGCATGCAGGTAGATCAGAGCTGACAAATTCATTGGCATCACCTCTATAAAAGGCCAATTTTTTAAAATGCTTTCATGTCAGCCGTCTTGGCTTGTATCGATTGTAATTGTAATTGATAGTGGAAGTGGAATACAGCCAAGCTATGCACACATAACATATTGCGCAGTATGGCAACAAAAACCAGAAGAACAAATATCAGACATTATTATGGTTCAAGTGACAATTCCGATTTTTGCTCGAGTGTCACGATTGGGAAATGCATCGTGGCAGCTTAAAAAGAGAAAAAAAAACGCATTGAATCGGATACAGTTGGATTATTTTATTTACTGACAAAAATCTATGAAGTAACGGCCATATATTTATTTTATCATTTATATGCATTTTCAAGCTTTATGACCCTCCTCACACTCTTATAACCCTTTTCCATAGACTTGGAAAAAAAACGTCCTTTTAGTGTTGGGCCCATCGAATAGTTTCAGAATCGATTATTCTACCTAATCATCCATTGATAAAGAGAGTAATCACATAAAAATTGCTTTTACAAACTTACAAAATAAAACACAAAACAAGTATGTGTGGTGCAGGCATTATCTTTAACGAACAGGGGTTGCCATCCTCACATTCTACATCAGGGCTATTCAACTAAATTATTCAGGGGGGCATATTATCAAAAAGGGGTGGGGGGGGGACCGCCACAGTGGTCGAAAAAAAAAAGAAAATAGAAATGTGTCTTCATTTATTTTATAAAACGCTTTTGCCCTTAAAAAAATTAAAAGTAAAAAAATAAGGAGGCGGAGGTGGCATGTTCATTGAGTATGTTTGCAGCTTCCTTTACATGTCAGTGTTGGGAAAAGAGGCAGAAAAAAAAAAAATCGCCCCAAGTCGGCAAAATGCTCCCATACATGCGGCTTATGTGATCCATGAGGGTTTTCAACTTCCTCTGCTGGTATTACGGCGAATGCGGACTAATCACGTTGCCTTAATGTGAACGCGCGCATTTTTTTTTTCTACCAACCATTTTGTGGTTCGTGCCCGGGCCGAACCGTGATGCTTGATCCGTACGGATCAAAGATGATCCGTTGCACCACTAGTGACTTGGTTACAGAGCAAACGCATCGGTCTGCCTTCGGGAGTTTCAATGCATGCATATTTGTCGGTCCACCCGGCATTAAACGGACGATTTTCAAAATCAACCTCTCTTTTTTTTTCAATTTTGATAGTGACGTGTTTACAGATCGAGCGCCCTAGCGAGGTGCCTCCACAGCTCACTCAGGCTTCTTCCTTTTCTCCTCTTGCTTTGGGGGGAAACATCCAGCATAAAAAATCTTGACCTCATGGTACTGCACTACGCCACAGCGCCTCCTACCTTCCCAGGCGGTGTGTAACATAAGGCTGTGTACATGTGGCCAACGTGTGTGTTTTTTGTTTTTGGCACTCTTCCGCGGGCCGGGCCAACACGCTTGGCGGGCCTGATGTGGCCCGCCGGCCGCCAGTTGAATAGCAAAGTTATACGTTCTGCAGTATCTGTGACTATGTATGGCTTTAAAAGGCGGGGCCTGGCCTGTTGAGTGACATGGAAGTCAGCAAATGAGAGTGTAGGCACAGGATAGCGGGTGGCTATTTAATAGCTAACTAGGGGTGGGAATCTATGGGTACCCCGGAATCACTACATTGGCTTACGTTTTATAGTCCATGTAAAACACTGATACCCTTTTTAAAACAAAACACTGATGGAAGAGCAAGAATTTAGATTTCACACTGGGCTCCGGTCATATGAGGTTTTGCTTGTTCTGCCATCTTGTCACGTATTAGGTTAGCCTAGCACAGACGTCAGCCGTACAAACACACGTAATCGCTTGCCCGCGCTTTGACAACCGATTACGCGTGCTTTGAGTTTTTTTATTGAAACCTTCGATTATTAATACCTATGAATCGATTCAGATTCTTTTTAATACACCGAACGATGAATCGAAAAAATGATTATCGTTCCCACCTCTATTGCTAACTGTTAGCCAGTCTGCCTGTTGAGTGCCTCAGTTGTGGCCATGCAACTAGTGTATTAATGTGCTTATTACGTGTTTATTTTCTCCTTATTTGTTCAATAAAGTAATTGAAAGTGCACTGGTGGCTATGTCTATCCTTGACCACCTGTGCAGGGATTACAATTCATTCGAACTAGCTGCGGTAGATTATATAAAATAAACTAACAATGTTTACGTTACCACTGAAAAGCAGTTATGTAAACCAATTTTGCTTTGCAATAAAAAATTGCTCTTTAGCTTCTTTTTTTTTTTTTTAAGTGTGAAATGATCCCACACTTGGGCCATTCTCTGTATTTTACACACAGTTTCCTCCTGCCTTGCACTTAATCTGCAATAACATTAGTCGTGTCTAAAAAAGCCACCGCAAAATCTCAGAATAAAGAGAAAAATTTGCAATGTAGAATTAGATTATATATGAATTAATTGAATTAATTATAAATTAAATATATTTTGGAAAAAAAACAGCAATATAGTGAGACAGCGAAAAGTGTCTGCAATGAGGCGAAGGATAACTGTAATTATTCAGGTATTCACATGCAGTTTGGGCGTCTTTGCATACGGGTTGCTTCATGTGTCCGTAAACACAGCCATATTAGATATCACTTCAAAGGTAATATACATTGAGAAAAACAGACAGTCAAAAAATTGGATACAGGCATCAAATCCAGGCTTGCTATACAACACACAGTGGAACTTCCAAGTCGAACATTATAAAGCTTGTAAACTTTGAAGTTTAGGACTAAGATAACATTTTATTGAACATGTAATATGAATTTGGGACATTGAACTGCCATTTCATTAATTCAGTGCGCCTCATTAGACCTCATTTCAGGCAAGTTCAAAGAATTTAGTTTTTTTTTTAGTATTTTCCCCTATCATTACGGTCATTGACGATCACCAGTAGGCACGCGGATGACTGAGCAGAAGTGTTGCTTCTGATTGGGAGTTTTGTACTTCCTGTTTCGGTGTATATTCCCGTTGGCAAATGTTTAGATTATGTGACAATTTATTCCAAATATAACGAGTCTCAATGTAAGATTTTGCTCACAATCTTCCCCAAAAAACAGAAGTTAACCAACAAGAAGGAATGGATCTTATTGGACTTTTAAGCACTACGCATGCTGTTGTTTTCTTAACCCCACAGAGCAGATGTTCGAGTCACAGCTCGAGGGGTCTGCGCTATAATCCCACTGTGTGTGACATCGAGCACCTCTTCATCTATTTCCAGCGGAGGTGTAAAAAAATGTGAAGTTGCCGTTTGCCAAGCATTTGTTCATTTGGAAATTAAAGAAACCAAATGACAAAACTTGACACTGGATGGTGGACACTTTGGGACTGGAATCCAAACCAAGTAGGCTAATCGAGGCGGAACCTATCATCCCAAACATTTTAATATCCTTTCAAACTCATCTCACAATTATTACCCTTAGAAATTTGATTTTTGCAAAGTGGAGCAACCTGCTGAGCAAAAAGTCATGCGGGACGTTCGCATCACCGACAAAAAATTTGGTCGAGTACAGTAAAACAGTATGACTTCATTATTTCTCCTTTCAACAAGCAACTGCCCTCTTTGAAGAATTTTCTAAAATAAAAAAATGAAATATTCACTTAAAATGACTCTAAAATACTACATAATAAAATAAGTTGACAAAATAATGGATTACTAAAGTACAAGACCCATTATGCTGCTTACACTGCTATTCTCACAAAAAAATGTTCCATTTGTGCTACTTAGATCGAATCAAATGACACCGTTCGAAACATCACAGTACTGTACTTTTGACGCTTAGACTTGAAGAGACACCTTGGAATTTAAGGGTTTAACTGAAACTTGTCAGATAATCCGACATATGTTGAATAGTAATTCCTACTCCAGATTCAATCATCTGATTTTCAAAATTCATTTGAAGGTTGAAGTGGCCATTCCAACCAGATTCAGCACTTTGTCATTATTGTGACATCCTGTCACGTTTTTCAAGGAAGAGCACAAAATCACGCTGACAGGTGGCAATGAAGTTAGTGTTTAGGTGAATAGTTTAGTTGGATTCGTTCAGAAGTATGTGAGTTAGAAAATGGTGACTCGGCGAGGGTTCACTGTATTCGGATTTTACAATTGCTTTGCATGCCATCAACTCCTATGTACAGTAATATCAAATTTTCTGTGGTTTCTTCTTGGGTACATTTTACATCGCGTTGTGACAAGAAATCAGGCGTTCAACTCGTCAAGGCAGCACCACCTCCTCGTTTCATCCTCATTCAATCCATTCCAATGGCGATTTTAGCCAACATAATATCCGCACCAGGTAGAAAGGCAACTTTAAAGCTGGCTCTTTACATTCAGTGTCTGAACTTCACAAGTCATCAGAGGCGTTTGCCTTACCTCTTTTTTGCTGGGTCCAATGCAGGAGGGTCCGCGTTGAAGAATTCTACCCCCCGCCCCCGCCTCCCCACTCTCTCTCTCCCTCCTTCAAGTTGAGGCTGTGGGAAAGCAGATGGTTGGTGTAGTCAGAACCAGAACCGGTTGAGCTGTTAGCCACACAAGACCAGAAGCTAACAATAGCTAGCACACACGGTATAAGCTCCTCGCCTCCTCCTCCCCCGGCGCTTATAATTAGCCACACACGCGCACACACACACGCACACGCACTAGCACCTAGCTAACGTTAGCCTGCTAACTAGCCTTTTCTCTACACCAAGCAAACAGATCGCGTCGCTAATCGTACATATTAGCAACCCAAGCCATAACACACGTTTTCAGCAAACCACTTGTCAACCACCCCCCCGAACGGGAGGGGCTAGTTGGGTGTCATTAGCCTCGCTGCCCGAATGTGACTTACCAGGGGCTAATGCTAGCCGCTCGATACGTGGTGGTGGTAGTGGTGGAGGATCACTACGACCCCCGGACTGTCAAAATAGCGCCGCGTGAGGCTTCACGATAGGCTCGCAGTAGTGACTCAATGGCGAGTCATTTTAAGACGCCGACAGCAACAGGCCGAATCGACGAAGAGCCCAAATGAATAGAAAGTAAGGGGAAAAAAAAGAAAAGAAACCCGATTTCCCCCCGTCTCAGCTCCGGCTTGTGAGCGTGTGTGTGTGTGTACACTGTGTCGGCGTCACTTTTTCGCCCACCCCCCGACAGTCTCCAATTGCCCCTGCCTGCACTCCGTAGATCGGGGTTGGACTACATGTGGGTGGAGCTAAACGTTTGACTCCGGAAGTGGTCGAAATGTCCATTGTAGGTGAACAGAGGGTCGTACAGCTATGGAAGCATGTCCAGTGTGTTCAGGGGCCCTGGAATTGAGGAGTCGGCGTTGGTTCTGAGTGTCTGTTCAAAAGATGCTCTCCACATACAAATGAGTGGAATAAGTGCAGTACCACATGTCCCCACCAGAGGACGGACTCCCGGAGGTTTGTACAGTGGTACAGTACCTCAAGTTACGAATTTAGTTCGTTCTGAGACCCGTTTGTGACTCGAAACGTTAATAAATCGAGGAAACTTTTCCCATTGAAATGAATGGAAATGCAATCAATCCTTTCCCCCCCAAATTATGTTGTATGTATATTTTATGATATGCATATATATGATGCATGCACAGTGTATATGATAGATAGATACCTAGCTAGATAGATGGATGGATGGATGGATGGATGGATGAATGGATAGATAGATAGATAGATAGATAGATAGATAGATAGATAGATAGATAGAGTGGGTACAGAAAGTATTCAGACCCCTTGAAATGTTTCGCTTTCTGTGTCATTGCAGCCATTTGCCAAAATCAAAAAAGTTTATTTGATTTCTTATTAATGCACACTCAGCTCCCCATCTTGACAGATCATAAATGTAGATTTTTTGGGGGGGGCAAATTTATTAAAAAATAAAACTGAAATATCACATGGTCACATAAGTATTCACACTCTGACGCATTATATTGAGTAGAAGCACCCTTTTGAGCTAGTACAGCCATGAGTCTTCTTGGGAATGATGCAGCAAGTTTTTGACACCTGGATTTGGGGATCTGCCATTCTCCCTTGAAGATCCTCTCCAGTTCTGTCAGGTTGGATGGTGAACGGTGGTGGACAGCCATTTTCAGGTCTCTCCAGAGATGCTCAATCGGGTTTAGGTCAGGGCTCTGGCTGGGCTAGTCAAGAATGGTCACAGAGTTGTTCTGAAGCCACTCCTTTGTTATTTTAGCTGTGTGCTTCACATCATTGTCCTGTTGAAAGGTCTGAGGGCTCTGGAAGAGGTTTTCTTCTCTGTACTTGGCCGCATTCACCTTCCCTTCAAATGCAACCAGTTGTCCTGTCCCTGCAGCTGAAAAACACCCCCACAACATGATGCTCCCACCACCATGTTTTACTGTAGGGATTGTATTAGGCAGGTGATGAGCAGTGTCTGGGTTTCTCCACACATACTGCTTAGAATCAACACCAAAAAGTTCAATCTTGGTGTCATTAGACCAGAGAATCTTATTTCTCATAGTCTGGGAGTCCTTTGTGTGTTTTTTGGCAAACTCAATGCGGGCGAAACTTCCGTTGGGCCACTCCGCGCCATAAAGCCCCGACTGGTGGAGGAATGCAGTGATAGTTGACTTTGTGGAACTTTCTCGAATCTCCCTACTGCATCTCTGGAGCTCAACCACAAATATTTGATCAGTTTTGCCGCATCTGTTTCTTCAAATGGTATTTCTCTGTGTCTTGAAATGTATTATTTCATTTATGTATTTATTTATTCATTTCTTTTTTTAATAGCAGCTCATCAGGTTATATATATATATATATATATATATATATATATATATGTATATATATATATATATATATATATATATATATATATATATATATATATGTGTGTGTGTGTGTGTGTGTGTATAAATATATATATATATATATATATATATATATATATATATATATATATATATATATATATATATATATATATATATATATATTAGGGCTGTCAAGATATTAAAAAGATTTTGAGATTAATTAATTATCACCTGTAATTAATTGATCTAATTAATCTATTTTTTAATCTCAGTTGAAAAGCCCCTAAACCCCAGATTGTCTGTATGTATGTATCTGTATTTATGGTGTATATCTTTTTTTGTCAATTACCGAGTCATTTGCCACCTTGAGGAACTGTTTTTTGCATTTATCAGCCAAGTCCCTGGTTTGTGTTTACACGCTGATCAGTGCAAAATGAGTTGAAGTTCCACTCACCATCAATAAAGTGTCCAGTCACCCCCAAATAACTGTGGTTGCGAGATGAGGTCCAGTGATCTGCGGTTATAGTAATACATTTGTCCGAATCCCCTACCAAAACATCAAGCTTGCTTTTCTTTTCACCGTCTTACATTTTGCTGATTTTAGTCATCACCGCAGTCCTGCATGGTGGTTTGTATGATGGGTTATTGGATGCTGTTTGCAACACCTCCATGAATCCCTTGTCTTCAACAAAGTTGATCGGCCTGCAGTTCATCGCTATACACTTGGCAAGAACATTCGTCAGCCCGTCGGTCGCAGACTTGCTCATATGCGGACTCTTCTCGAGTTTAGTTTGGCGAAGAGCTTTGCAATGGCTTGCTACATTAGCGTCTTCATTTCTATCATTAGCTGTGGCTTTAGTCGCGTCTGGTTACTTTGCATTTATGTGTGTAAGCTTGAACTGCTTCTTTGGTAAGCAAAGTCCTTCTTACAAAGTAGGCATATCACTTTGCCTTTATCAATAGTGCTGTCAGGGCGTGTTTTTAATTTCCCCTTCATCAGACCAAGAACTCTCACATGCTCCTCCACTTTCACGTCATCTCTCTGCTCCTGAATTTGCCCTCCCACCTACAACAGGAGCCTATGCCAAACACAATGACAGCAAATCAATGTCCACTTCAGGGTGTGACATTGACCATTGTTTTTTACACCCCCAACAACTCGAGCACAAGTCACATGCATCAAAATGGATCTCATCATCATACAGAAACATTCAAGTTAGAGGTTAAAAAAAATTAGATTAATGCAATAAAAAAAAACGCTTTAACTCTGACAGTAATTAATTGATCGCCATTAATGCACTACACACAAACAGACATACATGGGCACTTTACCCTTTTTACTGGTCTGTCCTCCATCCGCGACCTGGGTACTCTTCCGTCCCCGTCCCTGCGCCCTGATTCATATAAACAATCGTCCTCCCGTCCTTCCTCGTCCTTTCAAAGCGCTTACATCCTTACTGAACTGTACTTTCATTCATTTTTTCAGTGTGCACTGTCAGATCGTACAAGAGGTCATAATTTAAAACTCCAAGTTAAGCATTCTAAATTTGACCTTAGGAAGTTGTTTTTTAGTAACAGGGTAGTGCCATTATGGAACAATCTTAGTGGCGATGATGTTAATTCTTCTACGTTGGCGATTTTTTCGAAGACGTGTGGATCAACTATCATTTGATTAATTAATTAACTAATTAATTAAGGGACTGGACAACGGCCCACCTCAGCCCCTGCTGGTCAATTGAAGTGGTTTTGTTTCTTGTTTTTTCAATGTATATATGTGATTTTGTTGATGATGTTGGTTGTTTGTAGTGTTTTGTTGACTGGCTAACAATAAATCAATCAAAAAAAAAAAGTGTCCTTCACTGACGTACCATTTGTCCGTCACTGGCAGATGCTTGTTTTTCTGACTTTTTTTGGGGGGGAATCGACTGACGGACCAACGGACTAACTGACGGACTTAACTGATGGACTGACAGACAGACTGCCGATCACATTTGAGTTCGTCATGAAAAATGACGTGCTGAAGAATGATGTACGGGTACCCTGGCCGCTGATGGATGACGAATGACGGACCAGCAAAATTTAGTAAAACGACCTCAGATGGCCTGTATATTTCTTCTCTCGAAGTCTTCACAAGGTGGCTTGTGATACCTTCACCCCTGCCGTGTGGAGGTTGGCGATGATGTCACTTACTGTTGTCTTTGGGTGATTCGTCACAGCCCTCAAAATGTTTCTGTCATCAACTGCTGTTGATACCCTTGGCCGACATGTCTTTTGCTCAGTGTACCAGTAGTTTCTTTCTTTTCAGGACATTCCAAACGGTTGTGTTGGCTATGCCCAATGTTGTGCAATAGCTCTGATCAATTTTCCCTCTTCTCTTAGCTTAAAATGGTTTGCTTTCCTCCCACAAACCGACCTCTGGTCTTCATGTTTGCTTAACAGCAAATTAAGTTTTCACAGATGAAACCCAAAGTAAAAAAAAAGCGCTATCTAATGTTTAAGCAATCAATCTAAAAGGCAACACCTGTAGGCAACTAGAAACATCCATCAGTCACATGTTCCAATACTTTTGCTCACTTGAAAAGAGGTTGGCTTCAAACAGAAGGTGCTCTGTCCTAAGTTTTTTATCTATTAGATGTAAAATACCATGAAACAAAAGCTGGAATTCTGAACGTTTGTCTCATATTCATCTTTTGATCTGAAACCCAAATGTCTTCAGTATACAACAAAAAAATTCTAATAATTGACCTTGCCGCTCCGTTTCCTTGCCCACCTGGGCGGTATCTCCTTCAAGCTTGAATCTTCTGGCCTGGGAGAGCGAGGTGCTGCATAGGATCTTAGCTCTTCGTATTGCACTCTTCTGCACGGAAATGTTGAAATCATTGCTGTTGTTGTACATTTGCATATACTATACAAATAGGAAGTTATGATCATCAACTCAGCTTTTTTTTTTGGAACAAGTTTACTAAGAGAAAGACTGTTTAAGGAGACAGACTGTTTATACATTCGCTGAGACAATTTCACCATGAAACAACGAGTGGTTGACAGTTCAAGCTCCATCTCTCTCTCCTTGTCCCCACTCGGTGCCCAGTGAGCGAATCACTGCCATCTGCCAGCTTTTGCGAAGCTGTGGATCGAGAAGCTTTGACATAAACATCCTCAGCTTGTCATTATTATTTTACTATTGCTTGTATTTTATGGTTTCATAACCTCAGTTTTGCCGCATCTGCACCATACGCTGACAAAAAAGGCACTCTATTCTTTTTATCTTTTATTATTTTATTCACTCTTTCTGTGCAGCACTTTGTTACAGTTGCGGTTGATTTTGTCGTCTATAAACAAACTTGAGTTAAGCATCTAAAAAAAACAAAAACATGCAAGTCTGTGTACAGCCAGACCTGCAGGCACTTTGAAACTGCGAATGGCTCATTAAATCACATATTGAGGCTTTGATCACTTCACCGACACTTGGGATAAGTGTTTGAATCTTTTGCTTTTGCTGCTGGTTCTGTTTTGAGACCAGCATGAAAATTCAACCATGCAGGTCTATGCTGTTTTTATTTATTTATTTATTTATTTTATCAGGGTGCTGAAGTGTAAAACAAGCTGGTAGCCCTTCACATAAATCTGAACCCAAGAAGTAGCTTTCAGTTTCAAGAAGTTTGCTCACCCCTGATTTAGTTTTAGAGTCTTCAATTGAAGGGGTAGTTTGCAGTTTTAAAAACTGTTAACAAGATTTGAATGTAGCCCCCCTTCACAATATCCTTCCCTACCTCAAGCCACGACACGTGCACTGTACGAACATGCAGTGTAAACAAGCCAAAGTTAGACAGGGTTCTCTAGGTTGGTAGAATGATTTACTTGTAATGGAGTGTTGCTATAACACTAATTGCTAATTGTTTGAAGTTTAAATTTTGAGGGTGTATGTACAATCAAAAAAGGGGGGGCAAGGCTATCTCAGGGTGTCCGCAAAGCAAAACAAAAAAATTGTACAAACCACAAAAATTCTTCAGGAAACGCTGATAAACATTCACTATATGTTCTCTATGGAGAATGGGGGGAAATGTGGGAAAAAAACTACAGGAAAAAAATCAGACAATAGTTAAAAATCAATTATAGTTAGACCAATCATGTTTCGGGGGGGTGGAGGGTTGTCAGCGCCCCCCTCTAGCTCTGTCAGTGAGTACAATATGGCACGTTTTAGTGAGTACCTGTAAGCAAAAGACTGAAAAGCAAACTGTACATTCAGAGCATATTTATGATACATGAAAATAGTCATTTTTGGTTTGATAATGTAATTCCAACAATGACATCACTATTATGCAATATACTTTACCATTGGCAAATCTATACAATTTGTTTTTCTTTATTTGCCCAAGAGAAGGCACGTACCGTTTTTTACCAATGTTAGAGAATCCTTTTAGAGGTCAACGGAGCTGCTGTAATGATAGATATGTGAGGCCATCCATTGGTTGCAGAGAGCAGTGCCTGCAATGCTGCATCACAGTCACACCATGCACAAAGACGGGATCCACATACAGTATTTGTCGGATAACTTTTACTTCACTGTCTTCTAGGGTAATTGGAGATGTATGTCTTCATTGAGTTGTCTTCTGTCCTCCATAGCAGTGATTCTCAGGAAAAAGAATCACTGAATTAAATGTTAAATTCCTGTACAGTATGTTGAGTATAGCCCAGTTGTATTTAAGTACACAATACATTTGTAAAGACATGCATGGTAGGTTAATTGAACGCTCTAAATTTTCCCTAGGTGTGATTGTGAGCGTGAATTTTTGTTTTCTGTCTGCGTGGCCTGAGCTTGGCTGGTAGCCAATTCAGGATGTCACCCGCTGGGATAGGCTCCTACGGCTGGATGGATGTTTAGAACAGTATTTTTTTTAATATTCACTGAAATAAAATTGGCATTAAACTTTGTAATGCATTTTAACTGAATCACTATTTAAGCTTTTTATTTCCCTATAAGTGCAGTGTTAATGTTTAAACTGCATAATACAGTAGCTTACTAAATATACTTTTTAGAAATAAAAAAGCTGCCTTGTTTTTGATGCTACTGTACGTTTATGTTGGTCGTTTTGGTATTATTTAAGAGCTAAGACTTTCCTATGGCAGTTCTTGGTGTAAAAAGTTTGAGAACCACTGTTTGAGAGGCTCATTTAGTGTATACTGCATGTTTCTTGCTAAAAGTAAGCTTTTGCATGGTAACTTCACCACAGTGGTCTTGAAAAGCTATACTGTATATTTGCGTTCGACATAGTGTTTTAACAAATTATATCAAACGTTAGAATTAAAACCGCACCTTCCCTGCTTGACTAGAACAAAAAGAATGTAGTTGCACAGACTGTCCACATATTGGCAGTCATGCACTACACTCATGTCCTAACCGACACTTGTACATGGCAGGAATATTTTAAACTATATCATTCGTATCATTACACTTTTTAACCAGACTTTAATCAAAAACGTCCGTTTTTATGAGAATATGTACCATAAATATACTATGGTTTTATAAAATGCTAAAACATGCATTTCAATGTTAGCATGCACTGCATGTGAAAGCATGAAGAAAGCTTCTACATGCAGGTATGATCAATTATTTAGTTTTGTACGTATAGTGTAACTAATTATATTCAACAATTGAACAATTTAGCATAATAATGGCTAAATGTGGACAAAATGTATATAAATATGAGCCACTAATTGGTATGCCATTTAATGATTACAGTTATATAGATGACGTACACCTGACATGATGCCGTGTTGAAAACTGGGTAAAAGGGCACCCCGCAATTCAACTTTGGCCGACTAAGGTGATTTCACGTTTTCTACCCATGCATTTAGTGCGGCAGGCCTGTTCACCCCACGTGTGAGGGGCCACTCTTGCACTGTGTACTTTTCCCAAATTGGACCCACACGCTCGCATTTGTCCCCGATGTTCTCGGTCATTA
Organism: Filicampus tigris; assembly: GCF_054856515.1. Lineage (NCBI taxonomy): Eukaryota > Metazoa > Chordata > Actinopteri > Syngnathiformes > Syngnathidae > Filicampus > Filicampus tigris. The sequence continues at coordinate 9,535,523 of NC_141225.1, read as the reverse complement.
CCAGTCAGTCATCCACCTTGCCTTGCCTGCATGTCTGCTTGTGAGTATACGTGCTGTGTCTGCAGATGCGCTGCCAGCAAAGTTCCTCACACGGTGCCCCGGTGCGCTCATTGGTGCGTCCCTCCAACGTGTCACCACTTTTGGTGGATTACCCCACAGCAGATATCTTCACCACGAGGACACCGAGGCATCACTCAACTCTCCAGCTGCAGACCAGGACCTTTGTTTGTTTGTTCGTTTTTTGATTTGCTATTCGTTTTAACGCACAGGTTAATTTGACAATCAAATGGCGCAATCCTCCTCATTACGCGCGTTTCTCTTTTTGGCCCCGTTGCTCTGGGAGGGTCTCCGTGTAAGCGGTAGCCCCCCGGGTTGCGCGTCCTGCGGCCCCCGGTCCCTGGGGAGAGACGCGGAGGAGAGGCTGATGGTGGAGATCGCCAAGCAGCAACTTTTGGACAAGCTGCACCTGAAAGAGAGACCCAGGATCTCTCAGACTGTGCCCCGGGCGGCGCTGCTCACTGCGCTGCGCAAATTGCACTCGGGGCGCGTCAAGCAGGACGGTACCCTCGAACTAGACAACCATGCGCTATCCAAAGACCAAGGCTATGAAATAGTCAGCTTTGCCGATATAAGTAAGTGTGCTAAATGGTCTTTGTACAATTTATAAAAGAACTTTGACGTGGCCGTCTGACGCGCGTCATTGCCCCAAAACGATGAATCATAGATTATTTGCTTGTCTGTTCAGGTTGTGAGGAAATTAGGTGAAAGTGCATCATAAACGGTCTCACCACTTTTCAAGTAATCAGTGTAATTATAATAGCCTACCAGCATTTTATTTGCTAGTTTCTGGCAACTCTGCAGTTCTATTCCGCAAGAGCAACTGTTAAATATGATTTATTTTGCTGGTATCTCAGACAGCATACTGCACTCACAAAGTGACAGTTTAACAAAGTGTCTTTGGCTCAGATATGTAAGTAAGCATGTGATGTATTGGATAAATTGATGGATGGACAGACAGATGGGCTGAAGTCATGATGGATGGATGGATGGATGGATGGATGGATGGATGGATGGATAGATAGATAGATAGATAGATAGATAGATAGATAGATAGATAGATAGATAGATAGATAGATAGATAGATAGATAGATAGATAGATAGATAGATAGATAGAGATAGGAAAGGACAAACAGACAGACTGCTTGAAGGCATTACCGATGGATGGATGAATGGACAGAAAGCGATGGCTTCACAGATAAGGGGCGGATAAAAAGACATCTAGAAGGCACCACTGACAGACGTACAGATCAATAGATACAGAATATGGATGAACAGATAGATTATTAGACATTAATCATGCATAGACTAATATATGGCATTGGCACTCTGTTTCTATATTGTATCCTTAGCTTGAATACCGTATCAGGGGTAATCAGCCGTAGATACATACGGTCATTGCGGTTCATTGACATCTCCTTACTTTGCGTGTCTACTATTTTCAACCCACAGATGATAGTGGGAACAAGGATGAAGCAAATCTCAGCCTTACCTTCCAGTTCGTGCAAGAACATGGCCGCAGCATCCAGGTGCTGCAGTCCTCCCTTTGGATCTACGTCCGCTCCTCCAAGTTGCCCTTCCAAGTGCCAGCTCAAGTCTTCCTCACCGCAGACGGTGGAGTGTCAAACCGGACCTTGGTGATAGAAAAAATGCTGGAGGTCCAGGAGAGTAACTGGCACACCTTCCCCATCAGCCACATCCTCCAGGCCTTCCTGGACAGCGGTCAGAAGAGACTCCATCTGGAGGTGAGCTGCAACAAGGACGGGAAAAATCTCTGCTCTCTGCAAAACTCGCCAAACACCTCGTATCAGCCCTTCCTGGTAGTCCAGGTCCGTCTCCGCGATGACCCTGCCAAACATTTACTTAGAAAGCGCTCTTTGCAGTGTGGCAATGACGTCACTGTGTGCTGCAAGAAAGACTTGTACATCAAGTTCAAGGACATCCAGTGGCACGACTGGATCATCGCGCCTGAGGGCTACCACATGAACTATTGCGTGGGGCAGTGCCCCCAGCATCTGGCCGGATCTCCTGGTATCGCCTCGTCCTTCCATGCCACCGTCTTGAGCCAGCTGAAGGTTAACGGTATCAACACTGCTGCGTCTTCGTGTTGTGTCCCCACAGAGCGGCAGCCTCTGTCCATGGTGTACTTCAACTCTCAGCACAGTATCATCAAAACCGACGTGCCTGACATGATTGTGGAGTCCTGTGGATGCACATAATAAGAGTTTGTCCCAATGTGTAGATTTGTTTTTATGCAGCAGTCCTAGAGTATTGTATGTGAAGTACAGCTGGCCGCAAATGGCTTGCCAAAATTAGATGCACGTATAGGCAAAGGAATACTGGCTAATAGAGTGATATCATTTTCCAAGTCTAAGGTTGACAAATTACAGGCACATACATAGGCAACTGAATGCATCAGGAATGGCACTGAAGAGATTCCTTTACCGCCATTGCAACTAAGGCCCGACCGGTATGGATTGTTTTTCTTAGGCTGATGCTGATTACGATTTTCGGTAGAATAAAATTCAGATAATGGATTAGTTGGACGATTAATTAAAAAAAAAAAAAATCCATCCATTACCCGAACACTAAATAAAATAACGTAGTTTTTCGGTCTCGAATGCGAACAATAGCATTACAGACAGAACCGTCAATACAGAATACTTGGTCCTATAGAAGCTATTTGTTTAACTTAATAACAGAGAAACAAATCTGCAAAATTTGTACAATTTCTTTGGGGGAGGTCGATGTTTGATTGTTATTATCTTTGTCTTATATGGTAATAGGTTAAAAAAAATATCCAACAAAAAATAACAACAATTTTGGGGGCATTGTAAGGGAGCAACCCCTAGTCCCCCCAACCCACCAAAAAGTTTACTCAGCATCTCCACTGTATTGTTGTCACAAGCGTTTTTTTCAGTTGGACAACATGGTCAGCATGTAAACCCAAGGTGATGATTTGGCAAACATTGGGACACGATTGCCTCAGTGGTCGGGTAATGTGAAGGTCTGCGTGGCGGGTGGGTCAAATGGGCATGTGCTGTTGTACGTTGGCGCTTGTAATTGTCAAAGTCCAAAGTTTACTGGTGTGATGTATAATTAGAAGCTTTCCAGCAAAACGTAGCCTGTTAATCATTCCACCGGGGGACTTGACATCATTCCAATTGCACAATAGGCGCTCAACTTGCTGTGTCTTGCATGTGTGGTACATTCAAATGCCAGTATGCACACTCATAATCATAAAATGCCAGTATGTACACTAATAATCATAAAATGACTCAAGAAGGCCAAAATATAACAACATGGATTTATTGTTTTTGTGGTTTGTTTACACCATGCTCACATTGTACACTGCAAACCTATGTACTGGTTAGTAGTCCAAGAATGATCTTTAACTTCATCCATAGTTAATAGTACATCTGTTGCCTCAAAGCTGCACTTGAATTGTTGGTTCACTCTTTAATGCTTAATGCAGAAGTTTTTTTTTTTTATCATTACTATTATTAATATTATTATTAGCATCTTGTTGCCATCATTCCATAATAAGCACTTTAACACCCCGAGACAATTGTGATCAAAAACTATGTACAATATAACCAAACTGGGCAATAGTTTACTTCTCAATATAAAGAAGCCCACAGAAAACAAATGTCAGTGAGTGTATTTTCTCAAGTTCTATTTGTATTAAAATGGGTGGCTTTTGTCTGTAGTGGCATGACTGTAATTATGTTTTTATTTTTTTATACATGATATTATATTTTATTGAATGATTCACTGTCGGATTTTTTTTTATAATTACAGCATTGCAATTTCAATGTACTGTCTGAATCTATTTTGGAATAAAAGAAATGAACAAATGTATCCATGCTGTTTTTTTAAAAGTGCATCCTAAATTAATGCATTATGTTAAAATTGTATTAGCCTATATGGCATTATTGCCTAAGTCATTTTTAACCTGATGTCACAATATAAAATTGCGAAAAAACGTGTTTTTTCTTTTTGTCTGTGTAGCTTCTCATTCATCTAGGTCATGGTAATTCACACAGGTTGAATTGAGGTAACTGAGCTCCTCTTGTCTGTTGAATATGTATATATGGAAAATATGGATGCCCGTCCCCCAAGGTGGATACCCAGGGCCGCCGCCTCGTTAGCACCGCCCTCTGCACACCCCTGTTGTGACCAAAAGACCAATTTTAGCTGGCATGCTACCTGTCATGTCCACGGTCTGTAAGGCAAAGGGCATGTTTGCTCATATAAACAGTGGAAGTGGCTTTATCCACTGTCTGTGTTTGGTGTGTCAACAGTTGTCACATTCCCTTGGCATGCACTTATTTTCATTTCGCTATGAGGGTAAATGATCTCTTCATGTGAGCCAACTCCTGAATAAATTACGACATCCAGGGCATGAACATCTTGTCTCGTGGTTCTGCACACCAGGTCAAGAGCCATATTATAGAATATAAACTTTTTTTCCGCCTGTGGCATATACTATAATTACCCATTGACACAGCTCTTGTCGTTTGCCTGCATTGTACTGCTTACTTTCTCAATTGGCAGGAGAAGAAAAGAAGAATTTCATTCTAATTCCTCAAATCCTTATTTTCCACAATTCAAACATTATTCAGTAAGACTTGCTTTTCGGAATGGATTTTTTTTTTTTTTGCTCCACATCCTGCTACGTGGAAAAGGTCATCTTAAAACCGATTGCTCTTCTTTTGATTCTGAACAGTCCTAGCTTGAATGGTGACCTGTGCAAGACCCCCATTAGGAGCCCCTGCCGGAAATGCCACTTTGTGTGTCTGCACATATCACACATGCCAGAAAAGGCCACTGCTAGTAGGATACAATGCCACCGGCCACCCATAAATTGTGAAAAATTATTGACTTTTCCCTTTATCACCTTCCTGTGTTATAAAATAAATATTAAATATTTAAAGTCGAAGTCAACCCAAACATATTTTTTTTCACAAATATGTTCTATGCAGGCCCGATAGTTGAAAGAAGGCATTCTGATAAATGTGTTTGTGGAATAAAAGTTAATCCACCAGTTTTTAGTCCTCTCTGGGGGCGGCCATTTTGTCACTTCTGTCGACTGAAAATGACATCACAACTACCCAGGGCTCAGGTAACGACCAATCATGGCTCAGCTTTAGCAAATAGGCGCGCTGTGACTGGTGACAAAATGGCCGCCCCCTGAGATGGCTAAAAATGGGTGGATTTTGCTGCTTAACCCATATTCCACAAAGGCAATATTAATCAGAATGCCATGTTTCAACTAGTGGGCCTGCTGGGAACATATTATTGAAAAGAACATGTTTGGGTTGATTTCCCCTTTAAAGAATGTAGAGCAAACAACATGGCTGAAAAGTATTTGCTTATCATACCATCCACAGCCATGGTTTCATGAATTAAAATGTACACATATACCAATCTTGCACACACACTTTAATACAAACAGTGACATATCTAAATAAAAAGCAAGGTTTGGAAATGCAAAGAAGAGACTATTGTGTCATTGTACTTTTTATATATGGTTTGAATGAATGAGCCAGTGACTGTAGTATGAAAACTGGTGTCGGCTGTCTGTGACAATTGATTACTCTAATTGGCTGTTAACTTGCGAATCAGTGCAGGAGTTTGGCCACCCCACTGAAATTTTTTGGGTTACGCCACTGCTATTGAGGAGAAGGTCTATAGAAAACAGATTGATGGAATTAAAATTGATTTAGAGAGGTGCTTTTAAAACTGATGAATTCTTTGCATTGTCTATTGTATTTGCCCTCATTCGATGCGCCGGTAAACTGGAGCATATCCCAGTTAACTTTGAGCGAGAGGTGGGGTACCCTGCTAGGTTATAACCATTCCAAAGATTAAAAAAAAAAAAAAAAAAAAAAAAAAAACACTTGCCAAAAGTTGGCAGCTCACTTAGGGGTCAGCCAACAGAATTGGCGTTACACCATCTAAATGGACTCTAACCAATGTTTATTTGAATTCATTTGGATATCTCAGTTTTTTGGGGGGGTAAAAGGTGATCCAAAGATTGTTATATTATATAAGATTACCATTAGAATCATTTATAGACCTCAAAGACAAAAAGGCAAATTTATGGGGAATTTAAATAAAGGCTGTCGGTAATCCAGACTGACTATGACTAAGTCATAACTGGAGACTTTAACATTCATGATGACAACAATTTGGACAAAAATACTGAAGAGTTTTATACTATACAATGATACATTTGGTCTCTCAAAACATGCAATAAATCTGACACATACTCAAGGTCACGTTCTTGATCTCATTATCTAAAAAGGTGTTGACATTTCATCTGTGGAGGTTAAAGAAATATATGGCTGCAGATCATTCCTGTGTGTTCTTTGAACTACAAATAATCCCAAAGGTTCAGACAACTGCTGTGTCTATTAAAAAAAGATATATAAATGCTATTATTTACACTATTCCGCCAACTGTCTGGTTGCACTCTCACAGGTGAAAACTATTTTAAATAAATAGTTCACGTTGTAATCAGCCTGGGCACTGTGTATGTGTGTTTTCACAGTGGAAAAACACAGTTTTTTGTTTGTTTTGGTTTTTGATACAGTAAATACATTGAATAAAAATACTTGAAATTTGGACCCCTTTGTGTTTACAGAACTATGATTAAAGTATGACATCAAGCTGACAAATTCTACCTTGTGTGCAGAGAAAGCAAAAGCCAGGTGTTTTTTTAATTCTTTCTGTCAGTGGATGGATAGATAGATAGATAGATAGATAGATAGATAGATAGATAGATAGATAGATAGATAGATAGATAGATAGATAGATAGATAGATAGATAGACAGACAGACAGACAGACAGATAGATAGATAGATAGATAGATAGATAGATAGATAGATAGATAGATAGATAGATAGATAGATAGATAGATAGATAGATAGATAGATAGATAGATAGATAGATAGATAGATTGATAGATAGATAGATATTCCTTTTTACCGGCATTGGCGCCCACCAATGGAAAGCAGATAACTGACCTACTCTGGGAAAAACTAAAAGCCTACTGACTGACTGATATACTGACACACTGACCCACTGTCGACCATTAAAACCCTAATCCTTCACTCCACGCAATCCCACAAAATCTCCTTTGGGGAGGCTTAATAGGTGTGACTTTGGCCTCGTCCGCTTGCAGCGTCATGGCAGGCTAACGTTGGAAGACACTGTTCCAATGCACCCTTCTCTTGGCCGGTCAACAGTGAACCGCACCAACATAATGCAAGCTGATTGGATTAGTTCAAGGTTGAACTGTCAACAAAAGTGAAAAGAAATCGTTGAGTACCTGGAAAATTCTGCAACAAGACAAGGCTGTGAAGGCCAGTGAATGGGAGGGAAAAGACAGCAAGCTCACATCAAATTTTGTTACAAAGTAAGAAAAACAACCATAACATAACATTAAAGATAGAAGCAACAGGGAATGGACTCTCCCAACCCCTTTTCTATGGCGAGTCTTTGTAATATTCATCAAACTTTGACACGTTAGATGGCACAGACATAAAAAAAAAACTAGTGTTGTGCATCTGTTTAGGATAACTGCTTCTGATTGGGGCAAATTTGGTCAGAATTTGTCACCGTCACAACACTGGAATTTGCCCAAAATGGCTGACTTCCTGTTCAATATATGGCATGGGGACTTGAGAGTTTTTCATGCTTCCAGTTATAATTTACATGTCCACTTACTTTTGTGTCGATCTGTGTAACTATATATTTTTGTCAAGATACTCATACTTATAAGAACTGGTGAGTTTTCAGGCATGTTTACAACCCTAAAAGGTGATTCTACGCTACGGGATACTTGGCTTAATTGCGGCTTATTTGGCAAATTTTCCCTTGGGGTGTTTGTCAAAGTACAACTCAATTTCATATTTTGCAGGCGTTTTCATCCTAGTGAAAATTAGCCCATGATATAATTTCCACCGATAGACAAGAAATTGGGCAGACACCGCTATTGTAACAGGATGCACACAAAGTCTGAATGACCAATGCCCAAAATTGAATGGGAAGTCGGCCATTTTAGTTTACAGCAGCCATGTTGGGCAAATCTCAAGGCTTGTACTGTGACAGACTCAAATGTTGCCAAATGTGAAGGAATTGTTTTATTCTATTCTATTTTCTATTAGTCATAGTTTTCATCAAAGGATTTATCCAGAGTGTATGAAATCAAATACAGGGTACCTTGTGATACGAGGTTTGAAGTTTTGATTTTCCTTTTTAAAAAAATGAATGAAAATGAAATGCATGGTCACAGGCATCTATGTCGTTGCTTTGCAACTCATAAAAAATACCATTGTCAATCAATAACGAGACCTGTTGCTTGTTAAATTTTCATCAGCCACTCAACAGAGAAAAAAAAACACATATGCAGCGAAGACTCTCCATAGCTTACACTAACAACCCAAGCCAAACTTCCTACAGGTAGCCCCCAATATACTGTACAACATTAGAACAATCAAGATGCACCACTTCAACAATTGTAATCTTCCTTTACCTTCCATTAAATGTTAGGCTAGCCCCCTCTCTGTCCATTTTTAAAACTCGTTTCTATTCTTTGGCATTTGACCCAACGTGAGACTGAAACTTTTCTGCTGTTTTCCAGTGTCTACTGTATATGTTTTAGTATCATTTATTTGTGTTGTATGTATTACTTTCACTGTCTTTGTTGTATTATTGCTATTTTTTATTAAATGTAAAGCGTTTTGTTACAGCTGCAGCTGTTATGAAATGCGCTATATAAATAAAGTTGTATTGTATTGTATTGCATACAGAGAACAAAAATATGCAGAGATTACGCTAAAAGTTGAATTTGTGAAGGGCAACCAGTTCACTGAACAGTCAAATGTTTATGTGCAAAAACAACGGAGCTGATATAAGGAATGAAGTTGGTCAAATGTGATCACCGTTCCTGATGGAGGCAGCACTTCAAATAACTTTCAAATCCACGGGGTGATCCCATTAGGATAGACCCAGTTACCTGTTATATCGCTACGTTACATCACACCTGCCTTGACCACAACAACAGGAGACTGCATCCTTCATGCATCACTCTCTACTGTAGCTTTCCCTTTGCCTTCATATAATAGGTCAGGGGTTCGCAAACTGGGGTCGGATAAAATCCACTATAAGGGGTCCATGGACCCCAAAAAGTTTGAGGATCGCCGTGAGGTTGTGTGATTACACTGTATTTAACAAGGTTGAAACCCATTTCGCTTGCATTAATAATGAAATTTTGTTCTTTTTTTTTAAGGCTACTTGCATCTGTAAGTGGATGCTGATGTAATGGGTGCGGTGCCAATATAATGTAAATAAGATGGCAAGAGACAAGTGTTGACAAATAGGCTGCGCCGCTCGCGTATATTTCGGTCATGTGGGTCACTTGGTCACATTTACTACAAGGTGGAATCCAATTAAAATAATGCCTGCTTGCTGTGATCAACCAAAGCCCAAGTCGACTAAGATCAATAAAGATAGCTTTGTTGTTATATTGACTACACTTTGTCCAAAAGTCTGTAAGGAAAACTGCATGAAAAGCCAAAAATATGAATCCAGTTTACTTATGGTTATTGATAATTTGGGCAGCAGAGGGCACTATGCTTATTTGTTTCCAAGTGTGTTTTTCATTTTTCCCATCGGTGTGTAGTTGTCGCATTATGTTAATCGTAAACAAAACACCGTCAATTTTCAACAGTAAAGCACTGGGGAAAAAACTGTTTTATTTTACTGTAATACCTGTTAATTGAAACACTGGGAAAAATGTTTATTTTACCGGGAAAAAAAAAATCTTTTCAACGGTATACTCTGAGTCCCTCACGGATGACCGATATTCTCGCCCTATCTCCAAGGGGGAGCCCACACAGCCTGCGAAGGAAACTCATTTTGGCCGCTTATATCTTGTTCTTTCGGTCACAACCCACAGCTCATGACCATAGGTGAGGATAGGAACGCAGATTGACCGGTAAATGGAGAGCTTCTTCTTTCGGCTCAGCTCCTTCTTCACCACGACAGACGGATACAGAGTCCGCATCACAGCGGACGCTGCATCAATCCGCCTGTCGATCTCAAGCTCCATCCTACCCTCACTTGTGCACAAAACACCCAAGATACTTGAACTCCTCCTTTGGGGCAGGATCTCATCCCCGAACTGGAGACTCCACCCGTTTCCGACTGACGACCATGGTCTCAGATTTGCAGGTGCTGATTTTCATCAGTGCCACATCATTTGCAAAAAGCAGAGATGCAATACAGGGGCCACAAAACTGGAGCCCTCCAACTCCTTGGCTGCGCCTACCCTGAAAAAAAATGTCATGTTGAATTTACAACATTTTATTTCGTCAAGCTGTTGCACGACATAAAATCATCTGGATGCAGATATACACTTTTAAGTAGACTGTCCATCTTCTTAAAATTGTATTTAGATCCAGATGAATTCTATTGTGTGCAACCACTTGACTAAATAAAATTGAGTAAATTCAACTCGCCATTTTTTTTCAATGTCGAAATTCTATCCATAAAAGTTATGAACAGAATCGGTGACAAAGGGCAGCCTTGGCGGAGTCCAACTCTCACTGGAAACGAATCTTACTTACTGCCAGAGATGCGGATAAAACTCTGACATGGTTGATACAAGGACCGAACAGCCTGTATTACTGGGCACGGTACCCCGTACTCCCAAAGCACCCTCCACAGAACTCCCCGAGGGTCGAACGTTTTCTCCCAGTCCACAAAACACATGCATACTGGTTGGGCCCATGCACCCTCGAGGACTCTGCTGACGATATAGAGCTGGTCCACTGTTCCATGGCTTGGACAAAAACCAATGGTGCACTGCTTCCCTCTCCTGAGACGCCGGATGGTGGAACAGAATTTCCTCAAAGCTGTCCGGGAGTTGTTTTCCATGACATCGCTGACCTCCTCTCATGTCCGAGTTTTTGCCTCAGCGACTTCCGGTACGCTTACGGCAAAATTAGAGCAACTCGGTTCCCCGAGTGCATTGCGTAGCACAATACATTTAATTAATGAAGTTCTAAGGATTGCGTTTTTCTATTTGTGTTTGTGTTGTGGCTTGTGTTGTTTGATGTAAAAATAATTTTTAGACAAAGTTTAGAATGTAAAGCAAGACTTCTTTGTTTTGCAAGACAATTACGGCATTTTGCCATTTTGATTGAAATATTTTCTTATCTGTGTGAATAGTTTTGCAAAAATAGCCAATCTTCACAAAAAAATCTGCTTAAGCCATCAGAAAAAAACCTTGAAAATGTGTCATAAGTTAGATACGAATCGAGAGTGAATGTACATAGTCCAACATCCACAGAGAGCACAAGCTGAAGGAATTAATGTCACGGTCTGTGCTGTTCCACCTTCACCCTCAGGTCTTACGCCACAAGTTCCTGTTCCTGCAGGGGACCTAATTCTGTCCAGGACTAAACACCTAATCAGGTTATTGCACACCCGCCGGCCTCACTTTTTAACACTCACTGCTGCTTTCCTCACTCATTGACACTGTGCATGCTGCAAAGTGTTACATCAATTTGAAGATGGCACACATATCTAATTATCAGAAAATGCGCAAATATGGACAGTAACAGCTTGTTTAACTGTATGCAATTTATCATTGCTGAACCTACTGCGTAATGGTTGTTGTCAAATGTAAGATAATACAATACAAAAAATACAATGAAAAGGATTGTATTTTCTCTTAGTGGTGAATATGTACTCACTTTCGTTATATGCACTTTGAGTCCTGCCACCAGGCAGAAAAAGAAGAGAAATCCAACCATTAGCCAAACTGCTTAATCTCGCAAGGGTTGCCGGTGTTCTGCAGTCTATGAAGAGAAATAGTTTTGTAAGTAAAATGTACGTCATTTTTGTATGAGATTAAGGTTGGTTTTTTTTTATCAAGCTTTTAACCAGGCCAGGTGGGGTATTATGATGATGATGATGATGATGATGATGATGATGATGATTATTATTATTATTATTATTATTAGTCTAATATGTACCACCTGGAACTTGTGTGTGTTTACAGTACTGTAAAAAAGCATCCTGGGAATGTTTGACGTTTCAGTTGGTGCTACTCCCATGATTGAGCAATGCTGCCCTCTAGTGGCAGTACCTCAAGCACACACTTTTTCGACTCTTTCCAATACTGTACTGCTTGTATAAAACGGTACAGCACAGGGGCGGAGCCAGAACGTGGCTAATAGGTGGGTCTGGAAAAATCAGGGTGGGCCTGAATATTTCTCTCACTGAGCACAATCCTCCACAATCCCGACACATCGCATATTCAAATAAAATGACAAACGGAATAATATGAAGTTCAGATCTTCCTTAGACAACCACAATTATGCCATTCTTAATGTTCAATAAAATAAAAAAAAACACAATGAAACACAAATCATCATTTAATAATAATTTACTAAAAATTGTAACGGTTTTTTTTTTCCATGAATCTCACTGGTTGGGCAGTCTGTCAATCTGGGTGGGCCTGTGCCCACCCAGGCCCACCCATGGCTCCGCCCCTGGTACAGCATCAGGATTGCGCCCATTACCCCACCCCACAACATTTTACTTTTTTTCACTCATTATTCTTTATGCATGAAAAATTATGTCACACTGATGTGTTCATATAATACAGGACTGTTAAATGCATTGCAACAAACAACAACAACGCCCCCCTCCCCCCCAAATCTCTACAAGCAGTGATTACAAATGTTCTCTCCGTGTATAAGCATGATTCCTGGTGTCAAAATTGCACTTCAGAAATGCTCTCTTAGTCATTTATTTCACCGACATATATGAAAGTGAAACGCGTTTACACACACTAGTGAAATACTTTCACACACACCATCGAAATACTCTCATACTACAAATGACATTTTTTTTCATTCACATACACAAGTGAAATGCTTTTACATTCATACTGAAACATTCACACATACACTGCTGAAATGATCTCATACACACTGGTGATTTTTTTTTCTGCTCACAAACTTAAGTAAACCACTTTTACATACACGGGTGAAAGGCTGTCAAGTGGTTTTGTTTTTAATTCATACACAATCAAACTGCTTTTACATTTAGTGTTGAAATGTTCCTACATGCAGTACTGAAATGCTCTCATACACGTGAATTTTCTTCAAGTGAAATACTTTCACATACACTAGTGAAACATTCTCAGACACTGCTGAAGTGCCGTCATTCGCCGTCGGTAGTCTTGGTTTTGAGGACTTTTTGATGCACTTACAAGGGATGACCAGCAGGTGGTATACACTACCAAGCACATGATGGTAATGGATCTCCACTGTAGTTAAGCCACTTTGACACCAAGACTCATTCATTATAGAAGAAAGCAGCTTTGAAAATGTGACCACAATGCATCAGAATAGAGAGTGTTTACTTTACACAATATGGATACCAAACTTCAGATTGTGCAAGCACATTCTAATGTGGTTCAAAATAATTATACTGGTAAATAATAATTATACCTTTACGAAGATTGTGCGTTTGTATGTGTATTTCAAAAAGACAGAAATCCATGAGTTTTACATGACATTTTATAAGTCTTAAATTTAATTGAAAATAGGTCAAAGTGACGTGCTGCATACTCTCTGAATGGAGGAAAACACCTAAGGCATCTTTTTTTATTTTTTATTTTATTATTATTTTTTTTAATTTAATTTATAAATATTTTTTCTGGAGGTTTGAAATGTATTTCTGTAGAATGTTTCATGAATATATAATATATATGGAAAATGCAATAAATAATTTAGTGAATGTTAGTCATGTATGTCTTGTGACTAACAATGTTACAATATTATGTGGTTCAATTATTATTTATGTGATGAATGCTGGCCATTAAATAAGTCATTACCATATTGATGTATTAAAATATGTGTTACACATTATTATTATTATTACATTACAAACAAACTGTATTACCGGGTACTTAATATTCAATACAATAAAATATTCAATAATAATATTGTACAGGTGTACCTAATGTTGTGGCCAGTGAGGTTTGAAACAGCATTATTCCTGCAAGTTACTCTCAAAAATCAGCACGGTCACTCAACCATGCAACCATTGGCACAACATCTGCAGTGCAAACACATGCATGCGCCCCTAAAGCATTTCCTCTATGCAATCGGTGTCCAACTCTTACCTGCAGTTGCAAGTCTTCTCTCTAGCTGTGTGGGCCCAGGATTTGCACCATACAAGAAGAGAAAGAGAGAGAGAGAGAGTGCCGCTTTATATATGAGCCACTGTCACTGCGGGACCCGGACCAATGGGGATGAAGAAAACATGTGCAAGTCACCATCTGCAACGGAAAAACAAATCCCCCTAAAAGATTCTGCTGGATTTTGCTGCATGGGGGAATGGTGTCCAGGTGCCGTGCGACTTAGCAACAGATGCTTTCTGCCAACTCTTAGAAACTTCATGCACGAGATCAGCATCTTCATTTTGGTTCTAGCACATTGAAATATCTCACAGACCGCTTAAACAAGCTTCCTTTTACATTAGGGTGTTAAATTGACTCATGGTTAAGAGTAGGTTTCTCATATGAAACATTTTTCTGCTGGACTTAATACTTCTAGTAGGGTGACGGTCAAATTGAGAGTTTTTGAGCCGGTCTAAAGATTAGTCGACTTTCTGCCACTAAATTGTCAGGAGCATCGGGGGCATTTGAAAAAAAATGTCTTCGATCCACCAGCATGCAGCAATGTGATCTGCCAAATTCCCAAATCAAGATGGGACTAAGGGTATAAGCAAGTGCTAGGCCAATGTGAAGGCCTTTTGAAAGAGCCCACTGTTATATGGAATACAGTTTAAAAACAAAAACAGTAGCAGTGGTATTAATCTAGACCAGGGATGAACAATTTCATGCACTTTAAACGAACTGTCAACGGTTCTTGTGATCGCTGTTGTTTTCCCAACATCTGGTGATTAATCATCACTTTTTAAGTGTGGTTATGTTACCCGTAGTTTGTTGAATGTGTGTCTTAATTAATTGTCGCGTTAAATTTTAGTTGCATATTCTTCACATAAAACCGTGACTGTGATTGGTGTTTGAAATAGTAACATCCCAGTTAGTTCTGTTGAATCCCGCCTTTTTCTCCGCATTGAAAAAATCTCCATTAACTTGAGTGACTCTAAAATGCCACAAAAATCAATCATGGCTGACAGCATCCATACATTTTTCGCTGAATGGAGATGAAAAGGTGGAAGTGCTGCTAAGTAATGTCTGCCACCTAGCTATTACAACTGAAAACTGATCAGATGCGGTGGGGGAAGTGTTTTTATAAAGTTGCCCATCGCTGATCTAGACAGTACTCTTTGTAGGCAAATATGTACCCTAAAGCACATGCATTCTCATAAAATTAAAAAAAAATTCTCATAACTCCATCACCTTTTTCCTTGAAATATTATCATGATATTTTTTTATGTCTTTTTTTTTTTCCCAATTATATATCTTTTTCAAATCTTTGTTTTGGGGCCACAATAGTCTTTCATGCATCTGTGTTATTGCAGCTGGTAGCCCATTAAAAAAAATGAATTTAAAAAAAAGTGAAGCTTGTAATGCCAGAAGTTTTTTTTCTTTAGCTACCTGCACCGATATTTGCTCTCTTTCTAATCCCTCTAAAGCCGGCATAAGCTTTGGGAGAGTGGACAGGTGTCTCATTCATTCACCTGCCCTCTCCCTATGGACTCCATTCACAACATTACAACAGCACATCATCTGTAAAATTGAAATTAAATTTACATAAATATACAGTGAAGGAAATAATTATTTCATGTTGAATTTGTAGGTTTGCTCACTGCAATTATATGGTTATTTATTAATAGTAGTATGGTGTAAAGACATTGGAGTGATGGTGGATGGAGTAAATTGCATTATTTCCCGAGCAGAATGGAGTCACACCTGAAATAACAAAACACAGCCACTATGCTTGGACGCATGTGCTGAGTGGATTTTCCCCACTCACCTTTAATCCAGTCTATTAACAAATCGGTGCAGGATTGGGCATGCCGGCATATGGCTCCGGCATCTGCGGGCCACTTCAGGGGCCAAGAACTCTCGGCTTTGGCGGCTATATGGGGGACTTAAAGCCCCAAGACTCTCATTGACAAAATGTTACCGCTGGACTCTTGCCTTCATCCAGGTCACCAACTGTTCAACCACTGACTCTCTCTGCTTTACCTTGATGCTTTTAAAGCCAATTATTTGGTTAGCAGGATAATATACTACTGCATGATTGGATTTATGTTGACTGTGTGGTCCTGCATAGAAAAAATGACTTCCTATATCTGGGGTATAACAAGTTTATTCTTACAAAGGGTTTTTTTTATTGTCATGAGTAAACAGAAGTTGACTAAAGAATAATATTTTGAGGAATAAAGTCAAAATATGACAAGAATAAAGTTGTTAGTATATGGGCAATTTCTAATTTCGTGATGTGCAATTACGACATTAATTTATATTCACCTATTTTTTATGAATAAAAAAAATCCCTAAAGTTGACTTAAATCATTTTTAAATTTTACATTTTACAATGCAAGAGTATTTTTGAAAAAGTATTTGAAGAGACAAAAATATTACAATATTTTACACCAAAAAATTGTACCATTATGCAATCAAAGTTTGAATATTTTACTTCATTTAAAAATAGATGTGACTAATATTGGAAAATATTTTTAAAAATTAAGAAAACATTTTCTTTAAAATTAAACAATTTCAGGGTAACGATGTTTTTTTTTCTTCTGTTCAGCCACAATATACACAGTCAAAAATGTAAACCACTGTAAATATGATATTAAATCATGACCTTATTGTCGTGTAGTGGCGATAATATTATCAACCCAACCCAACCAAATTATGTTAGCAGTTAATTCAAATACAGCTACAGCTTGGACTAAGAATAATCAATAAGATCACGGTGAGAAAGAATATATATACTTTTTAAAATCCTGAAACGTGACAAGAACCTCAGAGATTTACAAATGATTCAATTTCAGAAGACACAAGGTCAAATCAGCGGAAAGATAGACAATCGTCAATATCTGTTTTACAGCCATCACTGGGGAGTTACAAAGCATCTCGGAAGCTGTGTGAACACACTGACAATGCAGATGAGCCACAGCCAGAGAATCACTTTTTATGGTTGAGGCATTGATCCAGTTGCTGTGGAATTTAAATAATATCCAAAGACCAACACATCAGAAAGAGAGCAAGAGAGAGGGGGAAATACAATTAAAGGCAATATTAGCAAATACAGTAGTTAGATAAGCGTCTGGACGCCACAATGGGGCTCTGTCATTCCCTCTTTGTATTTGATTGGTGATATGAGGTTAAATTGTTTTTTTTTACATTTGCACAAAGCATATAAATTTGAGTTTTTACAACAGCAACAATGCGTAGCACCACTTAAATGGACACATTTTGTCCCCTTGTGCCTGGATAGTGCTTGCCTATAGGACTGGATGAACGACACTGAGGACTTCTTCTCTCCACGACTCTGCTTCATTATAAACGCCTCGTATTCTGTGGTTTAACCTGAGATGCCTCTCAAGGTTTGTTGTTTTGTTGCGTTACTCCTTACTGTTTTACCACAAATACCATGATGCCAAAATGGCTGCTGGTTGGATGCTGTGCTGTCAGCTCTCCCAATCTGTCAAATATCATGGACAGAATTTGACATCCCAGCTCCTTGGAAAGTTGTTTAATTTTGCGAGAAAGTAAAGCTTCAATCTGCAGGATTATTTCTACTATTTTTGAAGGTTTGAGTGCTTTTCAGGACATGTGCTTGACAAACAGTAAAATTAAATTACCTGGAGTCTCTGTGGGAACGTGTTTTTTTTTTCTTTTTCTCTGCGTTTTCTAGAGGGATTTTTTTTCTTTTTTCTTTTTTTTGTGATCGGCAGACAGCATGGCAATGAAGAAGTTGGCAGAGGACATGGAAGAAGTTAAGAAGTCTCTGAGTTTCATGTCAGAGGAACTTAGCACGGTGGTGAAACAACAGGTGACCCTCCTTGAGCTAATTGAGGAAGTGCGACAATTGAAAGTTGTGATCAAAGAGAAGGACAAGAAGATTGAAGATCTGGAAAGAAGAGTGGATGATTTGGAGCAACACACAAGAATGGATGACTTGGTTATTTCCGGCCTTGAGATGGCACACCTATGCTTGGATCACAGCAGGTGACAAGCATGGGGAGGATGCACCAAGAGGTGAACTGCATTCACTTGAGCAGCAAGTGATAACGTTTTTCAACAAAAGGACATTCCTTTAGAAAGTAACAACAATATAGCTGCCTGACACACCTTAACATTAAAATACAACGACAAATCAAACATCATCATCTGCTTTGTGGGTAGAAAGCATAAAATTGAGGTGTTAAAGCTTGCAAGAAAACTTAAGGGAAAAATGCTGAAGTTGCAAGACAGGAATTCTGAAGAAGGAGAAACACATTCAAGACACTTGGACAAGAAACTGTAAAATAATGATAAGACTGAATGGAACACCAGAACAGGCTAAAGTTATAGCTATTAGAGACATTACGGATCTGGATCGATATAAATGAAATGAAGATTATGTTGAAGAAGAGGAGTTGTATGGAAATGTTGAGCTTCTTTTCCTGTTGAGATGATTAGATAAAATAATTTCTAGGTGGTACATTTATTTTAAATTAGCTAGAAAGAGAATGTGTGAACATACAGATTTCACATCTTTTGGTTTTCAAGAACATACGAAGTAGAAAATGACATTGATCCAGAGACCCACTTAATCCCAGAATATTAATTTGAATTGTGGGTATTATTCTGAGGAAAATTTCAGTTTTGAAACAAAGGGGGTTTCAATTGTCCATATTAACAGCAGGAGTCTGTGTAGTAACTTTTCAAAAATAGAAAGATTATCTTCAGCAATTTCAGCAAAAAATTTATGTAATTGCAGTTTCAGAGATTTGGCTGAGTGATGATAAAGAGTTGCAGGATGGATTAGATGGCTCAAGGCATCGAGAGAGAGAGAGAGAGAGAGAGAGAGAGAGAGAGAGAGAGAGAGAGAGAGAGAGAGAGAGAGAGAGAGAGAGAGAGAGAGAGAGAGAGAGAGAGAGAGAGAGAGAGAGAGAGAGCGAGAGAGAGAGAGAGAGAGAGAGCGAAAGAGAGATTTCGCTTTTACTTTTTTCTTTATTACAATTTTTTGGGGATGGAGTAGTTAATTAAAATAAATGGCCTTTCCGTTCATTAGAACACACTTGACTTGAGATGTGTGTCCAGTCATGGAACGAATTAAACTCTTAAATCAAGGCACCGCTGTAACCCCATTATCGAAAAATAATCCAATCGGACACTGTCAAAAGTCAGAATTGCTGATACTGTGAGTGTGTGTACTGCACAAAATATTGTGACACGAACATGCGCGTCCACACACACGCGCACGCACATACACGATTCCAGTCCTGGTTTTGCGGTTGATTCGAAGCAACGTGTGCAGCATCCACATATGCAGTCAGCCACACACACTCAATTTACAACGTTACAAAACAGTAACACACACACAAATTCAGTCATATATTCAAATTGCTTAAGACAGCAAATGACTGTGTGCTTTATTTGAAACATGCAAAAAAGTTGTTTTTTTTAAGTAGTCAAAGTTATTTAGAAGTTGTCTATGAATTTTTACAAGAGCGTGTTGGAACGTTCGGAAGAGAAAAGCAGAGCAGCAGCATCGTCTGGTCTGTCTTTTCTTTTCTTTTCTTTTTTTTTCTTCTTTTTCCTCCAAGAAAAACAAAAAGTGAACTTCCTGTTTCGGGGTGGTCCGCAGACTGTGGAGGCATGGAAGGAGGGTGGGAGGGGAGGTGGGGAGGGAAAGGGAGACAGAGAGCGCGAGAGAGAGAGAGAAGGGGGTGCATTACGCATTACGCGTTCGGAGGGGCTGACCGAGGCAACTTGCGGGACTCCCTTGTTGCTGCCGAACATGGACCGCCGACGCTGTTGCTTCCACTTGGGAAGCCAAGCGACGACGTTGGCCTAAAGAAAGAACGAACCAAAGAAGAAGAAAGGGAAAAGTTTGAACAAAGAGGATACATCGCGCGTGCGTGGGACAAACAATCCGGACTTCTCGCATCCGAGAACGCAAGGAGACCCAAAGTGGAACTTGGGAAGCTCTTGCAAGGATTTTGGGAAGTTTGATGCAGACTGAGGTAAGTGGCGTGACTTTTTCTGCATCACTTCTTCATGTGATGGAGTGCCTTCAATTGCTGCACGTTTTTTTTTTGTTTTGTTTTTTGGGAGGGGGGGGGGGGGTCCATCAGTGTGAGTGTATGTCTGTCTGTGTGTGTCCAACAGCTGTTCCTTGTAACCTGAAATACTTGAGGTGCCAATATCATTCCCAAATGTGCCCCCCTTCCCTCCCACTTTTTCTTCTTTTTTTTTTTTCTTTTTCTTACCACCCCCTTTAAAAACAACACTCCTGAAGCCTGGCCTGAAGATGTGCACAACTTCTCGGTTGAGGCCTAATCTGAATTGAAGAGGGTTTTTAATCTAATCTGTGGACAGATTAGGACCCTCTCCCCCCCAGTCCAAGAGCGTCAACACCGGACTCAATAGAACACTTATTTATTTACCGCAAAAGTGCTAAACACACACACAGGCACACGCAGACGTGTGGGCTGGATAGCGTGTACACACCCAATAGAGATAACTCAATTGGTTTGTGCTCAAATAGCAAGGAAATGCATTTGAGGTGCACATTTCCACAGTGTAGTCTGTTTTAGTTCCCCATAGTAAATAATGGGAATCCGCTGACTGTCGCCATCATAAAAGCTTTTTTGAGTTGTAATTTAAGCGTTCTTGAATTGTCATACAAATGTAAATAAATGAAAAGGACCACACTAAAATCTTCTACACCTGGAACTGTCATACAGTAAAAATAAGAATGTCAGTCACCTCACCTGAACCTGTCAGAAATTGATTTACCATTTTTGAACATCTTACACCGTAACAATTTGACTGCAGTCATCCGCTTTTTTTGCTAAAGAGTGAAAACAAATAACTCGGTCTTAACTTGATGCACAGGCATACAATGCCTGATGGAGGTTTTAAGTACAGCTTTACCTGCTTCAGAATCCCCCAAAAGTCAAAGAACAAGAATTTTAATATCT
The DNA here is from genome assembly GCF_054856515.1 of Filicampus tigris. Taxonomy (NCBI): domain Eukaryota; kingdom Metazoa; phylum Chordata; class Actinopteri; order Syngnathiformes; family Syngnathidae; genus Filicampus; species Filicampus tigris. The sequence goes on along the minus strand of NC_141225.1, from coordinate 9,514,257 downwards.
TGACTGCCATACAAAGTGTGAGAACAAGTTAATTGCTGTTCATGCTAAAACGTCAAAACAGAAACGCACTCTGTCTTAACTTGAGTCACAGGCGTAATGGACAATTTCCGAGCTTTAGTCAAAATGACGTCACAAGTCAAGATGGCGGTCAAATCGGTGAAAACAAACTCTCCGCTCATTGAAAAGAATTGAACTTTAGGTCTTTGTCATTTGATTTTTGAGGATTATTTTGATTTCAAAATGTAATGAAATGTGAATACTATGACAATCGACCTGCAGAGGAAAACTGTTATTTATTTATTTATTTTTTATCACACTCGAGAACTAGTCGTACAACTTAAGTGCTCAAGACAGAGCACCGCGGTCATGGTTAGCATCCATTCCGAACAGTTCAGTCCCACTCACTTTATTCCTTTTACCCACTTTCTCTGACGTTCACGGTCCACATAGTAATTGTGGTGTAACCTGTTTTAAGCACATTGTGTTTTATTGTGAAAGGCCGAACAAGAAGTGCCTAGGTGGCTGGCTATGTGGTATCTTGTGAGAAATGAAGATAAGCAAATAAAGACGTTTGAGTTGTTCTAAACATGTCCCTTGAATTCTTGCGACAGTAATATGAAATGATCATTTATTTTCTTTCCATCGTGTTATGGTTGGGATATCCAACTGCACAACAACTTCTCGGCACGTTTTATATGCTAGCCACAGGCAAAAGCAATGGGTTGTTTTCACCGACTCAGGTGCGTTGCATTCGTGGGTATTACGAGAAATGTCCGGATATTCGGAATCGTCCATATGCCTGAGTGAGATTTGAACAAAATTTTATACAACGTTCGAGTCCCCAAAAAGCCAACAAAAATGCATTTTAACATCTATGATACAAGTGATGGATGAAAAAGTTGAACACTGTTTTTTGCTGAAACGTCAAAAAAATAAAGCACTCAATCTTAACTTGTACAACAAAGACCTCTTATTCCTGATGGAGGTTTGGAATATGACATTTTGTGCAAGAGCCCCGAAAAGCCAAAGAAAAACATTTTCAACATTCCAAACAGCCATAAAAGTATGAAAACAAGTAACCGCCATCCCAATAAAATGTTACAACAATAAGCTCACCCATAACTTTGATGACGTGGAGTTAAAGAATGTACACATAAAGACTCATTTGGGATGCATTACATTTTTTTGCTGCATTTCTCAATTCAGCCGTATTGCACAAAGCAGCCAGGACAGTCGTCCATTACCGGGTCTATCGTTGTCGCATATCTTTTACCATCACTTCTCAACTTTATATTCTGTGGTTCTTGCAGGGTTAATCCTACCACCAAGAAGTGAAATGAGCAAGATGTGCTTCAACTGCAGACATTGAGCGTAATTATGTCCAAATTAGGTAAACTGTGCCAGAAATGTAAACGTTTGTTTATATGCCTCCCAGTTTCTAATGATTTTACCGCATGCTAGCATAGCATATCCTCGGGTTAAGCAAAGTTCCCGTAATAATCAAAACACCTCAGTCACAAACATAGGGATTTCTAGGGAGTTGTAATTCTAAGTCACCCGTTTTATTTACCGGATATCTCGCATTGGAGAGTTAAAGACTCGGTGGCGGTGGCTCATGATGGTGACGCTATCGTCATTATGAATCCAACCGGAGAAGCCTACGAAGCAGGACGCACACCGCTGCAATATGTTTGGCTGCCTCGTCGCTGGGAGGCTATGACATGCGTCTCATTTCCTGCCTAAAACTCGAGTGTGAATCATGACGCACCGCCATAACCATACGTGCTGCCAACTTGGCTTAGCACTCATGAGGAAAGAATAGAAAAAGAGTTGTGCGAACAGAACGCAGACGAACTGAAACGAACCAAAATTGTCGAACAGAACGGTTTAGACGGTTTTCAAAAAAACTTTCCACCCCTAATCTGGATTAATGCATTTTATATGCAGTACCAATTTAAAACAGCTGGATTGGAGTGACAACTTTACATGATTACCAAAGTATAAAGAGAATACTGTGCATTACGGTGACTAGGCAGCAAGAATAGTCAACAGCATTGTTTTGATTGATGTCAGAAGTTGTGTTTTCGTCCTCCCCCTTCAAGGTTGAGGGGGCAAGTTTAGGGGACAGTATGGAGGGTGCACTTGTCCTTTGGCCACATGTGAAAAGCTCAGCGGGGGGGCTTCCTTGTGCCCCCCCCCCCCCCCAGCCCCCATGTCTTTATCAAGTGCTTTAAGGCCAAAAGACTCCTTAACGGCAACTTGTCTTAAACAAATAGAGCACGCACAGGAAAGAGTTGTCTTCCTATTAGGGGAGAGAAGCCTCCACTTGGCTTTTATCAGACGCCAAGATAAGTCGCTTATCAGCATACAGAGCACTGATTGGAGAGTTCACGCGTGTGTGGTAAGGTAGAGGAAGTTATCACCGAGGGTGTGTGGATCACGTGACATGGGAGACAGACGGCAACAAGCGGTGTGTTTTTGTCCAGATTCCATTCTGGGCCGAAACATGTGTCACGTGACGCCTTCAATCGTGCATGCCCCTCCTCCCCCTCAACACGATTCTTCCTCTAACCTTCCAGAGAAGGAAAGAGAGAGACTCAGGAGGGTAGAGAGAGAGAGAGTGAGACCACCCTCACTGGGATCACAGCCCCTCAATCAGGCCCTTTCACACCCTGTGAACCTGAAACAATCAGGCTTTAATAGCAGCTGTCTGTCTGTTCAAAGAAGTATGAAGAGGGGAGGCGATGACGACGATTCTCGGGATGCTCTGCGAACTCGCCTTTATTCCCGTCCCGCTTTTTCCTCAGCTTGCCGTCATTGCGACGGAAAAGTTATTTTTTGACACAGGTGGCCGTACTCTGTTCTTAAATTCAAAGATTTGTTTTTCAATACATTATACATCGGAGCCGTGGTTTTCGTGATGAATCAGTTTCAAAAACTAAATCTGAATCGAATGAAAATCAAAGCAATACCTCTCATTTATGTAAATGTAATTAATCTGTTGCAGACATTTAAAAAATGTTAACAAAAATGTATTTTATAGAGAATAAATATGATTTCAAATTCAGAAAACAACCATACCCCCCTGTAATGGTCAAACGTGTATATTGCCTAAACAATTGAATTACGTACTTCAGGCAGTGAGTGATTGGCTCTGCAAAAGGTTCACTTAAAGTGGAAAACAACCCAAACACATTTTTTTCGAGAATATTTGTCCAGCAGGCCCACTAGTTGAAACACGGCATTCTGATTAATATTGCGTTTGCGGAATATGAGTTAAGCAGCAAAATCCACCCCTTTTTATCAATATCAGGGGCTGGCCATTTTGTCACTTCTGTTGACTGAAAATGACATCACAACTACTCAAGGCTCTGGCAACGACCAATCAAGGCTCAGCTTCAGAAAAGAGGTCAGCCGTGATTGGTCGTTACCTGAGCCCCGAGCAGTTGTGATGTCATTTTCAGCCGACAGAAGTGACAAAATGGCCGCCCCCAGAGATAGCTAAAAACGGGGGGATTAACTGTTATTCCACAAATGCAATATTTATCAGAATGCCTCAACTAGTGAGCTTGCATAGAACATATTCTTGAAAAAAAATATGTTTGGGTTGACTTCAGCTTTAAGACAACCAAGATTCCACTGTAGGTCTACATGTTTAAAGATAATTGCTGAAGAGGTGCAAAGACTTCTCAATTAATAATTTATATGTATATAAAATCTCTTTAAAGGAAATGCCACATTTACACTATTAAAAACTACTACAAACACTATTGTAAAATGACAACAAAAGACACACTGCCATTCATATCTTCTCGAACTCAACGGTACCATATTGAATCGAATCGGAATCCCACTCAAGCGAATCGTCCCAATTGTTCTCGAATTGTACAACGGATCTGATTCAAAATTGGCCCGCCCCTCTCACGTGGTAGCCCTTCCTGAATTATCTATACTTCACAACTATGATTGGGAATTGGAATGTACATTTGGAAAAATGTGAAGTACAGCCTGTGTGGCTTGAGGCAAAGCTGGATGTTGATTGTATCTTATTACAGTACATGTGCTGCTTTTATTCAAGCATGCGCCGCAAGCAATGTTTGAATGTGTGTGGGCGTGCACGGTACATAACTGCTGGTGTGTGTGTGTGTGTGTGTGTGCGTGTGGTTGATATTATACAGAACATCAAGGTCATATATGTTAAAGCAGACTCCAGGTGGCACGTTCCTCAGATTTGCTTTCGATTTGGCAGAGGAACATGAGTTAGCAGCGTTTATTTCTTCCTTTCCACAGGACTGGATTTCTCTCTGAGCAATGTGCTTCACAAGAATTTAGTGGGAAATCGTACTCCCCAAAAATTTTGCACTCTGAACGAAAAAAGCGAGTGATGTAACACATGATCGATGTGCTGTAGCAAACACGCTATTGTTAGTCACACACTCTTTCAATATTTCAAAGCATTTGGTGTTTGTAGGTTGAAATTAGAGCATTAAATTTGCCGAAAAATCCCCAAAATACACCCATTTTGTTACCATAGTATCCCTTTTTGTCTGATATCCTACTAAATCTGTAGACGGGATGGCATTAATTGAATAAACCTGTTAAACAATGTGCTTGGCGAAGCTTTTGTCGGAAATTGTATGAAAAATTTCAGCAGCACCTTTTTACTGAACAATGCTATATCTGGTCATTGAATTGCAACACAGTGGTGCCTGGAGATACGATTACACTTCGATTAATTAAAACGATCAGATAGTTGTAGTTACAACCCTTTAAGTAACACTTGAATTCAGATAACATAACACTCACAGGCCTCTATTCTTTATCCTCTGACAAGAACAACTCATATTACTGCTGAGGAGTTGTGATGTCTACTCTGATTTCTGTTTTATACTGCCCCCATGTGGACAAGGTGCACGCACCAGAAGCAGCAGCATAATAGCTATTAGATTGAAGCATAACGTGTGACAAAATGGTTTAATACTTTACATCATGTTTAATAACTTTTTTTCTTCTTTGAGCAACAGTGCATTAGCTTTTGTATGAACTTGTACAACATAACCATGTTGAAGCACCATGTTGCTATGGCGGCACTTTGCATGAAGTCATGTTTCCACCAAGAAGTTCGGTTTGTCATGGTGCAGATCGGCAACTGCAGTTTGCAACCCAAAGCAAGGCAGTCCAAAATCATTTCATACAGAATCGGTAACAGCTTAGAAACACAACCATCTTGAAAATGGGAGTTGGCCCAGAGTTGCAATGATGATTAAGGAAAAGTACTGAGTGCAAGACTGGACTTATAAATGTCAAAGTTTGAACTCAACCTTGATTCTTCCGAAAGACATTCTTTTTAACTATTAATTTTTGCAAATGACGAAACTAGAATTAGCCCACTCTAATTCTCAGTGGCTCAATGAATGACGCAATGGTACTGGAGGGCGGCATCAACCTCCACACTGCTTGTGTCATGCTGTTTTCAATAAAACAAAAATGTGTAAACTTTTACTGGAATGTCCTGAAATATTTGGCTGACGTGAGCTCAAAAAGCTAATTCAAAAGATGCAAAGGGCTGCCACATTTCACCACTCCAAAATGCCAGCGTAGGAAGTAGTGTTTTTCCGATGCCATTTTTTTGCCCCGATACCGATTCCAATACCCAGCTGTGCGGTATCGGCCGATGCCGACGCTGTACTGATACCAGACTTTTGAAAGAGAAAAAAAACAGATATATATGAGCATTTTTTCTTGTAATTCTAAAGAACTGCATACTCACTTGGATGTAAAACCATTGCTATCATGGCTTGGTCAGACTTAAAATTATAGCTATTGAACCTGGCCATCTTGGTTCCACCTCTTGCAACATTCGCTCTAGCTGGAGTTTCTATGTTGAAGTAGTTACATATCGCAGACATTATATCTCCTGTACCCAACTGTCCGCCGCCCCCCCCCCCCCCCCCCCCACACACACACACATACACACATGAAAAAAGCAGCAGGGAGCAAGATACAAAGCGCTGCATTCAACGCTCTTTACTAGTACAGCATCTGGAAATGGCATCGGCACGTTATTTGTAAGTACTCGCAGATACGATACCAGTGTTTTAATGTGGCATCGGGATACTTTCCGATACCAGTGTCGGTATCGCAACAACACTAGTAGGAAGGCTCACATCACACCGCGCGTCTCGCCATGGACCTTGCCGGCCAACAAGCGCGTTATCTGAGAGGAGATAACATCATTGACTTGGCAGCTTTCCTCGACATGCTGTGCCCCTCTTTTAATGTTCACGCAGTGTACAGTATCAGTTTAGCACTCCATGGCACATGAAGACGTCTGCTGCTGTCACTATTGTATGACAAATCATCTTTTCCCATTGAAACAAATGGATATACATGAATCCATTCCAGCCTTCACTACTCCCAAGAAAATACAACAAAAATTGGGGGGGAAAATAGCAGTCCGTAATACTGTACTTCATAAAAACATAAAGCAATGACATCATTAAATTGAATTTAAATTTATTAATCAGTTTTTATCTCGTTGAATCATTGAATTGCCATTGCGCTGTTCTTCTGGTGTGTACACCTTGACCACATGGGGGCAGTATCAGACAGAAAGCTGGATATACTGTTCATTGAAACATCTTAACTCTTCTTAGCTCATCAGTACAGCACTAATGTTAGTTGGTCTTTGCAGAGGATAAAGAGTATATGACAGTGACTACTGTAATATTGCCTATCTGCATGCGTTGCTGCAACATTTGTGTTCAGTTCATTGGTTAAAGGGTTATGGCGCCACACTGTAGATGCTATTTAGCGTTACCATTAATCTAGGAGGCTAAATAAATGTAATTCAAATTTTAATGTCATTTAATGTAAAATTCACTTTGTTTTATGTTTAGTTTATTAAACTTAAAAATATTTATTTTTCCGCACTCCTTCAGCCCCTGATTATTTAGCTTTTTTCTATGCAAAGAAATCTACAGTCTTAAGAAGAAGATATATTCTTCCATTCAAAGCATTTTTAAGAAAAAAAAAAATTGCGCATAGAAATGTGTGGTCTTCTGAAAATCAGGCATTAAAAAACATTTGTTAATTGCTTTTCTATGCATTTAAGTATGTGGTCTTCCCATAATTATGGAATTTATTCTTCAGAATTTTCCTCTCTTCCCTATACTGCATATAGCAGCGTACAGTACAAACAAGAAAAGATCAAATTTGACTTTTTCTTAAATATACTAAATTACTATTCTAAATATACAGTCTTCTGAAAAGGATGGGAACTTTTAATGCTTAAAAATTATTACATTAACAAAAAAGAATGTTAACTGTTAACTGAGCTTCTTTGCATATAAATATGTGGTCTTCTGAAAAATGTCCTTAATTTAATTCAATACAGTTTCTTCTGTATGTATAAATGTTTGATTATCTGGAAAAAAAATGGATTTTTAAAAATATGTATGGAATTTTGTTAACTTTTTTCTCAGGACTGATTTATGTTGTACTCATATGTATCTTCCCTAAAGGATGGATTCGTAAAAAAATATGATTTGTCACTTTTTTTTACTTAAAAATAATTTTTCACTTGTTTTTTTCTATCCATTTTCACCCATGCATAAGTCTTACTGCAATATCGTTTTGACTTAATTTCCCCTTTTTTATTCCTCTAATCATCAAGTGGCATGCCTGGCTGGCGCCATGTTGAGTAGATCCGATGCCATAACAGGAAGTCTTGGCACGCGTGACTTACGACCGCCGTCACCGATACGCCCACACGTCAACCCGCCACGGGTCAAGCGTCCTCAGATTTACAACCGCGGCGCGTTCGGATCGACGCCCGTCGTGCAGACTTTCGCCAGCTTCAAGGCTCCACACGGAATGTCATGGACATGCCGGGAGGATTCCACAGAAAACTCGACACCTTGAGTTGATGTGCCAGTGATTTAAGATGCTCTTCGAGGTTAAGGCTGATGGCCATGTCTCAGATTTGTGTTTTGACATGAATTAGGTTTTATATTGGACTCTGGGAATGCCTTAAATGACGTTTTTGCAAGATTACGTCTAATTTGGAGGAATCTCAATGGAAGAGGAACTACTGGAATGAGATGTCCTAAACAGAAATTGCATGGACATGCTTATTATAACAGGACTTTGGATGTATTTTAGGGGTCCCGAACACAGCCACTTAAAAGTCACTTAGTGCCCCCCGGACGGTTACAAAAAAATTAGCCCCCAACACAAGTTTTACCGATCTGCATGGAAATTGGTGGAGGTGTATTATAACAGGACGCAAAAAAAAGTGTATGAAATTGAACAGGAAGTCAGCCATTTTTGTTCAAAGTTGGAATTTTGAGTGATTTCCGGGGCTCGTACTCCTAATAGGAATCCACCCAAATGAATCCCAATTGGAAGCAGGTCTCTTAGACAAGATGGGTGACTACATTGTCAAGCTTTTTTGCTGACATTGTCATTGTTTTTGAGGATTTTAAAGGATTCGCCATGAAAGAGTGGGTGTGAGGGCCCGTCTCTTTATGTTGACAAAAACGTTGTTTTTTTTTTTTTTTAAGTATAAAGAAATACTATGATTGGCTCTGGATGAGACGAAACTTTCCATTTGTATTAAGCGTGGTATGTTTTGGAAAGGGAAGAAGCATTTGACAGTGAGAGTGAGATGCATGTTGTTTTAAATGTGCAGCCGCTCCAGTGTACGCCCATGGGCTGCTGCTGCTGCTTCTTCTTGGGTGGGCTGCAGGGAGGGAGGATAGGAGGGAGGGAAGCTTGACGCCGGAGCCAAAAAGCAGGGGGAAAGTTGCCGACTGCTGGCCTGACTGCTCGGGGAGCACGGCTGCTTTTTTTCCCCTGCTGGAACACATTTCCAAGTCAAGCGTTCCTGGCCCTGGCCGGCTGGCCGGCCGCGCCTGGCTGCTGCACACTTGGCTTGGCTTGGCTTTGTGATGCTTGTTGACCAAACATGTTTTTCCGCTGTTGTTTTACACTACTATCTCTCCCTTTCCCCCCTCATTATATCTTTCAAAGTTACTGTTTGACTGCCCCACTGTACTAAAAAAAAGAGAACAGATCAGATCTTGGATCAGAAAGGACATCATTGCGGATCCTCTCTGTTTGTTTTGAACCGTAATCTAGACTTGATGACACAAAATAACAGCAAGTAGCGACGACAGTAAGAGACAAACTCAACTTAATGCGAATATACAGTATTATGAAACTTTCTTTTTTTTATTATCACAAATGACAAACACATGGCAGCTAAAAACCAACAAGCAAGAGTAGCAATCCTATCAAGCCAAAACAATGGAAACCAAAACAGGAAGTAGAAACCTTCTAAATTAAAACTCGTAATAGTTCCAAAAATTGCTCATTCATTTACTTGACTGGTACATAACACTCTACGTATTGTACACAAGTGAGAATCACATGGTAACTAACCAGCTGACAGTTAGCTAGCAAGAGATTAATGTAGCGGTCTATATCTTTACGCAATGCTCTTGTCCAACGTACAGCAGAGATGGACTCAAATGCAGGGCAATAATCACATGACATCTAAATCAAACTGTTTACAAAAAGTTGTTCGACTCCAACTTGGAATCCTATCAAGAGAATGGGGCCAAAAAACATTGAGATGTGACAAGCTAAAAGCAACTCACAGTGTTAATTAACTTCTACTCGGTCATTCCAACAATTAACACAAAACTCAATCTTTTATTCACAAGTGAAAAGCACCTGCCATGACTAACCAATCAGCGGCTAGCCAGGAAGAAGCTCATGTTGAAGTCTACAACTTTTTACGCAAACAGCACAAACAAATGGGCTCAAATGCATGGAACCAGTTATAGCACATCTAAATCAAACTCATTTGTTCACAAAAAAGTTGGTCAACTCCAACAAGCCAATATAATGTGTTTGAACAACACAATGTTGAAACGTACCAAAATAAGAGTAGTGATTGACCTTCTGCTCATTAACACCTTCTGCTCCTTCATCCGCACAAGTGACACACAAAACTCTACCATTTATTTACGAATGACAAGTACTTGGCAGTCTGAAAATAGCTAGCGAGAAGCTAATGTCGCAGTCTTTGTTTTTTTCAGTGCACTTACTTGTCAAATAGCACAAACAGTTGCAAATTGAAGTAATTTGTTCAAAAAAAAAATTCAAAGCCCAGGCTGGGAGTTCTATCAAGCTAATGGGAATGCTTCTTCTTCTTTGGTGATTATTTGTTGAGAAATTCAAATTCTGATGTTTTCAAACACTCAATTTCCATAAAAGTTACACAGCAAACCGGCGTTTCCTCTTCGTCGCAGTCTGCCGTTTCATGCATCTGGGAGCTAATTGACTCTGAAGGTATTACGGTTATTGGGAGGCTTGTAAAGCACGCGGCCTTTATTTACAAGAGAAGGAATAAAAAGGCCGAAGTGGGCCGAGCACTGGCGCTGACCCCACTGTAAGTGATCGCAGCAAATGAATGAGGGTGTTCCTTTGGAGTGAGAAGGGGGGGGCGCGGGGGGACATCTGGTCCCGTTTGCAGAAAACTGCAGACCACTCCCCGATTACATAATTGTGCCTATTAATTACACTGAGCAGGGCCCTCATTTCCTGTTAGCCAAACATGCCAGGAAAGAAGTCTTCTTCATTTGATTTCATGTGCTCGAACGTAAAACATGACATCGTGCGGTTTAAAAAAGAAGAAAAAAAAACATACACATCAAATATAGGTACACCTGGCCTTGCCATACATCGCCACCATGTTGAATGTGGCAAAGTGGCAGGATTCTGGTAAAAATAAACAACTGGCACAATGTTGTTGCACAAGTTTGCACACCCTCTTATAAATGGAGATGTGGCTGTGTTCAGGTCAGAGTTAACCAATCACATTCAAACTCATGTTAAATGAGAGTCAGCACACACCTGCCACCAATGTAGTTAAGGTGCTCTTTTCCTGACAATTTTTAGTCATATGTCACAGCTCAAGGTATGGTTCATCGAAAGCTTCATTTGAAATGATTTCGACTGATTTTGAACTCATTTTTTATTTCACTAAAGTCTGGCATTTGATCAAGAGCGTTTTTTATCCACTGTTTTAGGAGTAAACATTTCTAATCCTCATGTACATTGTTACATATGTTGGTTTTGGTGCCAAGCTCTTACCTAAATATATTAATGTGAATCTGCATGGGTGAATATGAAGCATTAACTTGGTGCAATTTGTAGGTTGTCACTTTATGAAGCTAAGTTCACTGACTTGCGGTAGTTTAGATCCGACACATGCAATATGGTGGACACGTTGGCGTATCACAGGCTGCTGTATATTTGATGTCAACGGCAAATCACAGCTGCTTGTTTTTAACCGGTCGTCATGGCGTTGTTGCTGGCCACACACAAAGCTTCCCCGCGGGTCGTTTCCGCAGGAATACGGCGTACGTGTTGTGACTGGATGGACGCAGGTGTGACGGCGGCGGTGGGTTTCACACCGCCACCGCGCCGCTGAGGAGAGTTAGTGTGCTTGTGGAATGTAAGGGGTAGCGGTGGGGGGGTAAACCAAACCTGGAACGGCCCTCAGAAGAGAGCATACCTCTGCCAAGTCCCCCAAGATAGGAATTCTTTCATAGGTATCCTCCACCTACATTTCCAATGCTTTCTAATGAAATTGTTAAAAATGTGACCAAAGGAAACCCAGGATAGGCCCCTAAATTCGTTTAGTGTGATAAGTATTGATTGTTAACATCACAAGGTTAACTTTTGCTTCAGCCTGCTCTATAACCTGATATGGTGAAATGTCCTGGGTGTCGCTAATAAGTGAAAAAATATGCATTTACTCCTGGACGTAAACTGAATGGCTTCTTCTTTCCCTTAGGTCACAACCTTCCACGAATTTTTTTTTTTTTTTTTTTTAAACTTTAGGCCGTTTATGCAAAATCATACTTCCTATGATAACTATAAAAAGTCCTTGGTGTCACTAGTGATAGTTCAACTTCAATGTCACCATCACTTCTTCCTTGTCTCATACGTCTATATAAATTTGAATGGAAAACATTTCTGTAGGTTTCATGCACAAGAAGTTTACTACATCAAAACTTTGTGAAAAATCTTAAAACGTCAACCAAAGTGACCAAAATTCAGACGCTACACTTTCACAGAATTTGAATGGCGTCTTCCCTAGTCCCATCACGCATTCCTCCGTAAAGCTTTTTTGGCAACTGATAAAGTAGCTTTTGTGTAATCACTAACATGATAAGAAGAAACTTCCCTGGTGTCGCTCATAATCTCACAGCGTTCACAAAAGTGCAAAACAAATTCTGGAATTTGAAAAAAAATGTGACGGCATCTTCCTTGGCCCATGCCTACCTCTCCTCAAAGTTTTAAGGAAATTGATCATTTAGTTCTTGCATAATCCAGCCCACTAACTCTCTAACAATATTATAATTGTGAAAAGGAAATAATTCAGGAACTTAACTTGTGCTGAAATTTAATTGCTATTAATGCCTCAGCCCAACCAGTTCAGGGTGTACCCCGCCTATTGCCCGAAGACAGCTGGGATAGGCTCCAGCGCCCCCGTGCCCCTCATGAGGATAAAGCGGTATAGATAATAGATGGCTGGATGGAATGCCTCAGGCTTCAACAAAGGTCTTGAAGAAAGTTGCTTTTGTGTAGCGTTCTAACGTTCATCTTATCCTCTTCTGACCTCTAACATGATAAGACATAACTTCTTTGGTGTCGCTAATAATATTGCAATGTTAAAAAAGTGAAAAAAAAATTCAGGATCAGAATTCTTGCTGGAATGCCTTCAATGCCTCAACCCGAAAGATTTTGAGGAAAGTAGCTTTAGCCCAATCCTGTTTAACATGATGAGAGAAAACTTGGTCTTGGTGTTGCTAATAATTTCACAACTTTCTTAGAAGGGAAAATACAAACTCTGGTTTTCAGAATTGTTTTTGTCAACTTCCTTGGCCCATGTAGTTCCCCTCTGCAAAATCTCAAATTGGCTGTGTGGCTAATACTATGGCAGTGTGGTTGATAATACTATGGCAGCTAAATCACAAGTAGCAATCCAGAGGTTGGTTCCATGCCGTGACGTGACCTTCCCCTGCACTCGGCGTGAAACAAATGTTGGAATGACAATGCGGCTGTCTCAGCTGTTGTTGTTTCAGCTCCTCCTCCTGTACTTCTCGCTCCTCTCACTGTATTTCTTCCAAGGGGGATGCACGTGGTGGGGTTAGGCTACACAGCGCAGGAGCTCACTCTGTGGTGCACCTGTTAGAAGCCCAAATTTGACAAACGTAAGCGGTACTGCCGGTGGTTTGCACTGGTGGAATCCCCTGTGAGAAGCCTTCTCTTCACTCTGGTGGTAGAAGGCCGGTTGGGCATTTATGATCAGCTGAATGAATGCACACAACCACAATGCGCATTAAAGAACTTCATGCTCTACATACTATGGTATTTTACGAACCATTAGGTGCACCGTATTAATAGGCGTAATATCAATGAACGGGTGTATTAAAAATAAATAAAAAAATAAAATCACACTCCAGGTTAAAAGGCGCATTATTTTTTGTGAAGCATTGTATGTTAAATAGTCAATCTGGTGACAGGTGTTTGTTTTATTACTTTGGCTAATGCTAGATGCTATCTTAGTTGACAGTTCTACAGCTATAAAGAAGTCATTGCACTAATCATTATCCAACGTTTTTTGGTCGGTTCCCGGCACCTATTGGAAGCTGGCTCTGTCGTTTACCCGCTGCCGATCTGGTCCCATATCGTACAAATTGGAAATATGCCGATAGAAAAGGCCATCTTACGTTCGGTACTCTAACCAGGGGACGGACCGGCAAAAAAGGGTGAAGTGCCCATCTCTGACAAAAACGCCTACCAACGATTAGATGCGGATGAGATTGAGAACGCAAACATGAGTAAATGGGAAGGAATTTAACTTCATGTTTACCTCTTGGTCCCACAGACCACAATGATACTGTCCCACATTGTAACATTAGAACCGCACCACCAGAAATAGCTCACATTAGGCCATTAGGACTACATTTCCCATGATTCTTAGACACCAAAGTGGGAAGTAGTCCTACTTCTGGTATGATGAAAACATAATTACCTGCTAGCAATTATATGTGGATGAGAACGACAACGCGAAAGTAATAGGAAGGAATTTGAATTAAGAACAAAGAACTGAAAAGCTAACATTCATTCATATATAGCCGGGAGAGCGTATACGTCATTTTCTTTTTATTATTTAATTATCGGTCTCTTAACCAATGAAATGCATCAAAATATACACCTGACGGTGTCGTAAGCCCTCGGAGGATGTTCCGGAATTCGCTTGAGTTATAATGGCGGAGGCCGCGGTAGCAGGAGCTCTTAAATGAGTCCCGGCAGTGATATAGATGATGCAATTGTGGACTTTGAACCCGCAGAACTAGTCGAACGTGATATATGGTTAAGATATATGTTTGTAGACAATGGCAATATCGACGTCTTTGTAACAGAATAGAGGATTGTAGTTCCCACTTGATTTTTTAAAATTAAAAATAGTGCTTCCCTTGCACTTATTTTTACCTCTTCGATTGAAACAGTAAAGATGAATAAACTCGAGTCTGTGTGAAAGCCACATGCCTAAGTTTTCAAATTCTTTTGGAATTATGCTTATGTCTGCTACAGGAGCAGAGATATTAATTATTTTGTAGGTGTTGAATTTCTGGGAAAATTTCAGGTTTTCGATGGTAATTCCAAAGACAACCATAGGTTTTGGGGGGCTGTTGAGCCAGGCGCTTTAGGCCTTAATGGGTTAACGCAAGCACTGCCAATTGCTGCTATTACTGCTGCTAGTACAATTACTACTTTTATTGCTCCAAAATGTCTCCACTTCTACTACCACTACTACCACTATGACTATTACATACTTTTACTCCTCCTCCAATTGCTACAATTACTTCAATTACTACAACTGTTGTTGTTACTGATTACTAAGCTATTATAACAACTAGTGTTACTACAACTCTTTACTTCTCCACCTACTACTAGTACATCCACAACTGCTACTGACAGTGATAAAGTGAGTAAAAGCAAAGTAGTGCAGTTTTGCACCTAATACTTGTGTGCGTGTGTGTCTCACAACAAGTGTCTGTGGGCCAGCATTGTCCTCCAGGCTGATGACAGTGCAGCAGGTTCGCACTTTATGGGACTTTTCCCGACCACTGATGATTCCCCCGGCAGCCCCGACCCCCTTGTCCACCACCATTACATTTCTGTTCTTCCTATTCAGCAAGCGACATGGCAGTTGCTTTGCTGTGGCACATTTATTGGCCCTTATTAGGCAGCACCTGTAGTCCATTAAAAGGCCCGGAATAGAGGTTGTGAGCGTGTGTGTGTGTGTGTGTGTGTGGCTTTGTATTCTTGCCGTGGTGAGAGGAGCGCTTCTTTTGGCATGCTAGGTCGGTGGGAGAACAATTCCTGAATGTTCAAAGTCTACTGAAGAAACTTTTTGAAAGGAGCTTTTTGTTGCGGCTTGCCCTTTGGCACAAAAATGCGGTTGAGTTTGTGTCACTATTGGACAGTTGAGCTGAGCGTTGGGCAGTCTACGGATCAATGACATCGTTGTGACCAGTTGTAATCAAGTGTTCACTTTAGGGGAAAAGAGAAGAAGGTCTTACGGCTTTTGTAGCAAATTAACGTTGAGTTTTTGTACATTTGGTATAAAATAAGAAGAAATCCAGTGTTAAGCTAAAGAACATATTCATAAGTCTTGAATTGCAAACATTAGCGCATAAATGCAGACTGTAGGATTTTCCTCTTTGAATTTTCTCTTGTGCTCTTATATAGCTAATGTCCTCATGAAAACAATAGAGAATAACTTTATTGTAAATCAAAACTGTCGAAAAGCAAGTTAATTTTCACCCAAAGCAAAAGCTGTGTGCATGCAGTTACAAGTATGTATCTGTTGGAAAATGTAGCAATAATCAGTACACATCCTGTGATCGTTATTTTACATCTGGTGAGCATCATGGTCCATGGTAAATAACTGAACAAAAATATAAATGCAACATTTAATTGTTTTTGCTCCAATTTTTCATGAACTTAACTTTAAGCTCTAAGACTATTTCTAGGACCACAAAAGTCCTATTTCACTCAAATATTGTTTGCAAATCTGTCTAAATCTGCATTAGTGAGCAATTCTCCTTTGCCAACATAATTTATCCACCTCACAGGTGTGGAATAAAGAGGCGAAATTGACAGCATGATTATTGCACAGGTGTGCCCTAGGCAGCCCACAAGAAAAGGCACTATATATTATTTATCCATGTATACATGTATACATGTTTACATACAGTATATGCATATTATTGCTGTGCACGAATGGGTCATAATTTGGACATTCGTACAAGTGGGCATGGCAAATTTGTTGACTCGGATCAGTCACCAGAAGCGGCGCTTCTATGACAGTTACATCCTCAAACCAGGTGGAAACGCCAGTTGTCACATCTTAATGTGTGTGGAGTCCATACACATCAAATCATACCTGATGTTATTCTGACAGGATTTTCCGAGCAAGTTCAGCCCCTAATACGTATGTATTTATATTACGGCTGCAATAAACAATTATTTTAATTATCGTTTAATCTGGTGAAAATTTTGGTCATCAATCAATTAGTCAGATATAAACAATACACTGACCGGAGCAAGCCAGGGGACATCACGAGAATATTTAAGATTGCATCATGACACAATACTATTGGGTTTTGTTGCACATTTTCACTTTTTATTGCGTTATTTAAGGCAATATTATTTTAGGAGGAGAACAAAGGTCTTCCATTCCAGGGTCATAGCTTTCAGTGTTTTTTTTTTCCCCCTCATCATTAAAATGGGCATCCACTAGAGGGCAGACTATGCCTGTGAAAACAATACTGCAGGGAGGGAACGCACATGAAAAAGAGCACTCCAGTGTTGTGCAGGCTTAGGCAGTCTCGCTTTAACACATCAGCCGGAACTTGACACGGTTAGGGACAATCAGAGGGATGGATGAAAACCTACCTCCGTCCTTGCTTAGTCCGTCCTTTTTAAAAGAGTTCTCGTCCTCCGTCCGACCGTCCACAAAATGATTCACTCTTTGCCAAACTGCTACTCATTGTGAAGTGAGTTGAATTGAGCTCAAAGCCACCATATGGCACTCAAAAATTGGCCAAATGGCTGTTCTTTTTAACAGATAAACTACAAGGTAATTGACAAGTCGACAAGATACCTTTCCTTGCAGTCAGGCCCTGTCTACACGTAGCCGGGGGTTTTGAAAACGCCGGATATAAGCCTCCGGTTAGCCCTATCATCTACACGTCCCCGGAGTTTTTTCTGTGAAAACGCAAAACTCCGGCTGCAGTGGAGATTTGTGGATATCTCCGGATCGCGTTTTGCTGTGGATGGTTACGCTCAGAGATTTACGTCGTCACGTGCGACAACAATGCATTGACGTCATTGAGCGACTTGTGTTTTCATGCGCCGTGTTTTTGGTTTCATAGAAGTGACGTCAAAGGACGGAAGTTCCTTCTGAATGGACAGTATTTGACTAACTACTGCCGGCTTGGCATGTGTTTGAAAACGCGCTTTCGCTGTTTCGTGTGGGTGCGTTTTTTTTTTTATGTGTATTCCAACGCAGGCGGGGTAAGATATACGGTTGTTAAAAAACCCTGGCTACGTGTAGACAAGGCATTAGTCAATCCTTAAAAGTCACAAAAGCCCTCCTCGCCCCTCCTCCCAACCCACTGTCGTTCGCCCTGTGTGTCCTGGCTCACACTCGGGCTTCCTGTGGGATGGAGACAGAGCCTCGGGGGCACGGGACGCTCTGTTTGCAAGCAGCTCACTCGCATGCCGCAACTTGCCGGAGACGTTTGGCGTTGAAGAGCCCGCTACGTTTGTGCTCCTGTGACATGTTGTGTTTGTCTGAGGGCGGACTTTCAGATGAAACATTTGCAGGACTTTGCTGAGATTGCCCATAGTGTATAGCGTACACAAATTTTCCAATGAGGGGAAGCAGCGCTTATGAAACTTTTAGTAGACACTAAAATATTTACCTTCTCTTATTGCGATGGAAAATAAACAATAGAAACTCATGCATTCCTAATCGTGTCTGCTCACTCACTGCGACAGACAAGAAGGTCTCTCATTAGCGTGTCGTCGAATGCGCTTGCCTTCGAAGTGGCTTTACTTCAGTGTCCTTCTGGTCGGCCATTGGGGCGGACTGTTGATGCGTCTGTGGTGTGTGTGGCTTACCACTAGTCATTGCCTGGAGGGCCCTTTTTGTGCCACACACACACATGCACGCCCATAAAACCTACTTGTTAATCCACGCTAGCTAGTTTATACATAGCTTAACATCGTGTTGCAAGATGCCCAATATTAATGCTTATATGCAGTATGTACTTCAGACAGCACGGTACCAAAATGGTAAGCACATCCGCCTCACATTTCTGAGGTTTTGGGTTTGAGTCTAAGCTTTTGGCCTTTCCACATAGAATTTGTATGTTCTACTGTGGTAGCATGAGATTTCTTTACGTACTCCATTTTATTCTCTCAGTCCAAAAAAAATGGGCTGAACATAACCTAAATAGGGGTAAAATAGCTAACCCAGCACTGGGTCCAAAAGGCACCGAGGCTATGCTGGGTTATTTAGTTGAGGGTTTGACAGAGCAGGTTGGGTTGAGATTTTGATCCAATTTTTTGTCTACATATGCCCTGTGTTGGGCTGGCGACCCATCCTCTCCCCCAGTGTCAGCTGGGATAGGCCCCAGCTCATCCGTGACCCGAATGAGAATAAGGACGATGATGATGATGATGGATGTGCACTTCAAAATACTACTGGAGAAAGCGGAGAAAAACGTGCTGCGTTGAGCGCATCAGTTAAAACGAGACGCGCACACAAAAACAAGCAGCGTTTCTTCTCAATAAAATACTCAAGTAAAAATTACTTTGTTTTAAAAATACTCTTACAAGTACACTTGATCCAAAATGTTACTTAAGTAGCAGAGTAAACTCAGCACATTACTACCTAGCTTTGCTTGCCTCGCACCTAAAATCAGCTGGAATAGGCGCCAGCTCAGAAAAATCAAACACCATAAATTGGTATTTCCCAAACTTAATCCAGCCCTGTATACTCTAAGTATCGGCAAACAAGCGCATGCTTCACAAATCCAAGCTGCAATACATCTACCGGTGAACAAGCGTCTTGTTTTAACCTCTGTCAAGTGGTGGTTTTTTTTTTTTTTTGTTGTTGGTGGTTTTTTTGTGGGGGAGCTGAGTGCAAATGAAATTAACGGCAAGCAGATAATTCATTAGCCTTTACGTGTCCACTCCTCTCTGCAAACACAGTGGAGAGGAAGCGTTCTCAACTTGGAGTGCTAGCGCCAGAGCTCTTCTGCTAACTGACCCGGGGCTCTGAAGAGTTCCACAAAACAGGCACCCACACTGGCTTTTGTGTGTACGAGGGTCTTTACATAACCCACATAACCAAGCGCATTGTCTAGCAACCAGACGGCTGCTGAAGGGCCTTGTAAATGGGGGAAGGGGGAGTCCACAAGAGCCCGGGGCCCAGAGGCTAGTGGCGCTAAAGCTCGGCCTTGAGAGCTACAGGATAGATTTATGTGATTTAATCCAATATGTCCTGTTTATGTGTGCCTGAGCCGGCAAAACTACAGTAAAGTAGAAGTATGTAAAAAAAAAAAAAAAAGACTGGTAAAGTAGAAGAAGTGAACACTCAACAGCTTTTAACTAAACAGTACAAAAAGTAAGGAAATTCGTTTGGTTGATTATTTCTTTTTGTAACAATGATTACTGCCCAAAAATCTTATACCATATGAACACCTGTTTACGACCCTTTTTAATGGTGGCACATTTGTAAGGAACATGCGTTTGTTGGAAAAGCAGGAGAAATGTGCTACCATTAAACAGGGTAATGAACAAACAGGCTTTCTCACCGTACAAAGGTTATTGCCAAGAAGCATTGTGACAACAAACGAACGAACAAACACAAATGTCTTAACGTTTTTTGCAATGTTTTGTAATAGTGTTGCACGGGATACCGGTACCAGTATCGTACCCTGATTTTTCGGCGTCCAAAGCGGCTCGATACAATTTTTTTTAAGATCAATATTTAAAAAAATTAATAAAATACAAAAAAAACAAAAAACACACATAGCTCGTCAACTCTATCCTAAAGGCAAGTATACATACGCGCAACGGCGCCTGTCTACCGAAATGTGAGAAACGCCTTAAGTGGCACGCCTCCTTCTGCGTGTGTGAGCAAGAGGAAGATGGCCTCAGGCAGTGAAGTGGTCGCTGTCCCTCAGCTCCTCGTTGAAAAGTATGATGCACAAAGTGTAATCAGCAACTATTTTTGCTTACATGGCCGATAGCCATGGCAAGGCGACCAACATGACGAGGTCCATCTGTAAGGCTTGTGTTAAAACTACCGTGGCTCAAGGTGGGAACACGTCCAATCTGGCCAAGCACCTTGCTGACCGGCACCCAGAGTTAAACCACCAGTTTAAAGAAGTTATGATGCATTTCCAACACTTCCCTCAAAAATAAGTAGTGTTATTTTGTTGAGAATTTGTATAATTTGACGAGGCATTTGACTAGCTGGGAGCGGATTAGAGAAGAGTAGACACACGCGCACATTACGGCAACATTACGTTGAGTCATTATCAATTAGATGAACATATTTGCTTGACTGTAACGGTGCAAATGTAATTGTCAATATGAACAATGGCCGACATGAAATGCAGTCAAATAGGTCAAGAATATGGCATGTAATATAAAAACTCATAGTGAATAAAATATATGGACATACATTGACATGTATACATTATGCTTATATAAACATAAATGCAGGCATTGATCTCACCATTTAAAAAAATGTCATTCTTAAAATCAGAATTAGCTAGTTCTGTGTCCAAAAAGCACAGAGGCTATACAGCTGCATATCTGGCCATGAAATTGATCATAACCGGCACAATACTGTTATTACAGTTATTACACTAATGGCTCTAGAAACACTTGTGCACATTTTCTACTAGTGACGTTTAAAAAAAATAAAATAATAAATAAATAAATAAATAAATAGGAAGTAGTTTTCTTAAAGTTCAATTGACATGTAGTCTATAAAATAAAAATAATCAAGAAAAGAAAGAAACATTTTAATATATTTATGTGTGCAAATGTTCATAAGTGTTTGAAAATGTTTAAAATGTTATTTTCTTACCAAGCATATCCTAATTTGAATTAATAGCATTTTTTTTTTAAATCTGAAGTTCTTTTGCCAGTTATAATTTTGCTGCTTTTGCTGATTTCAGATTTTTGTCGAGGTACCGTTTCGGTATTGGTATCGGTATCGAGGTACTTTATGCAGGTATAGTATCGAAGTCAAACTTTTGGCATCGAGACAACACTATTTTGTAAAAATTAATTTTGACACTATTCGTAGCGCATAGGCACCACACCCAAATAGCAAACAATTGCAAGAAATTGACAGTTACCCACACAGTTTTGGAATTGCCTATCGAAGCTACAAGATGGCGGCAACACACTTTTTTAGAGAAAGCTATGCCTGACTTAATTAAGCTCCTCCCCTCACTTCAGCATAGATAGTCCACTGTGAAAACTGTACATCTTATTCATTTTTTTTTTTTTCAGATTAGATGCCAATTTTTTTTTTAAACACCAGGTTCTTGTGTTATTTACGTAACCAGCCTGTTTTGACCAAACAAAAAGCAGAAATTACCGATATGTTTTATAATGTAAGGAGCAAAAGTAAGAAGTCCGGAGAAAAATAAACTTTGAAGTTAAACACAGACACCTGAAAAATGTAGTAGTTATACTACCCACCACTGATATACACTGATGGAAAACGACCTTTTTGAAAACGTAAGTTGTCCCTGTTAAAAAACTGCCAAGTCGCTTAATGCCACAAAGCCCGGCCTTCTTCACTGTGCCTTCAGCGCTTTTGGGTGGCAGCCAGAAATCCCTTGGAGCTGCCCAGGATGTTGAGGTAGAATTTTCCTACCCAGCTCGCAAAGATTCTTTTTCAAAAGATGTTTTCTTTTTGGGGAGAAAAAGAAATGTTTGCATGTCTCTCATATTACACACATACATCACAACCACATCTTTAATGAATCCAATTTGACATGTCATAATTGAAATATTTCACTGGTCACAATGTTTTAGGGCCATTTATTGATTCTGACTTATTGCTCAACAGATTTTGGACCCTGAGTACACTCAATCAAGTAGAAGACGAGATTATATTGGCAATTTAATTCATTTCAGTAATTCAATTCAAAACGTGAATTATACATACTGTGTACATTAAACAGATGAGAACATATTTTCAAAAAGCCAATTTACACCTAATTTCGGTATTTATATGCTTTTTTGCATGTTTTTGTAAGTCTAAATTCCTCTCTGTTGTCAAATTCCGTATCGTGGAATTTTCCATTGGATCCATTTGGAAAAAATATCACACTTTAAATATGATATTATTAATTGGTGGTTACTTTAATACTTATACTTTGTACGTTATGTACAGCTCATCTACAGGATAATTGAAGGGGGAGCACTTTTTAATAAACCCACTACAAGCATTCAGAATACCATGCTCATGACAGAGAACTTAGGAGACGGTGCAAAGCGAGTGAAAGCTCACCAGATTGCCAAGCCACACAATATACGTGGCACACACGCGATCCCCAAAAAATCTGTAACTCACTGCCGGCCCATTATTATGACTGCATCGTTTGTGATCGACTCTTCAACTCCAAGTCCTATCAGCATGTGGAAATGCTCGTCACAAGGTGAAGAAAAAAAAGTCTGCTGGCGCTGATGCTTTTTTCCACCAATAAATACGGTATAATATTGACATTTGGACATCGTAATGAAGAAGTAGTAGGGACACATATACAGCTGTTGGGCAGTTGGTGAGCGTATATGGGCTAGTATGCCCCCTGCCACCCTCCACCCCGGGAGAATGTGCGCACTGACAGATTTGTCAGGGAACGCCCTCATTTCAAGGTCGCTCCACCCGGAGTGAAGGTGCACAAGTAAGACACTTAAATCGACGGGAGAATCTTTGCAGCCCCAAAAAGTGCGCAGTAGCGTGCCTTTTCTGACTTAAGCACGATGAATCGGTTATCAGAATTTTGTTCAGACAAATATCAGAATTGTCATGGGTCTTGAGAAAAATTTACATCACTTGGGTTCTAATCATTATATTCCAGAATTAATCTAAATAATATGCAACTTTTTCTTTTACTCAAAATTTTATTATATGAAACATAATTTCTCGCACAAAGTCAGCTGAGATAGACTCCGGCTTACTTGCAACCCTCAATGAAGACAATTTGGTCCAAAAAAAATGGAAGGATGTATTTCATTTCAAAATCGGCCCACCGGTCAATTGTCTTCGGAGTAACAGGTTCTCTCCGCTATGCTGTGATTTCGATACAGAGGCTCATTAGCAGCCCCACACTTCACCTCAGATCACATGATAACGACCCATTTATCACCAACACTTGATGCCGCTGTCATTCTTAACAGCTCCCTGCCAGGACAGAGGAAGCTTTCACTGCCCCGTCCTGGGTTGTCGCCATTGTCCACCAGTACACAAAGACAAGGTGTCCTGATGGCCTCAGTGAGGGTCCCCGTGTGGGTCCCTCGTTGCAACAGGCGGGCTTTCTCACTACTGTCAGCGTGGCTGGGGAGAGGGGGTTGAGGGGCTGGGTTGGGCTAGTGGATTGGAGTTGTAGGGGTGCTTTGAAAAGATGTGTGAAATAAGTGTATGGGTATTAAGGGTCTTGGCTCAGTTGGGGGTCTATTGTGTCAAAGGCTGAGCCCCCTACCGCCATCCATGATCTGCTCCATTGACACACAAGCGCTGGTCCGCTCCCTTTGCGTTTTTTGTCTTTTTACCCACCCACTTTCTCACGTCTTCTTTTTCCTCTCACTTTCGTTCTCGCCGTTGACAGCTCACTCCTTCACTGAGAGTGGCAGTCAAAGGATTCTGGAGTGTTCTACTGTCTTCTAGTCAAGTTAACTGGACAAAAAAAGACTGCCTCGAAAAGGTCAGACCTTCCGACTTCCGACTAGGAAAAGTGCACCAGAGTGCCTCTTTGAACGTGGAGGTCAGAGTTGTGGAGTCGTAAAAAAAAGTTTACCGACCGACTTCAATGTGACGTCACTCGACAATGGCGACCACCATCAAAGGTTATAAACATATATTCAGCTTTATTTATTTATTGTTAGATCAATTTAGTTATTCAAAATAATTTCATAACGTCATTCAAAATACAGGTTTGAATGTGCCAGAGGGGACAAATCTGAGACTGGTCAGTCGTAGAGCACAAAGACGGACAACTCTTCATTCTCACATTTACACTGTCTTTAAGTGGGAACTAAAGTGAAAATGCTCGCTCCTCTGTCAGGTGAACAAATTAATTTTAACTGATAACGCTGTTCTCGACAGGCTGTCCACAATGCACAGAGTGCAGAATTTACTTGCACTGCCGGTCTGAAAATTAACTTTACATTTTAAGCTGTGTAACTTAAAGCCTATGTCGGGTTTATGTTGTGTCCAAACTTGTGTAGTAAAATGCAAATTGAAAATATAGTCTCTGCACGTATTTATCAGTAATACAATGAAAATGGAGGTCAATGTGAATATTTACTTTGCGAGTCAATTTACTGTGTCACCCTGAAATTTACCTCCGGCGCTCCTACAATTTTAAGCTAGCTGCTTCAAGCTGCTCCTAGTAAAAAAATGTTAGTTTGGAGCCTTGTAGGCAATACAGTGTAGCTCTATTCAGTTTGGTAAACAACACATTTAAAAAAGAAAAAAAAAAGAGTCTCAAATATGTGCCTTACATTTTTTTGCTTTGATTTGATTTTCATTTGATATAGTCACTCCATCTAACACGGCTGCCTTTTGTTTTCATTCGCATTTACGGTAATTAGCCAAGTACAGTTGCACTCACATCTGCAAATATAGTATTTATTTATTCATGTACATTGCTGACCATTCTTGCTGCCTTTTGTTCACATTCAAATTTGAATATATAGTATTTATTTATTCATGCACAGATCCCATTCACATCTGCATAAAAAGTATTTATTCCTGTAAGGTTGCTGCGTACACTGCTGCTGACTATTCCTGCCGCCTTGTATTATTTTCATTTGTTCACATCTGCATTTGCAGAAGTTCCCATATACATTACATAGAGTATTCATTTATTAATTTACTGTTGCTACTTACAATACTGTTGACTACTCTTGCTGCTTTTTGTTCACAATAACATTTGCATTTACAATATACATTCATGTGCAGTTGCCATTAATATCTTTATATGTAGTATGTATTTACTCATGTATTTTCGCTAAACTTGCCACATGAAATCCCGCTGACTAATATTGTTGCCGTTTGTTCACATTCACACCCGCATGAATAATATATTGTCGCTGTCCTGTGAAAAACACTCATGTCTATTTTTTTCCATTTTTAAAAATAATTTACGTGAATGGGGTTTTTGCGTTACAGACATCCCATTAACGTTAAAAGGAAAAAAAAATTACAAAATTGGACATACATGTTTTTCACAGGACAGCGACAATATATCGAATAACCATTGCCGTTATCATATAGGGCATCATATCATATTTTCGTGACTGCATCCTGCATGGCCTAATTGTGCGGTTAGACCAGATGTTGGTGATTTGCAGACAAGCACAGGCTGACAGATCTATGAGAGGGAGGGCTGCACCGCTGTGGGAGTGGTCATAGTTGACTTCAATCAACGTGGCTCCTTTCATTCCCTTTAAATGCAGTGTGCTAGACATGCACTACTGCCTCGATTTGGGGAAAGCACATCTGCGCCGTGAATGGGGCACCTCACCACCCGATCGTTTGTGAGGTCCTCCAATAGTTGTGTCTCCCAGTTGGATGATTTTAAAAAACATAATGCAATGATACGGAGGGGTTCAGGCCCACTCTTCACATATTCATGAATGAAATATTGTGTAATATTTTGTTAGTACTATACAGTTGCCATGTTGCTGACTATTTTTGCTGACTTTTGTTGCCATTCACACCCGAAAATTTCTATTCATGTAGAGTTGCTACATACAGTCTAATGCTTCTGACTATACCAGTGATTCTCAACGTGTGGCACTAGTACCACTAATGGTCCCTGAAAGAATCACTGCCCTAGTACTTTAGTTGTATTTCACTTTTTAGTTTTTTTCCGTGCAAACTCTGCATAATGTTATAATGACTTGCAATAGTATTTTTTCATAAACAGTTAGACTTAATTGTACCGCATTTTAATGTTGGTCATTATGGTGGTACTCGGAGCACTCAATATTTTTTTCGGTGGTGTAAATGGAGGTTGGAGAACGACTGCCGTCAGTGCTGCTGGCTATTTTGGGGGATTTAAAAATCTGCATATACAATATGTTGTTGCTTGACTTGACTTGAGATTGTTTCCGTAGACTTTAAATAACTATTTGCGCACCGCTTCATCATATTATAGGCATCTAAATATGTGACATCTGTATGCCTTTCCCACTAAAGTATAAGAGAAGACACACTGTGTAACCTCGCTAATGGAGCCATCTCCCCTTTGGGGTGATTCAAATGTGAAGCAGTGAGAGTGTTTGAGAGCGGTTTGTGAATTGTGTGTACATACACCTATTTGCTCAGTGTTATCCAGCGTGTGTGCGAGGCCATCGGGAGTCGGGCGATTGTCAATAGCCGAAGTCTATAAAAAGCCGTCATTGACAAAGTGAGAACAAACAGCAGCAGTTTGTTCAGGATTTCCTAACAAACATTTGACAAGGAGGACGAGAGAGCAGCCCAGTGAGGCAGTGAGGATGCGGATCAAGTAGTGTATGGCTTTCTTTTATCCTGACTTTAACAAGGAAAGCCGCCTTTTGATTTCAACATTTAGCAACCGTAGTTGAGGATTTAGTCGAATTTCAGACGGAAAGTAACGGGCTGCAAACATAGTTAGCTAACATTAGAATTTTGAAGGATTTCACATCAAAACTACATAATTTGTGGATGAATTACATTTTTTATGGCGTTCCTTTATCTATGGCAAACCAGTTATATTTTAAGGTTTCATAACGATTTAAGTCCCCAAAACAGTTTAAAAGCATATTTAGTCAGATTTCATACAAAATGTGAAATTAGAAAGTGAACATATTTAAATGTCTTTTGAAGATGACATCTTGTTCACCATATTGTGACTGTATGGGCGCAGTGCATGAACTACAATTTGGTCGGATTTCACATAAAAGCTAATTACAGTACATTTTGGGGAAAATGTTTTTGAAGAACTATTTTTGTTTAGCATTTTACTGCCGTTGTATGAATTAAATGACAATTAAGTAGGATTTTGCTCAAGTAAATTAATTTCAATTAGTACAAATATATTTTTATATATATTTTTGGCTTCTCTAATGGCTTCTCTTCAACATGATATACTGTTTTGCATTCTGTGAGAATAAAATGAGTCCGTTCTCATCAGAATTTAGTAGAAGTCCGGATAATAAGTAATACACTAAAATTCATTCTTAAAGATAAACCTGAAATTTTATGGGGTTTAGCATTTGAACATTGTCTAACTATTTCTCCGGTGAATTGAACATTTTCTCCACTATAATGTAGGATTTTTCACCAAAAAATGTAACACACTACAACATGCAGACCCATGTGGACCTACACGCTTTGTTATTAAAAAAATATATACTGCAGTTACGCCCAGTGTTTTCATGACAAAATATAGCATTTTACGTGCATTGTATCACCATCTTTTGCTGGAATATTTTCTGCATACTTTGTGTTTTCCTGCTAAACTCTGCTGAAGCTCCTGCCTTGACCTCATAAACGTCCTCGCTGGGTGCAGGCCACAGTAGGCCAAAAGTGCAGCGGGCAGGAAACGAGGCAAAGCTTGTAAAACCAAAAACTATCACACTTGCGTCGCACTTTAGCTGGTCGTTGTCAGGAAGTTTGTCCTTTTCACTCCGCTGCATTCTTGCGGGAGTCATCATTTTCTCTTTGTCACTCATTCCTGCGGCTCTGTGTCAGGCTATCGTCCCCAGCGCAATTGTCTTTAAGAGCACCTGTTACGTAGTCGGTGAATGACAACAGTGTCCCTCGGGAGGGGGGGAAAGGCGCCACGGTAGGGGCAGCGCACTAGAGCCCTTACGCAAACGAAGTGTTCTTAAATGAAGGAGGCATTTAAAAATGATGACTCTCCACCACTACAATGTGACTCCCCCAACCCCCACTACAGCCCCAATCTTAAACTGTTCTCGCCAGTCCCTGTGGCTGTAACAAACATTTGGCCTGTGCTAGATAATCCCCTGGTCTCGCCGTCAATAGTCTAGATTAGGTACAGGGAACGTTTGCCACTGAGGGCTACACACCGAAAAATGGCAGCAAGATGGCGGCCGTACTTCATATTGTGTTTATGATACTTGCTAAAACGACTGACGAGTTCAAGCGCAAAAGCCGACTGGTGCCATTTAGAAAAAAAATAAAGCCACGCCTAGCGGACTGCCTATCGTGTTGCGTTCGATGTTGCATTTCCTAAACCTACAAAATAAAACAAATCCTACATAAGACTCATCAAAAATAAAGGCAATATATCAAAATAAAGGTCTATTTTTCAGCTGCTAGCATCATTCATCTCGACTGAAGCCAGCCACGAGTCCACATGTACTTACGTCATTATGTTCTCGTCACGTACAAACAAGTCTGCGCCCATAATTTCTCATTAACTCGCTGCTAGTTTAGCTTTGATTGTGCGTGCTTGAAAGAAAGCAGAAAATATGATCACTTTCAACTGTATTGTATATGGTTAATTGCGTGAAACAGTCCGAGAGAGAGGCCTTTTAGGCTACGTTCATGATGCCCGATATGGACTTTTGTGTTGAATTTGATATTACTATGTAGTCATTCACATTACCGAAACAAATGTGACTTCTAATGTGAATGGAATGCAGCCATGAAGTGATGCAACATCACGACGTCACGTGGCACAGTGTATACGGAAGTAAACACTGAGTTTGGCTGAGTTTGGTTTGAAGAACCTTCACGGGACCTCAATGTCAAACGTACGTAGCACCGCAACATCTTTTGGGAAAGTCTTCACATTCCCAAAGTTTTCTGTAGGTGAAGTGGCCATACAGTTTGAGTCATAAACCAGGAAGGGGGGGGGGTTGGTGGAATTGAAGGTGGAGGGTGATTAAAATTCATCCCACGGTGCAAACAAAAGGAGGAATGAAGAAGAAGGAGGAGAATGCAAGAGAGGGCCACAAATGGTTGGGGGGGTTGTAAAAAGATTTGGGGTGATCTCCCTCCCAAACAGCCGCCTTTGACTCAGTGCACAATCATCCTGGGAGACAACGGAAAAGACGTAAAAGAGCGGGAGAAGGAGGGGAGGATGGGGGGACGAGGAGAACGAAATAGATGGCTGGAGAGAGAGAGAGAGAGCGAGAGAGAGCATTAATTATTTGGGGGGCTTTTAAAGCAAGATTTGCTGAGGCAGCTTGAACAGGGCAAGGTGCAGGAGAGTGGCGAGGGGGGAGGCGGGGTGGGGTGTCAACAATTGACTCAATTACAAGACAAACTCTCCAAGGGTCCTACAAGGCGGACCCCATGGCTTAATGTTTGGCCCTCTTCAGATACCCCCCCTTTGGCAGGCGCAAGGAACTTCTTCAGCTACTCTCCGCTTTAACCTCGCCAAAGCACTCTAACGCTCCCCTCTTCTCTCTTCCCCACGACATGCGAGCCTTCTCTTTGTCAGTCTTTATGGCCAGTAATGAATACCAAACGTCTGCTTGCCCTTACAGGAGACATGCTTTGGCCTTTTATTACTTTCCTCCGTAGCCGACGTGGAATTTTGTTTGTCCTTCCAGCACATCATAGTTGAACCTCCTGTAGACGTTCACTAATAGGGCCCGACCAATACAGATTTTTTAGGCCGATGTCGATTCCAATATTTGGCAGGATGAAATTCCGATAACCGATTAATCGGCTGATTATTTATTAAATATATGTAATGAAAAAAATGAGTTTTCTGCCAATTTTTGCTGATTTTAAAAGCTAATATCGGCCGTTTAAATTGGTCGGCCAATTAATCGGTCAGACCCTATTCACTACTGTGTTTTGGAATATTAGTGTGTCACGTCTTCTATCAATGGAATCTTAATAAAATAGCAGTGCATTTATTAGGGTAACATAGACAGATATAGAAAAGATACATATTATACAGTGGACCCCGCTTACTCACAGTTCGGCACCCACGGATTCACCTATTCATGGGATTTGGAAAAAAATATATATTTTGTGCAGTATTTTTTTATATTTTGGGGGGCAGTCTTTGTTCGAAATACTTTCCTGTTTTTGTTTAATAAAAGTTGAAATTTTGGTTAGATGGTTTTTTTAAATCTGGTTAATCAATTTATCAAAAAAAATACTTGACAGATTAATTGATTATGAAAATGAAAATAATAGTTAGTGAGCAGCTCTAAAATACAAAAAAAAACGTGCAGCTAATCCATGTGATCAGTAGCAGAATCGGTATCAGACGATCTCACTCATGGATAAATGGTAACAGAATCAGCAGCAGAAAACCCTGATTGGAACATCCCTGATTCTAAATTATTATAGTAGTTTGACTAATGATGATTTTTTTTTTCCATCAAGCATTATTTATTTTTTAATAGAATGTTTTTGAGAAAATTTTATTATAGAACTACAATCAAAAAATAATAATGAAAAATAATTTGTATTACACTCAGAATAATTATACGAATATAACCTGTATCATTTAAAGTTTGTGTTTTTAATTTGTTGGACAATATTCAAATAAAGGTATCAGATTAATTCAAGTACTCAAGTCTATGAATAGCTTAAAAGAAGCATATGAGTCAAATAGTCTTCATAAGGAGAGGCTAAAATTATTATAGAATACAGGGAATGACTAGTTTAGCAGTCTACGATGGACTCTGCTTCACTCGCCGGAATTCCCCTGGCATAAACCTCCAGCTCACCAGACCCTAATCAGAGCAAGCGTAAAAGAAAATTGACAGACGGATGGATTACAAGATATAGTGGATATAAAAGTCTACACACCCCTGTTGAAATACCACTTTTATCTGCAATAAAAAATAGAACAATTTATCCACCATTAATATGACCTGTAACATGCACAAGTCTCATCTCATCGCATTCTTTATATCGCTTATCCTCATTAGGGTAAGTAAAAACAAACAACTGAGGTAATTTGGTTGCACAAGTGTGCACACCCTCTTATATAAATTGGGATGTGGCAGCATGGAGAATTAACTAATCACTTTCAAACTCATGTTAAACTGGAGTCAGCACACACCTGCCACCATGCAAAGTGCATCTGATAAACCCCAAATAATGTTTAGCTGTTCTAGTAGGCGTTTCCTGGCATTCTTGTCACCACATCTTACAGAACAAGCAGAGAGCTTCCACTGCATCAGCGGGATCTGATTGTTCAAAGGTATCAGTCAGGGAAATGATAGAAAAGAATCTCCAAGGCATTGAATATACCCCGAAACACAGTGAAGACAGTCATCATGAAGTAGAGAGGAAAATATGGTCCCAAAAAAAAACAGCTGAACTTTATTTGGGATTAATCAGAGGAACTTTAAATAGTTGCAGGTGTGTGCTGGATATTTCTTCTTTATTTCCAATTGAGTTGTACAGGTTAAAGGTTACACTACTGGTGGAAAAAAACTTCAAATTATGTTTTCATTTCACAAAAACCTGGCATTTGAACAGGGGTGTGTAGACTTATTATAGCCACTGTATATAGTCTCAATAGCAATCACTTTACCTTAGCGGATGAAGCAAAACGAGCGCCTGTGAATATTTGTTGGCGCTGACCCTGCGATGATTAGGTGGGACAATACAGTGTGCGAAACGGGACGACAACAGTGCTTCTCTTGTCAGTCAAAAGATCCGCTCAAGCATAAGCTCTCTTTCTCTCTCTCTCTCTCTCTCTTTTACTTTCCCTCCATTCGTCTGCGAGCATCAGCTCCTTTTTCTTCTTCTTTGTCATTCTGTCTTTCTTCCCCCTTTTGGATCCCCTCCGATTCCCTCCATCCTGCCTTTGTGCAGCAGAAAGGAGGCCATGAATACCACACACAGACTCGGTGAGTCATCTGCTACAAAACAACGTGACAGACGCCAGATTTGCTTTTTTTTTTCCCCCCTTCTCCAGTGATTCACACTCACTCGTTTTTCTTTCCTTCTTTGTTTTGGTTGAGCTATCCTTGTTTTAGCTTTCACTTGCATGTTGATTGCATTACATGCAAAGTGCCATTCGCGCTATTGTGCCCGTGTAAGTGCATCATGCCATTGATTTACCGGAACACTTAAAGACTCACGCAAAGTTTCTATTTTGTTAATATGAAAAATATAGAAACAGACATGTTACAGTTACAACTACTATTGCTACTATTATTACTATTTCAATTTTAAAAAAACAACACTTTTGATCCTGATATTTTACACTTAGGCCTAATTATTTTTATTTGAATAGACATTTTACAGTTACTATATTATCGGTTTAAATATACATATACACATATTTTTAATATTTCTAGAAGAAAAATATTTTACTGTTATTTTAATTTTAGAGATGTTCATTTTTAATGGGCAGAAAATTTACAGTTAGAACTACTTGTATTTTTAAAAAGATAATTTTAAATTGTATTTTTTCAAATGACAGACATTTTTACAGTTACGATAATAGATAGTATTTTTAGAAAACATTACATATATTTTTAATACACAGGAATTTCACAATTATTTCAATTTTAATCAATACATTTTACAATCAATAATTTAATAAAAACATGTTTTATAATACACAGGTGTTTTGTAGTTATTAGTATTTTAAATTTGTATCGTATGTTTTAATACATGGACATGTATTAGTTTTTATCGCATGTTTTAATATATGGACAATTTTTAAGCTTGAGGTTGATAAAGTTAATGATAATTGTTTGGAATTTTAAAACCTTTTTTTTTTTAAACAACAACACTGTAGTGCTTTTTTTTTTACATAAAAATGTATTTTCATAAATTGTATGTGCATACCGTGTCATTTTTAGACTTTTTTCACTTTTGACAGAGGTACACATCAATTCAATCCTAATATAAAGATAATCATTACGATACATTATATAACTAACTGACATCTGTGGCTTTCTTGACAGAAAGAAACATCATAAAGTACAGACATTTGTAGCTGAAGAAAAAGGGCATTGTTTGTAGTATTCGCATCCCCCCTCTCCTAATGAGTCATTTGTTGTCTTTTAGTGATGGTAATGTTCTTAATTACACTCCTGGTGGGGCATCACACACACATGCGTCCGTGCACGCGTACAAACACACAGCTGCAGTGTGACATCAGTTCAGTGTGCATACGTACAGTACAGTACATGTGTGTGCCGCGTGTGTGTTGTGTATCTGTGCCAATGAGACAGGAACTCTAGCAATAAAACGCGTGTGTGCGTGTGTGTGTAGGGGTAATTGGTGATGATTAATGAGCAAGTTTCTTTGATGGACCACACATGAGGAGAGCTCATGATGCGTACGTCAAGCACAAAGCATCATGCAGTAAGACTACTGCAACCTGATAGTAATATCTGACTGGCTTTCAGTACCTTTTTAACTTACAAGTGCAAAAAAAGTATTCATATGTTAAATTGTCACGTCAATAGGAGACACACTTTCTAAAAATAATAAAACTTGCTGTCCAACAAGCACATGTAGGCAGATATTTTATATATATTATAAAGATTAATGTACACCCATCTTGACAGAAAAAAAACAAGAATTTTTTTTTTCATAAATTTTTGCAAATTTATGAAAAAAGAAAAATATATGAAATATCATATGGTCATAAGCATTCAGACCCTTTAAAGCGACCTTCATATTTAAGTCACATGCTGTCCATTTCTTCTGATCCTCCTTGAGATGGTTCTGCTCTTTTATTGGAGTCCAGCTGTGTGTATTTAAACTGATTGGGCTTGATTAGGAAAAGCACACACCTGTCTATATAAGACCTTACAGCTCAAAGTGCATGTTAGAGCAAATGAGAATCATGAGGTCGGAGGAACTGCCCAAGGAGATCAGAGACAGAATTGTGGCAAGGCACAGATCTGGCCAAGGTTCCAGAAGAATTTCCGCTGCACTTGAGGTTCCTAAGAGCACAGTGGCCTTCATAATTCTCAAATGGAAGACGTTTGGGAAGACCACAACTCTTCCTCGACCTGTCCGTCCAGCCAAACTGAGCAAATTGTGGGAGAAGAGCCTTCGTGAGAGAGGCAAAGAAACCTCACTGAGAGAGGTAAAGAAGAACCCAAAGATCACTGTGGCTGAGCTCCCGAGATGCTTCAGTCCTTTATGGCAGAGTGTCCCAACGGAAGCCTCGTCCGCATAGAGTTTGCTGAAAAACACATGAAGGACTCCCGGACTATGAGAAATAAGATTCTCTGGTCTGACGAGACCAAGATTGAACTTTTTTATGTTAATTCTAAGCGCTATGTGTGTCGAAAACCCAGGCACTGCTCATCACCTGCCCTATACAATCCCTACTGTGAAATGTGGTGGTGGGAGTATCATCTTATGGGGTGTTTTGTCAGCTGCTGGTTGCAACTGAAGGAAAGATGAATGTAGCCAAGTACAGATATCCTGGAGGAAAACCTCTTCTAGAGTGCTCAGGCCCTCAGCCTGGGCCGAAGGTTCACCTTTTACAGGACAATGATGTGAAGCACACAGCAAAAATAACAAAGGAG
The DNA here is from genome assembly GCF_054856515.1 of Filicampus tigris. Classification (NCBI taxonomy): domain Eukaryota; kingdom Metazoa; phylum Chordata; class Actinopteri; order Syngnathiformes; family Syngnathidae; genus Filicampus; species Filicampus tigris. The sequence goes on along the minus strand of NC_141225.1, from coordinate 9,479,361 downwards.
TGGATTCAGAACAACTCTGTGACCATTCTTGACTGGCCTGGCCAGAGCCCTGACCTAAACCCAATTGAGCATCTCTGGACAGACCTGAAAATGGCTGTCCACCTCCATTCCCCATCCAACCTGACAGAACTGGAGAGGATCTGCAAGGAAGAGTGGCAGATCCCCGAATCCAGGTGTCAAAAAGTTGCTGCATCACTCCCAAGAAGACTCATGGCTGTACTAGCTCAAAAGGGTGCTTCTACTCAATATAACGTGTCAGGGTGTGTATACTTATGTGACCATGTTATATTTCAGGTTTTTTTTTCATTGAATATGCAAAAAATTCTCAATTTCAGTTTTTTTCTGTCAAGATGGGGTGCTGAGTGTACATTAATGACAAATGAACCTTTTGTAGACGATAAACGATTGACGGGAAACTTAAAAAAAAAAAAAATAGTCGGTCTAAGCATAGTCAGAAGCCCATTTTTTTTGTAAAATGCCCATCTTTCTCGCTCTCGCTCTCTCTCTCTCCCCTATATACATATATACATGCAGTGTATATATATATATACACGCACACATTTTGTGATTTTTTTTTTTTAATGTACTTTTTAATTAATTTTTTTTTTACAAAAATGAAAATCAAACTACAGCGCTGCCTTTATATACAAGTTCAATTCATTCTGTTACCACGCTTGTAACTCAAATAACTCGGATCGCAAATCATCTCTCCCCATTGAAAGGAATGAGTGCCATTAATCCTTTCCAGTCTCCCCTCCAAAAACACAAATAATTTGTAATTTATTTGATTTATTTTAGAGAAAAATAGCACTTGACAATATTGTTCTTTATAAAAACATACAGTAAAGATATTTAAATATAATTCAAAATAATTAAATAGTTTTTGTTACACTTTGCATCAGTTGAGTGGCCTGGGTGCAATATAAGACACAGCCTGATATTCTGGACGTCTGTACAGTATAGACATCTCAACTCATCTCAGTTCCTCGCAGAGGATAAAGAATATTTGACTTGAGTATTGTCATAATGAATGTTGAAATGTTTTTCTGCACTGTTGCTAATGAAATACGAGTTGCTTGAAGGGTTGTATATGTGTTTCCCATTATGTGCCATTAAGCTAGCGGACCAAAGGCTACGCTTTGTCATTTTAAATACATAAAGTGCAATTCTCATGTTTAGTTTGGCAGTAAACTCAACCGGGTGTGGCATAAAACAACTCGAAGCCTCTTTTGACCACACAAGTCAAAGCAAAACAAAACAAAAAACACCCAAATGGTGGCTGCTATCTTGAAAAACGAAGTGAGGTCCCTTGCTGAATGCAGGACATTGAATGTGCGGGGAGTCAGTGAAACATGGCCATGACAATTCTCTTGACAATGGACAGCAATGCATTTAGTCCCACCATAATAGTCGGATAAGGCGGGCCACTTTTTCAACAGAACTGCATAATGTATCGAACTGAACCAAAGCGTCAGGGGCAGAGCTATAGTGGCCAAGAAGTCACCGTTTGTCATACCATTCACAGGCAGGTTTCATGAAATAAAATGCACACATATATCAATCTTGTCCATCACACTCATAATAGAAGCAGGAACACATCCAAGCTGCAAAGCGTGCCACTCGATGGAAACTATAGGATGCGATTACACCGCGTTTGAAAGGCGCGCCAGATGCAAACTTATCGGAACTATAACGTAGCGCTCAGTGGAAAGGCGTCATTATGACGTGAGGAATTCCTTAAGAGCCTTGAAAGGAAACCACATCACAAAGATCAGCCATTTTGTGTCCATTCATCTCTCTGGACACTTTTCATAACATAACTAAACGGACTCAACCATTAACGCGCAATAAAATCCACATGAAGCATCCATGCCTGCTACTCCTCCGTGTTGTCGTCATGCATGTCTGGCGGTTTCCTCCCACACACACACACACGCACACACGCCCGTAGTGCATGCCGACTCTGCCGTCTTGTCTTTTCCCGTTTTCTGCCGCACACATGCGGCGGGAATCCACCCACGCACACGCACTCATTCCCATCCCCTGGTGCCCTTGTGTCTCTCTTCCTCCAGCTGTTGCGCAGCTAAGGAATCTATAAGTAGCAGCGGCAGCCCGCCTATAAATATGGCCTGCCCACCCAAGACTGTTAGGATTATTATTTTTCTTATAATCACTGCGGTGCTTGTGTAAACCCAGTGGATAATGATCTGGTTTGGGGTTCGGCTTAGCCGCTGGTGTCAGGGGAAAAAAAGGCTCGGTGGTGACAGGGATGAGCCCAGGCGACCAAAGCATAGAACCAATAGTCACTTTTTTTTTTTTTCGACTACTAGTGCCGCTTTTGGCCTAAAGTATGGACTTTCTGCTGGATGTCAAGGATATTGAATTTTAAACTTAGATTCAATATCCTTCATATTCAGCTAAAGGTCCACGTACAGCTAGGCTCTTTGTCCTCACTAGCGACAACTAGTTGTAGAACAACTACGGTGCACTAGAAGAACCATGAAGATATCCTTGATTTAAGGTCCATGTACTAGTACACTCTTTGTCTTCACAAGCAAGACAATTTAGTGCTCTAGTATAACAACTAGGGTGCTGTAGAAGAGAAATCTTCATATCCTTGATATCTAGTTTCAAGTCCATGTACTAGTCCTCTTTTCCACTACTGAATGAGATTTCTGCACAATAGTATGATAAGATGCTACTAGTGAGGCAAAACTACTAGTACTACCAACTAAGGTGACACTAGTACTTTGAAAAAGAAAAAAAAAAGATTTGCGTCACACACACTTGTTCTGCTAGTGCATATACTGGACCTTCTAGGGTCAATACGGCTCAGTAGTAGAGTGGTTGTTTCCCAAAATAGAGGTTGTGGGTTCGATCCCACGCCCTTGTGGCCATGTCCAAGTGTTCTTGAGCAAGGTACTGAACGCCCAATTGCTCCTGCTCTGCGTCTCCAGCAGGTGAATGAGAACTCAGTGCGAAACGGTTTGAGTGCCTTGTAGTTGGAAAAGCGCTAGACAAGAGGAACAGCATTTACCCATTGCTCATTTACACCTATGTATATCGTCACTTGTAAGTCAATTCAACACACTAGTAGAATGACTATGTCTTGCTACTCACTCTTTACACTACTGTAAGACATTTCTGCGCACTAGTCGAACAACTTTAGCATGCTTGTAGTACAACTATGTGTGTCAAATGGTGCACTAGTTGACTAGTGGAGTGGTAGACGTTAACTGGTGGCTGTCAAGCCATTTAAACATGTCCACGGTTTCCTTGATATCCAGCTTAACGTCATAATAGTAGGCCAAAGGTGACACTAGTTGTGGAGAAAACATTACTCGTAGGACGCAGTCATTCTACCAGGAGTTTGAATTGTATTCCTAGTGAAGACAAATAGAATAGTAGTACATAGTCCTTAGTAAGATGGATATGAAGGATATGGAAGAAATGCTTTAACACCTTTTCATAGAAGAGTGATGATTAATTAGTCGTAGTGGAGGATTTACGATTTCTTTTTTTCCACGTTTTTCCTTTGTTGTTTATAGATTAGCATTACCGCAAGCTGCCGTCTACAGCTGCGAGCCAGCTGTGTGAATCCAGCTCTCCTCATCTGCTGTATGCATCTATCATTCCCACCCACCTCCGCCGTTGTTTTTTTTCCTCGCCCCGTTTCCTCCGGCACTTCTCCTTAAAAGGAGTTCAAAGAAATACTTGCGGTTTTCAGCGGTGCTCTAACCTAGCTTCGTCTAATACATAGAAGTAGAAGAAGTGGCAAGGGGGCAAGGGAGAAGATGGCACAGGAGCCATTGTTGCTGTTACATGTCGGACACGTGGGAAGAAGATGTGTGTGTGTGTGTGTGTGTGTAGTTAGGATGGGGTGGTTGGAGCAGGAGGTAGAAATGATTCATATATATACATACTGTCTATATATATATATATATATATATATATATATATTAGGGCTGTCAATTTAGCGCGTTATTCTCGGCATTAATCCAACCCCCTTTTGACGCCATACATTTTTTTGATCGCGTGAAAAGGCTTCCATAGCAACCAGCGGCTGCATTGATAAAGGCTGCTAGTCACCATGATCATGTACATGTATATTTAAAAAAAAAAGCTTTAGAGTAGAGGAGGCGTTACATCTGCTTCAGAATATTGACGATGAGGATGAATTGCTCAGCTGACACATGCACGGCTGAGTTCCCCTGCCCCGCGGTGATAGTCGCGACGTACGCGTTGGTAATGTAACGCTTAAAAGTTGTTCTTCCTTATCTTCGGAGGCCGTGGTATGGCGGGTTACAGTATAGGTTTGACTTTATGTATTCCTTCCTTGCTAAAGAGAACCGACACGGCAGGACAGTGTTTTGTTCCGTCTTCGTATTCAGACGTGAACAGCACCGCTCTAATTCACCTCTATCTCTCGTTTCTTCTTCGGCGCTGCACCAAACCAAATCAAAAAGGAATAAATACCTAAGCACACTATAAATATATACTCACAAAACAATATTTGAGCATTTTAGAAAAATAATGAATACAAAATAATATGCCGTTAGTATGCCAGCGGTATTTTATAACAGCAGGAACCATTCAGCGCGATCGACTGTTTCTCATTCATTTATCTGACACAATTTACATTAAAATATACCCACAACATAATTTTAATGAACAAAATACCCATATAAGACACTCAAGCAGCGAGTTATAATCTTTTTAGTCGATGAAGTCATTGCCAGAGTGCAATCAAAGTGACGTGCGTAAAAATGACTGCTCTCTTATAGTTCTAAATCGAAGCGGCGCTTGAGCAGCAAGTCGCTCTCAAGACGAAATAAACATATCTGTCAGAACAACACTGATGTAAATGTGCATGCGCGGACGTGTGTGTGTGTGGGTGCGTGCGTGTGTGTGCGCGTGCGAGTAGGGGTGTGCGTGTGTGTGCGTGCGTGTGTGTGTGGGTGGGTGTGTGTGTGTGAGTGTCTGTGTGCGTATGTGTGTGTGAGGCAAGAAGAGGGGGTGCAGGAAACCGCAGGTATGTGCAGCTAGACGGCTGGGTGGCCTGTAGAGAAGGATTGAAGTAGTGCAGAAGGGAAGTTGAAATACTTTATTTTTTTAAATCTGCACACAAAACCTTTGGAGAAAATAATCATGTTTAATACACTTTGAAAGCTCCACAACACCTTGGAGCTTGTAAAAAAAACAACAATAACAGCAAAAAAAAAAAAAAAAAACATAGCAAGTAATACAGCTGCACATATTTTTGGACTTAAAAATTTGGGGGGGAATAAACCCCAAATTTTGAATCAAAACATATGTTTACTTTTTTCCATATTAATTCCACGATTTTACTCAAGTAAATATCAGTCGAAAGCGCCGTAAAAATTGTAGTTGAAAAATAAGAATAATCAGGTTCAATTATGGAACATTTTGCGATTCATTCTTTAAAATTTGAATCACAGCACTAATTTATATATATAAAATTAAGACGCAAAACTTTAGAGTTTGGGGAGGGGGAATAACCCCCTAATTTTTCACAAAATCACAGTGAACATGGAAAATGCACAGTCTAAACTGTGTACAAAATTTCAGGGTTACTGTACAAATCAAACTACCGGTAACTTGAAATACACACCTCAAAATTTGTACAAAACCTTGGATTTCTTAAAAAAAATTGTCTGGAAATATGTATCCCAAAATTTGCTGCATTTTTTTTGTGTTGTAAAAACAGTCTTGGAATTATTTTCCTAAATGGTCCCACAAAAAAGTTACAAAGCAAATTTGGGAAATAATAGAATTTGAAAGTGGAAACCTTTGGAGTTCTTAAAAGACAAAATCTAGGAAAAGAATATATCACAACAGTCACAGACATTTTAGGATTTGTAAAAAGAAACAAAAATATTGGAAATTTTCACTTCAATTGTAGCACAAAATTTCAGGGTTACATTTCTTTTAAATCTAGTGAATCGACAAGCTAAATTTTCACAAATCTTCGAAGAATAAAAAAAAAAATCACCTCAACAGTTGCTTAAATTTATCTTACCGCACTAATACACCGCACAAAAAGTTACAAAAAGTTACAAAAAGTTACAAAAAGTTTGAAATTCAGAAAACATCTGTGATTAATACACTGCAAAAGTTGCACAACGAATTAAGAATACATCTCAAACATAGCAAAGCTGAGTTATAAAATAAATTAAAAACTCAATCACCTCACCAGTAGTATAACATTTTGGAGTTAAAACTATATTTGGGAAATACAAGCCTTAGAAATTGCCCAAAATCTTTGGGGCTCAGAAAAATAAAACACCTCAAAAGTTGTCAAAATTAAGAGCCCTCATATAATGTTAGTATTATTACTGTGTTTAAGAATGTTATAGCACAATATTAATACCGCCTATGTTTGATCTCCTCCCGCGACTGTCGTAGTGCATCATGAACAAAACCTTCCGGCATGTCGTAATGTCTGTCATCAGTCAGTCTGGCCGTGTAACAACAAAGGATCAACGCTTCATTTTGACAGTGTGAGAAGGCCAACAGAGGCAAATCAGCAGCCACTGTTTACAATACTTGAACAGCCGAGGTGTGAACTACTGCATTTGATGACTGCGCTAAGCCACGAAGTGAGTCTAGTAAACATTAGCTTTTACTATTTTGTCTTCTTTTCAACACAGGATGCTTTGCGGTTTTCTGTAACCTTAGGGAGCTGAACTAAGAAAACCACTGATTATCCAGGATTATGACGACACTTTCTCAATGAGTGTTATTTGTTATTAAATCGTTTGATTACACGCAGATGTGTTTAGAAATTGAAAGGTTTGAGAGGTGAGTTGAGAGGAACAATTTCAAAAACAAATCCCACAAAAATGTCTTTAAATTTCATAAAATTCGGTACAGTGGTGCCTTGAATTACAAGTTTAATTTGTTCCGTGATAGCACACTAAACTCAAATCATCTTTATCCCATATATAAATGCTAATGTCAATCAATTCAAGGCCCACAAAAAAAAACAATAACATTTTGTGAGTGTGTTTTAATTTCTGCCCGTTGACATTGTGGACCTTCAGGTGCACTTAGCCACCAGGGGGCTTAGCTGCAAATCCATTGCAGTCAATTACAGCCTGATGTCTGGAACACATAAACATCAGCAAATGCTGGATGTCATTCCAAGTGATGCTCTGCCATACCTGGTCTGCAAATGTTTTCAGTTCCTGCTTGTTCTTGGGGCATTTTCCCTTCAGTTTTGACTTCAGCAAATGAAATACACGCTCAATCGGATTCAGGTCAGGTGATTGACTTGGCCATTGCATACTATTCCACTTCTTTGCCTTAAAAAACTCTTGGTCATTGTCCATTTTCACTGTGAAGTGCATTCCATTAAGTTTTGTCTAAAGATGCACAGATATAATTGCCTGAAACAATTCAGAATTTGTCCTGTTGCTTTTATCAGCAGTCACATCATCCAGAAATACAAGAAAACCAGTTCCACCACATTGGTGGAAATATATCCCAATATTTAGAGTCCATGACTGTATATATTTCGAAAGTCACACAAATCATTGGAATTTGAAACCAAACCTCGGAAAAATGCACCTCGTTTTGAGAACCTTGAAAAATGACAGTTTTTTTTAATCGTTCACAATGACAATGTCACTCGTTTTCACGGTACCGGAATCCAAAACAGCCCAATTTTTTAATCCATTTTCACAACGATATTTACACTTGTTTGATATCTTGTGAGTGTCACGCTAAAGCTGAAAAGGGAATTAAAGTCATTTCCATGACACTCAATGGAAGTCGAACTGACACTAATCTGGCCCGCAGCAGGTCAGTGATTCGAGGCTTATTGTACATTACGGTGATGTCTCCAACCGGTGGCCTTTGCGGTGGTCACATCATAGCTGCCCCCTTGCACTCCCCTCCGCCGTCCCATCACATTACAGCAACTGCAAGGAATTCACTGAGTAAAGGGGTAAAAAACAGAGGGGAGGCAGGACGGGGAAAGTGAGCGAGAAGGCAGGGGGCCGGGGGGTGGGGGGACTAAGCCCTTGAGAGTCCGTGTCGGCTGGGGTGGGGTTAGCAAAACAAAACCAGAATTTAAAAACAAAGTTTACCACTGAAGGAAAACAAGAGGGCCGCAATAAGTCAGTAGGTTGGAGGGCGGAGAAGAGTAAGGGATTGAGAGGGCAGGGTTTTCTGGCCCCCGTGGTTGGATGAGGGTTCCCCCGCCCTCCAGCCTTAACACAACACCATCCTCCGCAAGGCCGGCCACATCAGGAACGGCTGGCTACATTATAGCTGCCATTATCGTCTCTCTAAGTCATAACAGCTCCGAGAACACCCACCTCGAATGCACCGCCGCCAGGAGGAGGTGGGGGGGTGGGGGGGACGAGGGAATAAGGGAGGGAGAGTAGGAATGAGCCCAGAAGAGAGAGCGAGAGGAGGAGGAATGAGGGTGGAGGCAGCAAGAGATAGTAGACAGAGATACACAGTCAAGAAAAGATGGCAGCCAGCGCGCACAATCATGGAGTTTAATCTGTGGAGAACTTGAACTTGTAGCCTGCACAATCGCAACCATCGCTTTCCACTTGTTGACGTGTCAGGCCGAACCGCAGTCGATTTTGGTGAACTGCGTTATGATACAAATAACCCAGCAGACATTTCCATTTTTTTATACCACATATCCTGTTCAGGGTCAGCCTAAACAAGCTGACAAAACGGGAACCGCACCCTAGACTGTTCACCAGCATCCATGCCGTTTACATGTAAGTGGGCTATATGAAATACTCCACCAGTGGTCCTGGTACATAGACCATCCATCCAATGATCTTTTTTTTAAATGTCCACCGGGTATAGTGTTCAAGGTCATCTTAGCCATGTAGATGTAAGGTGGACTACACCCTGAACTGGTGGTCACCAGTCAATGGCACGTTGGAGAATCCATCCCACAGTATTTGCCAACAGCTCTGACACAAATAAGCACCCAGAAATTGGTGGATACATACCAATCCAGGGGTTACCCATCTTTTTGAAAGTGAGAGCCACTTTTTGGAGCCTGATTAATGCCGAGGGCTACCAGTTTCATACAAACTTATGAAATGACAAATTTGCCAACAATACCTTGAATTAGATGGTAATAATATTTGTATATTTGAAAACATTGATCATGAGCATGATTATTTCCAATAATAACTTATTTAGGAAACAGATACCGTTAACATCAATATGCAGCATGTTTTCTATAAATCTCTGCAAATATTAACATTTTCAAATGATCACTTCACTGGTAAGCTATTTTTTAGAACTGACCGGTGGGCTACTCATGAAGTCCTTGGGGGCTTCCTGGTGCCATTGGTGGCACCTGTATCTAGAACATTCTTCCTGTTCAGGATGAGCCTATCCCAGTTGAGTTAGGGTGTCGAAGGCAGTCAAAGAATACATTCCACGGTATCTCCATGGAAGTTGGCTATGTGAACTACTACACCGAGCCATCATATTGTATTCCGTCTATCCTGTTCAAAGTAAGCCTATCCCAGTCGACTTTGGGCTGGAACTGGGCTGGTCAATGGCAGGTTGAGGAATCTCTCCGGCAGTATTTGCCAATAACTCTGACACAAATAAAAAACGATGTATCTACCAATTCACATAAGGAATTAATCCCATAACCTTGTGATCCACTAGTCTACCAAAGACCCTTTTGATGACCTGCTAGTTGATTCAAATAACCAGCCATCTGTCCACCATTTTCTTTATGATGTATCCTGTCCAACCTGTCAGTCATTTCTCATTGACAAAGGTGGACTTCCACCCTGGACTGTTTGCCATTCAATGGCAGGTTGGGTAATCCATCCCATGGCATCTGAATGAAATTGGGCTATGTAAACCACTACAATGTCAAAGCCCCCGATGCTATGTTCACACCAATCGCAGATGAGGCATTCCGCTTCGCCTCATTTGCTTGCATTTGACTGCAGGAAATTTGAAACCTGAATGCTGCAGCCGCTCATTCGCACACAGCAGAGAGGGGAGGGGCTCCGCTTGGTAGTAGACGACGACAGAATTTGCAACATTGCAATCAAGTGGCCGACACACTATGCTAATGCTAACAATATTGCTGTCTTGATAAAGTTCAAGAACTGTAAAAAAAAAAAGGCGAATAGGTAAAGTGAACAGGACGCTGTGTGGCTGTGTGCGACGTGGTATGCCCGATGCTGATTGGCTGTCGTGAGGCAAAATGGCAAAAAAATTATTTATTTTTTTTATACGCGACGGATGGGCAGATTTTCTCTGCTTCGCTCCGTGTCCCACTGCTCCAAACGCATCATTCGCGCTGCCCCGCACTCAACCGCGCCCGCCCGCGTTGAACTACATTGTCTCCAATTGAAACGGGCCGTCGGAAACGCTCCCAACGGTGTTGGTGTGAATGCATCATGAGACGATGATCTTGAGCGAATTGACATTTTACATCCAGTGTGTGCCAATTTGGCACCAGACTAACCGATTTCAATGAAGAAGCACGCCTGTTACTCTACACAAAAGTATGCAATTGTCGACATTTCTATTGTCTAAAGCTGCAAAGGATATCAAAGCCATTGTTCTGTATCATTCCAGTTTTTAGCAATTATCCGTTGGGGCGCCAAATGTGATGGTATAGGATCAAATCTCTTGGTTGGATCTCAGCCTGGGCCGCCGTGAACACTTAACTTTGGGATAGCCTTTATCATTAGTAGGCACAGAATGACCACTTCCGTTGGACAACTACAATTAATTAGCGAGAACTCAAAAAGGTGACAAGAAAAAAAAAAAAGAGAGGATTCAGAAGATGTTAGTGTTTTGTTTGCAATGTGGTGGTCATTTTATTCGCTGAATTCTGTGTGCTACACTTTTTCCATCAAACTGCTCAACTGTTGTAGACACGCAAACCTGATCAGGGATTACTGTTCCACAAAGTGGAACTGATCCCACTGGTGAGAAGGTACCACCGACCAACTATCACACAAACTTGTATCGCTTGTTTCTCTGCAAGGTCCACGGTTGGAATTTTGTGACGATCCATTAAACTCATGTAAACACACATGTTGTGTATTTACATTTCCCAACTGAGAGACGGAAAAAAAAAGTGCTACTTTTGACATCCTCCGCAAAGTGTGCAAGGAGATACACGAGGGCCAGATTCATGTTAAACCCAACAAAAGCGAGGGCTAGAGGGGGGGGGGGGTAAAGGGCTGGTTCAGGTCATTTTGTCCCATGTGACCGGCAACCTGAGGAAATGTCTGTCCTCTCTGGAGGCCACCTCACAGGAAGGAGGGTCTGATGATTTAGGGGAAATGTCACCTAAAGTGAATTATGACAACACGCTGTTTGCATTTTTCTACGTAGCATGCCCACGGTCTTTTGCTACCCTTAAAAGAGAGACACAATGTACATTCTTTGCAATTTTCTCTACAATTTTAATAACACAAAATAGCGAGGATCAAAACTAATAGCAGAGTTTTCATACTAATTACCGAACCTCCCTGGAATTTGCCTGATCTTGAGGGGGCGTTTCTTGCTCATGCAAATGAGCCACTGCTCAATTTACCTACCTCCCAAGAGATGGACCCAAGCCAAGTACGCCTTTCCTTATCATGAATTGCACATGTCAATTAGTGTGTGTATCCGTTAATTTTGCGCATGTAGCAGACACATTGCCACGCTCAAAAAAAATTGCAGATTGTCACTTAGCCTAGCTGCCAAGTCATGGGGGGACAAAAACTCTGTGGGGGCAGTATTTTGTAAATTTGCAAAACAATGTGGAAAAATGTATGGCTTGCTCGCGGATACATTCTGGAAATAGGCAGCCCAAAAATTTACTTGGTTTAATTTCACACTTGGTGGTGGGCAGGCAATCTAGAGACCCAACTATTTAGATACAATTCCTTCATTCATTCATTCTGGGAACCACTTATCCTCACTATTATATCAGTCAATCTTCCATAATTTGTGCCCTGAACTCATGGCCCGGTGTTCTACTAATCAAAGCACACATCTTGAAGGTCTGCGAAACCCAGAAAGTCAAACAAAAGGCTGAGAAACGAGGATTACTGTGCTAAAAAACATGAGCGTTGACTTGGAGCGCAACTGTTCTCACCACTTTTGTGTGGGCTTAATTTGGAACAAGGGTCAAGCTTCAAATGTTGGCCAGGAGGACCAATACATCAACCGCATCCAACCTGCATGTAACCGCAGAATTTGGATCCCGACGTTGTCCGTAGTTCCAAAGTCTTTGCAAATTTGGGCCGGTTTGTACACACTTCCCTCGCCCCAGTTGTTGGATTTATGTTCCGGTTTTATGTTCCGGAGGTTTTTAATCTGCTGCTGCACTGTCCCTTTCAAAGCCAGTGCCACAAAATTCCACTGGGCAGCGGCAAACTCGCGCTGAGTTTCTCATGAGTAATTGTCCAAAAATAGTACAAAGTTGTGTCACTGCAGGACAACATGCATGTGAGGAGGACTAAGATCTGAAACGTTGCTATTAATACTCTTCATGAGAAAATACTTGCTTTTTATATATTTAGTTTGTCATTTTATTTTATTATTATAATTTATATAAACATTTAGTAGATTTACATTCAAAAACCTAACCTGTGGAAATAAACATTATAAGTGCCGATGAATATGAATTAAAAGATAAGGAATAGGGCGCTTTAATAGAAATGGTTTTGAAAAATAAAATAAGATTCCCCAACTTCATAAAATGTCAAATTATTCATCTTTTTATATCAGACTGCTCATTGCAAAAGTTTTATTTTGGCTCCAACTTTTTTTTTTTTTTGCAAGACGTTTTGCCTCTCATCCGAGCTGGTTCATGCAACAAGGCTTGGTTAGGACTGCACCGGTCTGAATATATAAATATTTGTGTTATCATTAGTGTTGAATTAATGTTCTTAAACTAATTCAACTGCCTTTTATTTGGCTAAATCCCACAATCTGAGGAAACTCCTGGAAAACAAGTATCCAAGAGAAATCAGCACGTTCATATTAATCATTTACATAATTTTTACATAATTTACATAGATTTATAATGCAGCCTTATAACTTCAAATTACTCTCCTGTAATATGACAAAAATTGAGTTAGCCCATACTAGTTCTCAGTGGCTCAATTTATGTGCAGGTAGTTTTATATATAAATGATGGACGGGTACCCATGCTGCTGATGAATCCCGGACCAGTAAAATTGAGTAAAATGCCCACCTCTGATTATGGAGGCTCATTTATCTTTCCAACACACACACACAGGCACACCCACACCCACACACACACACACACACACACACACACTTGACTTGCACCTGCCACCACACTTACGCACTAGTGTCGCGGCCTCTCCAGACTTGTCAGACATGTGCTCTAATATTGTGATACCCCCTTGGCGAGACTGACAGGTGTGTGTGCGCACGTGTGTGTACGTGCGTGTGTGTGTAAGCGCCCCTTCGTGGCATTTACAAGTTCTGGACAGCTGAAGTACACGGCGAGATCTCTATTTAGCACTCGCAGCTAATTATCATACATACATGTCAAGCCAGCGGTGAATACAGGCAATTACCACCACAAGGCCGTCCATGTCATTTAGCCACTTGCTAACTTTACACTCCAAATCCCCAAAGGTGACTCGGGGGCTTAAACAGCTCCCTGCTGCCCTTTTAACACTTGCGCGCCCACATAACGGTCCTGGCAACAGCAGACGGGCGCTTTCATCTCGGAGTCAACGCGACTTTTTTCGACGCTCGTCACATGAACGGCAGCAACATGATCGTTTGGCTACACGAGAGGACGGGTCATAGGTGTTGAGTGGAAGAATTAGCATCAGCAGGTTCTGATTTCTTTTTCTGAAACACCCCAAGATGCTATAAGATGCCGCCAAAGACCTTTGAGTCTAAATAGGTAAAAGTCATCAAAAGACGGATTATCAGGATAATCTTTTAGAGACATTCAATTATCTTGTGGTGTGTGCTGTTTTAAGAGTGGGTTTTGATCCCTGATATGTTCGTAAAATACTGAATCTGTTCAATATTTATGTTGGCAGATCTTGAGTGGTCAACACTATGTTGGGTCGAGCCACAGACTCTGATTGTTGTGAAAAAAACTATTTGCGTGTAAAAAAATAGCAGATAAAACATCTTGTGCTGCTAAGATTCTTATTTCTTCTATTATTTAATGGCATGGTATATAGTATTCACCTAGGAGTGACATGAAGAGCTGAAAGAAGGACTTTTTTATGATAATTTTTTAAAATATATATTTTCTTATTTTTAATTTTCAATTTGTAATTTTAGAAATTTTGACTTAATTTACACACTTGTTTCCAATATTTTACATTCATTCACATTATATTTCACCTGTAAAATATAACAACAACAAAACTATTGTTAAAACATTAAGCCATGATCAATACGTGTATACATGTATGTACATACTGTATGTATATTTATATGACTATGTGTGTACATAATATTCATTTTTTTCAATTTATTTTGGATGGTAAATTAAATATATTGGCCCGACAGTCACTAAAGGGGCCAAAAAGGCATGATAAATGTCTAATTTATACAAATATTACACACTTGCACATAGGCACTCTATTCTCCTCCATTCCTGTAGCTAATCAACAGCTATTATAAATATGAGAGAAATAACAAATGTAGTTGCATCAGAGTGATTAAAATGTGTTCGTTTGCAAAGAATGGGGTCAAGTACAGCCTTTTCCATCCACTCCTGCAGTATATACGTAGGAGTTCCTCTGTGCTCCAGTAAAAGTTTGATTGTGTGACTGAATGTCAGTTATTCCTGCTATAATTCCTACTTGTACTCCTAATATAACACATTTCCTAACCAGCGCTGCTTTTAAAATAAGATCCATCTTTGGGAGCAGGCCTTCTCTTGTTTGCTTTGCTCTGTTATTAACATCCTACGCGTCCACAATTGTTTTTGTCCCTCAGGGGTATTTCGGTCCACTTTGGTTTGTTTTGGTTTGGCGCCGGGCTGGTCCTAACTAAACCACATGTGTCCTTGTGGCTGCCGGCAGGTCGGTGGCATAAGGGGAGCAGTCGGCCGTCTCTGAGCTCCGATGCCAGTGGACATGCAGCCGCACCAGGGGCTGTATCACTATGACACCTCGCCCGGACAGCCCTCCAGAGGGTAAGAAAGGTGATCATGATGAGATCACCTTTTATGTCAATAAATCCAAACTGCGCAGAACACTTTTATATTTTCACAGGTTGAAGTGGACAAGAGTAGTCATGTGCATTTGCATTTTGGTGGCGATCGGTCGCCGTTTTAGGCAACAGAACTGACAAAGCGATCAACATTACCACGCTTGGCTCCCTCCCGTGACGTGGACAGCTGAGACCGAAAACATAACATAGGCCACGCCCCAAAAAGGGGCGGGGAAATTTGTCCTAAGCCTAATCACAAAAAAAGTCCTTAAATTACTAGAGTCTTTTGAGGTGGGCATTTTAGTACTTATGTCATTTTTACATGCAAAACTATTATATAAGTGCCAATGTTAAGCTCATCCAAGAGAATACATGTACAATTATTATCAGTGTAAAAATTCAACCAAAACCAAACCAAAAGGACAGTAACATGACAACGTATCATTTTTTGCTGGAACCTGTCCTCCCAAATACTCATTAAGTCGCCTTTAAATCATCATTTCAAAGTGATAAACAACGAAATAGCTTCTCATTACAACTTTACCCCAACGTAATTTCTTCTTACATTACATCACCATAGCTTCGCTTTGGTGATGGTCACATCTTAGTAGATGCTCAGAACCTGCTTCTATTCCTTTGGATGCCGCTGCAATTGTTGTGGGGCGAGCTCAGGCTTCACACCCCCGCTCTTCGCTCTGTGCACCAAGCCTCCCTCCCCTTCCTCGGTTCCCCATGCCACCCAGGTTGCGGGGCGGACTCGGCCTCTCTGACAGCTGCTAATTACAGGCTGACCGGCCCCCGTTGCGCTCTGCATGACTGCCCCGCGGCCCCGCTCAGGTTACCGTATTGAGCTAACGGGCCGGGCCGTAGAGGAAGGTGGAGGAGATAGAAGGAGATAGACGGGGAGGGGGCAGAGAGAGAAACCGGGAAACTGAACAGATTGAATGGCAGAAGAGAAAAGGGGAGCTGGGTTGCATTCTGGGGTAGGGTGGGGGGGTTAGTTGTGGATTATAGGGTGCAGATTAAGCTCCAGTGGGGAATACATGTTGTGCTGAAAGACTCGCGGAGCTGAAAGGGAGAATTAGGGCAAGGTGGATGGATGGATGAAGGCGGCCTCTTTTTGGAGAGACAAAGACAAGTTTTTCTGGAATGATGTTGAAATTCAAGGGAGACTGGAAAGTTCCCTTCTCCAAATTGAGATGGGAAATACCCACAGGGCTTCTTTTCCATCAGACAGGAGCAAAACAATGACAGTCTGCCCTCTAGTGGGGAGGAGGAAACATCACAACCGAGCCCATGCTGGACCAGGATGGTCCGCACTTTTTCAACCTCGTGGTTGGACGCCGTTCAAAGACATTCGTGCATCCATTTCTATAGAACGTATCCTCATTAGGCTCACAGGTGAGCTGCAGCCTATCCCACCTGACTGTTGGCGAGAGATGTGGGGTTTACCACAGACCGGTCAGCAGCAATATAGATAGCATATAGATACACAACCATTCACGCTCACATGCTGACTCAAAAAAAAAAAAAAGAAAAACTTGCAATTCACTTTTATCAAAATAAGATGTGTTTAAATACATTTTGGTCGTTGGATGGATTGATGGAATAGACTCCCTTAACAGTCTCTGCTGTGCGTGCATTTTTTGAAGCGCGTGCACTACGGTGCCTCAGAGAGACCATACGTCTCAATTTCTTCAACAGAGGTACAAGCAAAATGTTATCATAATTTACTTCTAGTAGTCCCTCAAGTGACAAAGTATAAGTGCTTTGCATTTGTTACACATGCTGTAGTCATGAAGTTTGTCTCATTTGGGTACCCGTAGTAGCACAATGATTGCGGCGAGACATGGTAGCATCCTTATATGTAATATAATTAGAGATTAATTCACCCATGATTATATAAAAAAAATGTACATTGATGTGATAGTGATTTTTTTTTTTTGCATATTACTGAAATTAATAGTGGGTTTTCAAAATGAATGAACTTTGGAAAATCCAAACATTCAACACATTGTCACTTTAACTCTGTCCTGTGCCATTACACTGATTGCATCCGATTCTGGATCTTGCCACAGCGTACTGCCCCCGGACCAGTTGCCGTACAGCGACGTCTCCTCATTGGGAGCTCCGCTCCTCAACGGCCCTCCCCAGGACTGCAGAGCCATGTACAATCCCATGACTTCCGGTATGAGTCACGGATCGGGCCCGGGGCCTGCGCAGAGCATCGGCCATTGCTTGGATCAATACATGAGGCCCCCCCAGGCCCCGCTGCCCCTTGGCGTGATGGGCTACAGGAGCATGGCGTCCGCGGAAGGTCCGTGTGAGGGTTCTGTGATGGTCACCTTGGTGACGCTTGAGTTTTTGTCAATGCTACTTGAGGGCACTTCAGTTTCAGTGCTAGTAACGGAGGACCCTGACTATTTTCACAGGCAACAACGCCCTCTACTGTAACCAGAACAACATGATGTCCTCCCATCACAACTTCTCCCAGTCGTCCTCGGATCAGATTGGCTCAGGTGACGGTAAGTAATCCAAGAAAATCAAACGTGCGCATTATGAGCGGATTTGTTTTTAACGACAGCACTTTGAAGCAGGCTCCAGGTTCTCCACACCGCGCTCCATGCTAAAGCTGAGTAAGAAGCGAGCGCTGTCCATCTCGCCGCTGTCCGACCCCAGCGTGGACCTGCAGACGGTCATCCGGACTTCGCCCAACTCCCTGGTGGCCTTCGTCAACGCTCGTTGCACGCCCAACGGGGCCAGCTCGTATGGCCATCTGTCTGTCAGCGCCATGAGGTCAGACGTCACGTAACAAACTCGATATTGGGTGTTATATAAGTTGTACACGGTGGGCTAATGCTTTTATTACATTTGGAATCAAAAATCTTGGCATTTTTTTCTTCCGGGCCTTTCTTCCTTCCTTTTAGTCTTATTCACATCTTCCCTTTCTTTGCTTAAACTTACTTTCCTGCCTTCTTTCATTCAGTCCTTTCCTCCCCACCTTCCTTCCTTCTTTACTTTCTTCCATGCTTCATCTGCCCTTCACTGAAACCTACTTTCCTGTCTTCGTTCATTTGTTCCTAACTTCCCCTTTCCTTTCTGACCTCTTTCCTGTCCTCCTTCTTTTGTACCTGCCTTACTTCCATTCTTCCTTCACTGAAACCTTATTTTCTGGCTTCCTTATTTGTTCCGACCTTCCTTTCTGACTTCTTTTCTGCATTTCTTCCCCTCAGCCCTGCTATTATTCATACATCCTTGCAGCCTTCCTTCCGGTTCTGTCCTTCCTTCTTTCTTTCCTTTCTTACTTCCATCACACCTGTTCCATAATTTTACTGCAATCTGTTTCTGCCTTCTTTCCTTTGTTCCTACCTAGCCTCCTTCCTTTGACTTCTTTCCTACCTTGTCTCCCATTAGATGCCTTTTTTATTCATGCAGCCTTGCAGCAAACTGTACTTTTCTGCCTTTCTTCCATCCTTTGCTCCTACCCTACCTGCATCCTGTCTGACTTCGGTTCTTCCTCTATTTATTCACTCCTTCCTTCCATACTTCTCTCCTTCTGCCGTGCCTATGTATTATTCTTCCTTTGAACATTACATTCATACTTCATTCAGTCCTTCCTTTCTGACCTCTTTCCCCTCTTGCTTCCCTTCAGACCCGCTTTTATTCATGCGTGTACACATCTTTCTTTCTGTCGCTTAAACCTGCTTTTCTGCCTTCTGTCCTTACCGCCATCGTGATCCTTCAGAACTTCTTTATTTTCTCTTCCCTTTCTTCCCTGCTACCTACTTTTCCCTTCTTTTCTTCCCAGCGTTTTATTTTCCAACTTTCTTTCCTTCCTTCACTTAAAGCAACTCTTCTATCTTAGTTTATAATAAACCTTCTGTTCTTCATTCAATTTATTTGCTAATTTTGGTCAAACAGGAATTATTTTAAAAAAGGGGGGAGTGGGGCATAACTCCACTAATAGAGCACAAATGATTAAAACTTAGAGTTTTAATTGCTTTTTTTTTTTTTTTTTAATTTAGCAGGCTTACACTAAAACTGTCAAATAAATTTGTCAAGTGTATCATGGAAGAATTCCTTTTAGAAATTTGGGTAAATTTCTGCATGAGTAGTGAAGGGTTGGTGAGCATGTAATTGACCAACTTCTCCACTAGGAGGCGCTACAGTAGTGTGATTCAGCCTTTCCCAAACACACAGCCTCTTCAACTCCCATTTTGTTTTGGCAAATTTTAATAGTCAACATTTTTTAGTTGGGAAAAAAAATAGTTTATTGGTAGGATTACAATCATTGACAATTCAAACTGGATTATTTCTAGTGATTAGAATACCTACACGCTGTTTCACTTTTAACCATGTTTACCTTCTGGAGTGGCGCAGCATGCATCTCAATTTTTTATTATTATTATTATTTTTATCAGTTTTGTGTTTTTATGAAATCATAATATTTTACAGTTTTGTTTAGTAATTCAAATCTTTTATTTAATTGATATTATGACTCAATCCTTTATACTATGCATTGCCAATCATAGTTATTATTATACTAGACCGCCTTTCCACATTTCCACCACAGTTAGGTATTCCATGCTCTAAACTGTACTTTTAACCAGTTTGTAATTGGAATGCATGGTGGTCTTCATCGTAGTGATCCCCAACAATACATTTTGGCTTCACCTTCTTGGTCCCAAATCCAAAGTCACCACTATTATTTTTTATGAGTGTATTTTTAGCATCATTCTGTGTTCCTCTGCAGTCCATCCCTGGGTTATTCCAGCAACATGAACTGCCAATCCAGGCCTCAGGGCTCAATTTACGGGGGAGTAGGCGGGGGTACACCTCACACACCGGGCCCGTGCCAGGCTTCCCGACTGCCCGCCCACAACCCTCGTCTCCACGCTCAGCCCAAACACGGACAAGTAAGATTTCCATATCTTAGCTAAGCTTGATGCCTTCTCTATTTAGCGTCTACTTCTGACAGCAGAGGGGAAGCATCACCCCTCTAAAGCAACAAGAGTATAGAAATAATCTTATGTGCTCAATAATTTTTTCTATTCTTCTATATAAAAGAAAAAAAAATCTTGAACATAGAAGAAGACAAGATGAACTCAGTAACCACGTATGTGGAAGTAATACCACCTGATGAAAAACTTTTATGTGCTGTCCATTGTAGCTAAAGACAGAGCCCGGGTTGGGAGTGGTGATGGATGGCATTAATGTGAAGAGCCTGGAGGAGAGGTCTGAGGGAGATGTGGCCAGCCCCTCCTCCACCGGCACTCAGGTACTAGAACATGTTTACGTCCTAGCACCAGTTGACTGTAAAATACAGTTGCCGGTCACAACGTTAGGTCCAAACAAGATACAAAACAGCCTTGTGTATGATAAAGTGCACTGCAATTACAAAATATTTCTTGAATTTTGCTGACAAATTCATATACAGAAGTTGTAGTAATAATTCATCATATTTTTAATGCTTTAATCTGTCTCTTGATATTACTGTATTCTTTATTTTTATATTCTTAGTTTTTTATGGTTTTAACATGTCTTTTATAGTATATTATTTATAAGGAATGTAATAATTTCTCTATCTTTCTAAAATTATCATTATTCTCATGTGTTATAATTAGTCATTTGTAATCATTTTTAAATGTTAAAATAATTTCTAATGCATTTCATAATAGCATATGTTTTAAAAATGGTAGTTATATTTTAAATTGTTTTCCATTATTTGTCATAAGTGGTCATTACTACCAAAAAGAAGTACTGTTCCAGCGAGAGAAAATGATGCTAAAAATAGTAATTAAAAAGACAATAAATAGGACAGTGTCAAAAGATGGGTGTTAGATGTATGATTGAAACTAAATGAATGAATGAATACAAATATATACGCTGTAAAGATACCTATTTAAAAACTTGGAAATTCCCCAAATTCACTTTTTCTTGCTTTAGTAGCCTTTGGGTACTGTACTTTAAACATCATATTTTAAATAATGCAATATTAAAAAATATGTATCTTTCATTGTTTTCAATTACAGTATTACTATTTGCTGATGACAATGAGGCATGTGGCATCCATATCTGCTTATTATCAACTTGTGTCCTTTAAAAGGCTAAAGTAGACATAACAAATAATAATTGTAAATGTAATAATTGTAATATAGTGCTGCTTGGATGTAAACTTGAAGTGGTACATCAACGTCCATAAATCAAATTGCCTAATAGGAGAAAAGGTTGTTTGTAACTTTATAACTTTTTTGTTGTTTGGTTTACGCACGTTTCATCAGGACCCTCTCTTGGGTCTCCTGGACGGCCGAGATGACCTGGACAAGGAGGATGGCAAGCCCGAACCGGAGGCCGTCTACGAAACCAACTGCCGCTGGGAGAGCTGCACCAAGGAGTTCGACACGCAGGACCAACTCGTTCACGTAAGAACCAATGCAATTAAAAGTGACATCAGTTGTGTCCAAAATCCCAACCCTTTTTTTTTTTTTTCTTCCTCCCGTGCAGCACATCAACAACGAGCACATCCACGGCGAGAAGAAGGAGTTTGTGTGCCACTGGCAGGAGTGTTCTCGCGAGCAGCGACCCTTCAAGGCCCAGTACATGTTGGTGGTCCACATGCGCAGGCACACGGGGGAAAAGCCACACAAGTGCACTGTGAGTAAATAAAAGTATTTAAAAAAAACACTCATTAGGTTTAGGCAAGTGTACTTAACTTTGCCTTAACCCATTAAGCCCGGGAGCGCATCACCGCGTTTCTACCACTAGAGGTGGTTTGTAGACAATTACGATATTGACGTCTTTGTAACAGAATAGAGGATGGTAATTACCACTCGATTTTTAAAAAATTAAAATAATGCTTCTCTTGCACTGACACTTTATTTTTCCATCTTCGATTGAAACAGTAAATAATAATAAATTCTGCCTGTGTGAAAGCCACATGTCTAAGCTCTTTAATTCTTTTGGAATTATGTTTCTGTCTGCTACAGAGGCTGAGATATTAATCATTTTGTAAGTGTTGAATTTCTGGGAGAACTTCAAGTTTTCAAGGGTAATTCCAAAGGCGACCTTAGGTTTTGGGGAGCTGTTGAGAAAGGCGCTTTAGGCCTTAATGGGTTAAAGTAAACACATTATGCTTCTTTCACAATTTTCACAGTTCCTACTTGTCTTAATAATGTCTGTGACATGTTTTGATCAAAATAAGAATTATAAGAATTTCACTTAACACCCAGTTTTTTATTTTGCTGAAATTAGGATGTTTTGAAGTGGTAGTCTTGATGAAAAAAAGCCATTGTCACTGCTACCATGTACTGATGGGAATAAGGAGTGGAGCTAGGGGGTTGAATGAGGCTGGCAGGTTTCTCTTGCAGAGGCAAGAGCACCCATAAGGAAAATGAAAGCATTTTCACTCGGAGAAGCAGCACTTCATACACAATATTCATGCACAGGTCAATTAGTGTGCGGATCCGCATACTGTATAGTATGTGGTGCATGCAGCTGACGCAACGGCATATATGAATACTGCCCGCCCGCACTGTGTCGCTAACTTCATGGAGCAATCAAGTATGAGCTGCTTATCAGAAGCCTAAGCTGTTAGCTCACGCTAATCGGAGCACCCAACAACACTCATTGCAGTTTTCGGCTTTGACACTGTCTTTCTGTAGTCCAGCCATTGCTTGAGAGTGGCGAAGGATCTTCGCCCAGCCCAACTGTCAAGTTATGGTTGGAGAAACTTTTTGTATTTAGCCACATTGTTATGTCATAATGAATCAAACTTAGAACTACTCACTCACAGTTTGGGAAATAGGCAGCTCACAGAAGATTTACTTTGTTGTTTGATTTCACACTTGAACGATGTGTGGGTAGTAAAAAAGTCACTTTGCCATAAAGTGTCCGCTTTAAATCCCTGCTGCTTTGATGCTCCTTGTAGGCAATGTTACAACATATATGAATAGTAATAATAATATCTGCAATTGTGTTTCAGTTTGAAGGCTGCAACAAGGCGTACTCCCGTCTGGAGAACCTGAAGACGCACCTGCGCTCTCACACTGGGGAGAAACCCTACGTGTGTGAACACGAGGGCTGCAACAAGGCCTTCTCCAACGCCTCCGACCGGGCTAAGCACCAGAACCGAACCCACTCCAATGAGGTAGCGTACCATAAATGAATAAAAACCCATCGTAAGGCACTCTGTTTTAATGAGACTTTTCCGTCCTGACTTGGACTTTGCCGTGGTCCAGAAACCCTACGTTTGCAAGATTCCCGGCTGCACCAAGCGGTACACGGATCCGAGCTCGCTACGTAAACACGTGAAAACAGTGCACGGCCCCGAGGCCCACATCACCAAGAAGCACAGAGGTGACACGGGGCCTCGGCCGCCCGGCTCGGCCATGACCCCCGGAGGTCCAGGCGCCGAATTACTGCTGGAGAAGGAGGAAAAACGCCGGGAGGACTGCAAGTTGATGGCCCCTGATACCGTTTTGGTGAGTGTCTTTTCGTCTGTCTCTTTTGTGTCCTGGCTTGCAGTTATTGCAACGTGAATCTGCAGTATCAGTCGTTCATGTGGAAAAATGATCACCACAAGATCCAGCATTATAGCGAAACATCTGCAATATAAAATTATATATATATATATGTAAAATTCCATAACACAGTGCGATCGTGAAAAGTAAACCACAATATGGTGAAGGCTGACTGTACAGTCTATTCGTGGTTCGCTATTCATGAATTCATCTATTGCGTTTTTTTTTGTTTTTTGTTTTTTTGGGTAAAACCTATCATCACTATACTCAACTGAGAGAGAGAGACTAAAATCTTTGCATGTTGAGGTGGAGCTAAGTTTGGCTTGGGTTGTAAGTGAAAGTTAAGGAGAGTCTTTGCCGCATATGCAAGTACATGGCCACTTACGGCGCGGTTAAGGACAATGTGGTGAGATGAGTTTGAAATGATAGTGTGTGGTATATTTACAGTTCAAACTGTTAACATTGGCAATTATAAAATTTGGTGGGGGGGGGACATTAATTACTCTCAGTTTTCGGTAATGACAAGGGCTATGGCCTGAGCACAAAAATAAATGGAGGCCAGATGAAAAAAATTATTAGTAATAGTATTAGCTCACACAGAAAGTGTTTGTCTAATATTGTGACTTATATGACTAATTTATGCAGAAACTTATATGACTAATTTATTCAGGTACTGTAATAATACCAAAGTTTTTTTTTTTCTTTCAGCTTTACATGAAGTAAAACACTTCTCTCTGTTTCAGAAATCCCAGCCAAGCCCTGGTGGTCAATCATCCTGCAGCAGCGAACGTTCCCCGCTGGGCAGCACCAACAACAACGACAGCGGTGTGGAGATGAACCTGAACGCAGCGGGCAGCCTGGAAGACCTCACAGGCCTGGAAGATGGCGGAACGGCCGGAGGAGGCGGAGGGGAGCCAGGAAGTGCGGCAGCGACCATAGGAATGTCGGCGCAGGCTCTCAAGAGGCTGGAGAACCTCAAGATCGATAAACTGAAGCAAATCCGCCGACCGACACCACCTAGCCGTTGCCTCCCCAACAAGCTACCCGCGCTTCCTTGTATGTGTTGTGTAACCTTTGCATACCCTTTAAATGTTTATTGCAACCTTCGCCAAAGCGAAATCCTAGATTGTCCATTCTTGGCTAGCGTGTTTGTTTGTTTGCATGTGTCGTGAGAGTCAATGATGGTGTCATGGTTGACTCGCCTACCTTGCGTGCAGGCAGCGTGGGTTCAGGTGGGAACGGTGGGAGTATGCTTTTCGGTTTCTATATGCGTCGTGCGATTGATCGGCAAACGGTCCAGGTAGCATGATGGGGTCTAGGGTGAAGTTTTGCCAAAGGATAGACTCCAGCTCACCAGCAAACCTAATCAGGAGGAAAAAAATGTGTCTTTGACAGGCACCCAGTCTCTTCTCTCACCAAAAATGAGCACAATTGCTGAAGAAAATTGATGGATGGATGAATGAATAATTTATCCCTAAAATCCATAAACTCCACAAACCAGAAAGTAGTCTGCTAACCAACAAACAGACAACATAGGTTACTAAAGTATTTTGTCTAAAATCGTCGCTCTAGTGGAAATATATAGCGTCAATATGAATTGCCGTGTGATTTTTTCAATTTCTGAACTGTTTGGTCTGCATTTTCAGGTTCGGGTGATTCTATGGGAATGTGCGGCCCGTCCCCCCTCCTTTCAAATCGACGCGTCATGGAGCTATCCAACCATGAGCTCGGAGGCGGGACTTCCATTGGCGCCAATGCCAACGATCGGAGAGGAAGCGGGACGAGCAGCCTGAGCTCCGCCTACACCGTGAGCCGCCGTTCCTCCATGGTGTCGCCCTACTTGT
Organism: Filicampus tigris; assembly: GCF_054856515.1. Lineage (NCBI taxonomy): Eukaryota > Metazoa > Chordata > Actinopteri > Syngnathiformes > Syngnathidae > Filicampus > Filicampus tigris. Next base: position 9,453,806 of record NC_141225.1, on the reverse strand, counting down.
CCAGCCGACGCTCCAGCGACGTCTCCCAGATGGGCGCAGCGGCCGGGGTCGGATGCCACCTCGTTGGCCAAGATCAGAGCCTCGGAGATCCGCTCTCCCCCGAGAGCAGTCGTAGAGGAGCTCCCTGTCCGGGAGGTGGCGCGCTGCCGGGTCTCTCTAATCTGACCCCGGCCCAGCAGTACAGTCTGAAGGCCAAGTACGCCGCGGCCACCGGTGGCCCACCGCCAACTCCTTTACCCGGGATGGATCAGCCAGCCACTCCCGGCAGAAGAGGAGGTGTTTTGGGCGAGTACCAGGGGCAACCTATGCCCCCTTTCCTTCAGCAATGCGGTCCGCGTCGACACAGCGCCAACACAGAGTACGGCACGGGTGTGATCTACCCTCACCAGGCTCCGGGCAACACCAATAGGAGGGCTAGTGATCCGGTAAGATCGGCAGCAGCAGACTCGCTGGCCCTCCCGAAACGGTTCAACAGCCTCAACAACGTATCCATGATGGGCCGAAGAAATGCCTTGCAACACCAGGACCACCGCAGCACAAGCATCGCCCGCCACATGTATTCCCCTCGGCCACCTAGCATTACAGAGAATGTCATGATGGAGTCCATGGGTATGGAGCCCCAGCTACCCCCTTTGAATGTCAGAGACCGTTCCATGATGGTTCCACCTGGGGAGGGGGGCTTTATGGGATACCAGCAGCAGCAGACAATCGGAGGAGGTGGCGGACCGCTTTCAAATCAATTATCTCCAAACCATGATCCCCTGGGCTGCCCAGACCAAAGTTACATAAAGGGGCATTACCAGAACCAAGGAGGGGAAGTCACTCCAAGGGCCGGTGGAAATCCTCTGGGTCAAGCAAGGCCTGTTCACCCAGATGGAATGTCTAATACACTTCTTCAACAGGCCGAGTACAGTATGAGCAACTGTCAACTCAGCCCGTCAGGACACCACTACCCGACCTTGGCGCAGGGGGGCGAGGCCGTAACTGGTCAGTGGCGTGATGGCCACAGCCAGGTTCAAAGCTCTCTCCAGGACCAGCGCAGTTTTCCGTATTCAGAAGCAAGTCTGCAGCCTCAACAGACACAAGTACACTTCAACAATCAGACGGGCCTTTTCAAAAATCCAGAGGGGGCACAGAAACTCACCATCAAGCCTGAGCAGCAGTTCCACCCGGGCATGGGGAGTGCTAATGCCTGTCAAAGCGCTAAGCTTCAGCAGCAGCGGCTACTCCTCCAGCAGGTTCACGGTTATGCCCCGCCGACCGGCAGCCGAGCTATGATGAGGAGCTCAAACAGCATGAGCTGTGACTTTCAAGGACAGAACCACAACTCCTTCTCCACCAGCGGGGGCTTGAGTTTGGGATGCGCCGGTACGGCGCTGACCGAAGGCCAGAGGTCCGAAACCCCCATGATGCAAGTAAAGGAGATGATGGTGAGAAACTATGTGCAGTCCCAGCAAGCGCTCATGTGGGAGCAGCAACAAGAAGAGCAACAGAGTCCAATAAAACCACCTCCACTTTCTGATAACATGGATCTCGCCAGCCAGGCATCAATGATAGAACACAGTCCTCAGCACCAAAACCAGAACATGTACTCAAACCGGTCGTACGCTTCCTACCCCAACCAGAACCTTGTTATGAGCCCTCCAACGCACAGCCGCGGTTCGGGCTTGGCCGCACCTAACGAGCAACAGATGATGGGTATCCAGGGCTCTTGCTACGGTCAGGAGATGGTGGTCCCAAGACCACCTCCTCAAGGACGGAAACCTCTGAGTCGCCAGAACAGCTTGTCGCAGGTCGGAGAAGGCTACATGGGGAGTCCGCAACAGCACAGCCCGGCACACTCCACTTCCAGCCCGAGAAGAGCCGTCCGGCTGCCTCCAGCCCAGCACCCACAGCAACCACAGCATGAAATGTTCTCCCCCTCCAATAATAATGTTTACTACTCAGGCCATATCCATATGGGCATGGAGAAACACATGGATACCCAGAATGGACATTGTCTCCCCCAGCAACACAGCATGGGAGCCAATGTTGACCCAACAGCTGGTACAAAATCCACCCCCATGGCGCCCTATTCTGAGTCCCGCCCCATCCCTAACGCCTTAGAAAACTTGGACCTGGACAACGCTCGCATAGACTTCACCTCCATCATTGACGACGCGGAGCCCTCTTCCTTCAGTCCACTCAACAATCCCATTCAGGGTCAGCAGGGGTCTTCCTCGCAGACATCCTCACGTCTCACCACCCCGCAGACCTCCGTCACGCTGTCCAACATGGCGGTGGGTGACATGACATCCATGCTCACCTCACTGGCAGGGGAGAATAAGTACCTAAACACTTTATCGTAAAAGATGACACCGGGCCAACAATCAAAGAACCTTGTTTTTATGTTGCCTAATAGCCACGGCTCACCAGCACATAATAGTCCAGTTTGGTGAAACTACTTTTTTTCCCTACTATCGTTTCATGGACAAGGCCTTAAATCATGGGTCTTCAATCCTGTTCCTTAAGGGCTGATGTCCTGCCTGTTGTCCATCTTTCCCTGCCTCAACACACCTGATTCAAATGCTCAAGATCATTATTCAAGTCCTGCAGACTTTGCTGATTATCTGATCATTTGAATCAGGTGTGTTGAGGCAGGGAGAGATGGAAAATAGACGGATAATAGACAATAGACAAAGAGAATAGAATAGGATTGAAGATCCCTGCCTTAAATCACATGAATGCATGTTTCTCAAAGCAAGGACATGGGACTGACAAAAAAAAAATTACCAACTGGATACCTTTGCTGCACGGACAATAATATGGACTGGAATGACGATCCACTCTGTCAGAACTTTAAAACCAAAGGTGCCTGCTTGTTCCGTTGCTGCCTTTCTATGCAAGTATATCTGTGCCATGTTGAGTTTGAATTTGAAATTCTCTGAGTTGAAATTTGACATAACTGTGTTTGAGTTGCAATTTTAATTTTTGAGTTTGAATTTAGATATAGAGTCATTTGAAGTCGGCGTTTAAAAAAAAATCGACATCTCATTATCGCTGCAGAATTTTTGGAGATATCGATTTTTTTTTAACAATCCAAAAAAATCTTTTCAAAAAATTAAAACTCAAACTCTGATGTCACATATATTCTTCCATTACTTTCTAATTTTCAGTGTTGGAAACACATTATTTCCCTAGAAACGGGGCATTCCAGTGGCAAAAATGGTGACTAGAAGGATACGATGTATATAACTTCTCCATACATTTATGATGTAATATGTTGTGTATTCGACAATAAGACGGCGGGCAAATCTTTTGTCTCGTGATGATGCTTTTTGTTTGTCAACGTTCACGTGGCGTTTATACAGTATGATGAAGTTCCTTTTGTGGTTGGGGGGGATATCAAACATGTACTACTCTACTAATCTTAGTAGTCGTTATCAGTGGCCCAGCAGTATTTCCACACAATGTATTGCACAGTACTCGCATAACCTATCACACAGACACTCAGGTTGCTGTTTTAAAATGACTTCTTAAAAGAGTTTGCACTCCACATATTAACTGTTTAGTGTTCCAAAAGCAGCTGTTTTGCCTTAACTGTTTTTTAAGTGTTGAACTATTCCCGCTGCAGTTGATTTTAGCATTAGGGGAGAGGCATTTGACAAAATTTCAATTGGCAAATATATTTCTAATTGGATGCGAGAAACTCCATAACAGAGGTCAGCATACATGTAGAGTTGAATCATTTTACTTCTTTAGACAGCAATTGACAGCTGGTTGCAGTGATGTTGTGCACTCCCTTCTTGCCTAAATTACGTTGATTGATTAACTACCAATGAACGGTCCACCAGTCGATATGTAATTAGTTACTAATTACCCAAAGAGGCTAAGGATGAAGGCTATTTTAAAGAAAACAAATCAGTTGGTACTGCCAACGTTTACTGTGGAAACAAAAATGGTGCATGACATGACACAAGGCAGCACAGTGGACTAGTTAGCATGTCTGCTTTACGTTTCTGCAGTTTGAGGTTTCGAATCGGTCCGCTTTTCTTCGGTTACTTCGGCTTCGTCCCGCTTTTCCAAAAACATGTTAGGTTCATTCACATACATGTTCATTCCTAAATTGTCCATAGGTGTGAATGTGAGTAGGAATGGTTTGTGTGTCTTTTTGTGCCTGTCCAGGGTGGACCACGCTTCTCCCGCGAAAGGTCAGCTGGGATAGTCTCCGGTCTACCCGCAGTATAAAAAATGGATGGCTGGACGAACACTACATTTGCAATGAAAACACGGTGAATAGAGGTACGCATTTGCCAATAGGGAAACGCATCACTCACGCTGTGGATTTGCACTGACCGCAGACTGTTTGCGTTAGCGTCACTGCAATAACATAAAATGCTATCACTTTTTAAGTCATGCAACACGGCAGCTGGACTTTGAAGGCCACGTATGAACGGATTGCAGAATATGAGCGAGCTACCAAAGACACCTTTACAGCCTGAGAGAAAACACGACTTAAAACACTAACAATAATAAAGCATGGACCCATAGTGCTGTTCATTAGAATGTACAAGATGTTTTGTGTGATTTTTCTTTTTTGAATTAATGAACTTCATGGATGCTGCCTTTGACATGTGCATGTGTGTCATGTTTCCATCCTTTCTTTGGGACTTTTTTTGCTGGCAAAAGAATATTATCACCTTTAGCAAAAGTAAAAGCTATGAGAGTACGTAGCAATAACTCAATAATAGATAAAAAGCCAAGTGTTATATTTTCAGTACAATTTTTCTACACATTTTTTTTTTGGTTTTGTATACAAATGTTCTATATTTTACTGGTATGAATAAAGATGTTCAGTTTGCAATGAATGCAGCATGTGTGGGCAACTCTTTATGGGTATTTCAAAAGGGAACATTTGACATTGATTGATTTGAACATTTGACTTTTTACTGTCTTGGACACAGATGTTGAGTTCCTGCCCGCTTATCAAGTGTAAAGTGAAAGCATAAGTGAGACTAATTTACATACACAACATCCACACATTGGGTTTCTCTAGATAAGATAGCCTGGGTGAGGATCCACAGCCACTTTCAGGTGACTTCACTTTTTGAATTTATTATCGTGCAGCAAGACTCACACCCCCCACGGTAAAAGTCTCATAGGGCTTCACTAGCCCACACAAAGATGAATGAAATTCACTGGTGTATAACCCAACCAAGGCAAGGAAAAACTCAGAGAAGCGGCAGTAAAATAGGCCAAAATTCAGACATCTGGGAATGAGGCAAAGTGAGCTTCTGATACACCACTGCGTTAGCGGCGAAAAAATAGAGCAATAATGTGGTCAAGAAGAGCCACAGTCACAGATTCCCTTCCGTGATTGAAGGGGACAAACATTCAAACAGACAAAACAAAATGAAAGCACTCGCAAGGAGCAATAGGTGAAAACTTGTCAACAAACTCAGCCTCCGGCCCCGGTTATCCGAAAGCCAGACTCTCCACTGGCCCAGCATTAATTAGGCACGTGATGGGATGAGGGCTGGCTTGCATGACCTTAAAGACAGGCTGATATCAGCTCGGCAGGCAAGAAATAGGGTGCGTAAAGTACTGTATAGTGTAACTCTTGATCCTTGGGGTATTTTCATGAAAGCATGTCACAAATATGTTATTAAAACTTGGGAACTGCTTTAAATTGTGAAAAAAAAATCACTATATACAGTACAAGGGTTCACTGCCTGACCATTGAAGAGAAAGCCAATGTCATTCACCCTCCACTAGAGGGAAGTATAACATGAGCCTACTCTTTCTTTATTTCTAAGCCAATTCCCTACACTTAACGTCAAGTTATTAATTTACATCCTGTACAGTTGTGCTCGCAATCGGTTCAAAGCTAAACTGGAACTCACATGACTGAAATGACTAAATATGGCGGTGACGTAAGGGCCGAGACGGTTCTTGTGTGGTCACAACTGGCTGAGTGCTTCAAGAAGAGAGTGACTGAAAAAAAAGTGTTTTTACAAATCGAGCTTGTACAATATTATATCGACATCTCTGCTATAAAAAAGCGCGGCTGGGCAGTCGCGAGTGGAAACGGGAGTAATGTTCGCAGAGACTCCTGGGGCCTCGCAAGGCCCATCCAAGTGAAGTCATGTTTTCAGTATTTGAGACCACATCATCATATCCTATGATTAGTGCGAGAGCTATTTGAGCACTCAGTGTTTTCACTTTACTTTGACGTGATGACAAATTACACACAGGCCTCATGCAGTAAAACAACAACAACACTGTCGTCCCCTACAAAGGGTTTAACTTTGGTTCACAGAGGTCAATCGACATTTCACACTGAGGAAGAACACGACTCAATTTCAATGGCAAATGATAGCTGGGGCATTCAAATTAGTCACGGTTGGTTCAGAGGTAACTTATCGGCACACCTGTCAACCAAACCTCTTCTCTGATGATTGTTGTTGTAATTGTCCTGCATCTGAAGCAGGGTACAATGCAGTTTACTGATTTTTAACAGGTGAACTCATTTTTAAAATGCAGTGGCGGGCCATTTATTTGGTACCTGGGTCAGACGGATTTACCAGAGTTAATCCACCTCTATCACATCACAATTTAAGAAACAGCAATACTATACAAAAATGCAATTGTGCCACCTACTGTGCCTCATCGGAAGAAGTTACAATCAATACAGTTGAACCTCAAGTTAGGAACTTAATTGGTTCCATGAGCCTGTTTGTAACTTGAAATGTTCATAAATAGAGGTAATGGTTCCCATTCAAATGAATGTAAATGCAATTAATCCGTTCCAGCCCTAAAACAAAGTGATAAAATAATTCATTTTTAACCACTGTGTGTGTGGTTAAAAATGAATATACATAATGCAATATATAAATAACTGAAAACATACTATTTTGATTAAATAAAATAATTTAAAAAAAAACATTATTATTGCCTCTTCAGAGGACAGGACAAGTATTTAAAAAAAAAAAAAAGAAACACTGCTGGGTTTTGATGTGCTATTCTTATACAACATACTAACCTAAGAATCCTTTTTTTGTTTTAAGTGCAGCAGCGTGCATTATTATTGGCATTGTGGCGTTGTGGCATGGCACGCTTGCCTCCGTGCAGCCACCAAGGCCTGGCAGGTCTCGCCAAGGTTGACTCATTTGCTCCGAGGCAAATGGGGGGAGCGAGGGGGGTTCACGTTTGAGATGTGCAACAATTGCAAATCAACTGAACTTGGGAGGAAAGACTGATTGGCTACATTAAGACAAATTATATACACAGCCCGTTTGATATATGACTACTTGAAGTTTTCCTGAGTGCGCCCAAACAGTGATGGGAAAAGACAACAGTTTACCCTGGGCCCAAATGAGATAATGAGCGCATTTGTGTCAGTTTCATGTTACTTGTCACCGCATAAAAAGCCAAGGCGGCGTTAATGGAAAGTTGTCGATGCTCTATCTCTTCGGAGTTACAAATGGAAATGGACCGAAATAAGAAGGGAGGTTTTTCAAATGCAAAGAAGTGGGCAGCATAATGACTTTTCTCTTTTCTTGTCCCGCCATTCAGAGGGAGGCTTTTCTTTCCCTTTGTCACTTAGCTTTGGCATATAATTAACTCCTGCTTAATATGCTGTTTAAAGGCTCTCCTCCCCGGGCTGGAAAGCTTTGAACCCATAGACCACAGGACGGGACAAAACCCCAGTGGGACTGCTTCCTTCCATGCTCCTCCTCGTGCATGCTTGCATTTGTGTGTGTGTGTGTGAGAGAGAGAGAGAGAGAGAGAGAGAGAGACAGAGAGTGAGATAGAGAGAGAGAGATTGACTGAGAGAGAGAGAGAGAAAGACTTTCAACATTTTTGCATTGTTGTCTTAACACAGCACAACATTAAAACCAGAGTTGGGATTTAACCAATAACGTGTGTGCTCAAGTGGAATATATAGCCGCCCTTTTGTGTTTGTAAAACTTTGCAGATCATTTTCCACAGTTTGACTCCGGGCCGAATTCAGCATTGTAAAGTGAATTCATTTATTTGCTGCAAAATACATGATTCATGCTTGAAAATGAAGTGAATAATTCTTCCCAAAAGGCTTGAAGTTGTTAAAGGACTGTCCGTGTTGAAGTTTACTTTCAAATTAAACATAAAAGAAAGAGAATTACTGTTGTGTATTTAAAACAACCAAACAATGTTGCCCAAGAATGTCCATACTGTCTATGCTAACACATAATGGAAAACGTCATTGACATGCTAATGATTAGCATTGATAGCTGCTGTTTTAGAACGCTTTAAGCAACAACTATTTGAACACAAACAGTGGAGCAACACGTAGAGAGATACCATAACAATATCACAGGTATATATTCTTTATTCTGGATGAAAAATGAGTATTACAGCATCTTACCGAGTTAATTAGTCAATCAGTAATAAAAGCAGAAAGCACTACTAGTTAAGTACATTCTTCTTCGTTTGTGTATAAGTGTATTATATTGCCCCTCCGAGACCCCCGCGCTACCCGGTGTCCAAGGTAGTCACACAAGAAAGAGCAGCACAATTAATTGAATTGCAGCATTAAGTGAAGGTGCACAGACTTTTGCATCCTTTACGTTCTATTTAACAAAATTATCTTATCTTTTTATAAAGTTATACTATTATAGAGTGATAGTTATTGTCTTAAAAAACGTTCACAACAACAGTTTTTAAGAATGGATTTTTTTTTTTTTTTTTTGTCTTTTTATCAGCTGAAAAGGATGAATGGTATTCCCATTCATTTCAATGGGGAAAGATGGCTTGCAACTAATTAGTCAATGTTCAATTTGAATTTAATGTCTGACTTGGAAAAAAAATTTGCACAGGCAGAGAAATAAGTGAAGCTTTTCTTTCCTGCTTATCCTAATTATTTGTGAGAGAAGCAGGTGACCACCCTGGAATTCTCTGTATAAACATACAGTGATGACATAATTACGTTTAACATAAAGAATTAAACTGTTTTTGCCACATATTCTTTTGCACAATTGACATTGTGCTTCTCCTTCTGATGGGCATGCCTTGGCCACCTGTAGGCAGCATAATACTGACAGAGACACACGAAGAAGAGTTTAACAACTGCCTTGGTATACATTAGTAATTTTTCACAAAGGATAAAGAACATCTACCTGTATCGCTCCACCGTTTCCATATTCAAATATCCATTGCTGAAAGAGTTATTCATTAGCCCATCAATGTCATTTTGCATTGTTTGTTAGCATTAAGCTAAATTGACTTTATTAATGTGGCTGTTTTAAATACACATGTGATTCTCCCTGTTTTATTTTTGTTTTTAAAGACTTTGTACAGCGAATAGTTTAATCCCCATCAATTTAGGTCATGACTCATAGACCATGTCAAAACATGGATCTCAATTATTACTCCCACCAGGGTATCTTGGGGGTGCTGAGAAGCTATTCAGGGATACTTGAAGGGTCTCAATACACCTAGGAATTGGATGAATCAAACAGGTGTTCCCAAGCACAAAAAAATGCATTGCAAATTCAGCAAGTCAATCAATAAGTGTCATTAGTGCTATTTTGGTGAAAATCACACCCAGGGGCGCCACGTATGACAGACTCCCAGGACCTCTGATGCACCTCTGCACCTTTGTGACCCTCATCTGTAGCAAAGTTTATTGCCTTCCCTCCCTCCACCCCCCAGTCTCTCCTCCTCCCTCCCGTGCATCCATCCCATCAACAAAAGGCCCACAGTGACCCTTCTGTCCCTCTTTCTTGAAGCAAAGCCCTCTTTTTGCCCCCCTATTACCCTCCCAGCCACCAGGATGCTTTCTCTTCCACAGGCTGTTTGGAAACAAACCGCTTCATTTAACAGATGGACGTGTGGTTTGTTGGTTAGCATTCAGTCAGGTTAAAAAAAATATATTTATATGTAATAATTTTAAAGGCAGGAATACTGTGATTGTTTTTTTTTTTTTTTCAAAAACACTGATCACATTAGGTACACCTGAACAGCTTTTTATTTTTAATGTATTTTTATTTTTTTTTTAGCTACAGATATACTGAAGTGGAGAATCACGTTCTCATAGTTTCTCAATACGGCAGTAATATTAATAATTCTTTGCAGAGGATGAAGAATATATATGCCTGTGAGTATCTGTCTAAATCCTCTTTGAAGAATATGTATTCAGAATTATATTAACCAAACTGCTGCTTGTTGTGAAGTGAGTTGAGTCAAGTGGCACCATACAGCACAAGTTTTTTGAAAACGCTTGTAAATTGGGTCAATTGTATATAGACTTTACACAGATCTGATAGGCTTGATCAATTGGTATTTTGCATCTCATGCAAAATCGCGATCGGTTGTAATGTCATAAGTTGCCGATGGATCAACGACGTCATTGACTGGATCCACAAAATAAGAGATAAAAGCAAACACAATGTTGTCCACAATTTGTGTTGCCATTAGAACGCTCAGGTTTCTCATACAGTTGGATTTTTTTTTTTTAATTGTTCCGAATATTTGTTCAGGTGTTCAACTCGCTGATCGGGGATCGACACCAAAATCCTCATGGTGTAAAACCCTAATCGTATCTCGAGCTCTCTAACAGTGTAATTCAGATGCCAGCATTACTATCTTGCAATGAATCTGTGCACGTGTATCTAATGTTAGGTGTGCTTGCCTTCTGTTTGTTTGCTAAGGACACATTATGCACTACGAGACGAAGCCCTCCCCTTGCAGAGAGAATAAACATGGTGGGGCAAACCTAGGAAGCCTAGGTGGGGGTTATTACTTAGCCAAGGTTTTTCTTCTTTTTTTTGTAATTTATTTATTTCGGATGTTTTTTTTTTCAGTTGCAAAACAGATTACGGTCCAGGTTGCAACACAATGGACATTCAATGCACCACTTCCTACAGCCATCGGCGCGTCAATGGGGCGCGCGACGGGGTCCTCTCCAGGGTTCTTGCGCGGGGCACTCGTGCAGGTGTCAGCCATAAAAGACACGGACGGGAGGCGATGGAGGCGGGGGGGGTGGGGGTGCGTGTGTGTTGAATCGTGGTGATAGGGGGCTATACCTGCTGTCATTAACCTGCAATACGCGGGGGATAATCTCTTTTTACTTGGTGCAAAATGTTGCACTTTTGACTATACAGACTGTTTGCAAACAGTGTTTTATGTCCTGCTTATGTGCTATGTTATCTATGCTATATTTTACCCATTTATGTGTGTGTGTGTGGGGGGGGGGGGGCGTGTGTGTGCGTGTGTATGTGTTGTGCGTGCTTCAATCGAAGAAGTGAAGATAATGAAGAAAACATGAGCGTCCGCGTCGAGAAGCGTTGCAATAAATTCTAATTTGAACAAATATGCGGAAAGGATCACGTGGGGACATGGTGGCGCGCACACATGGAATTTAAGGGGCTACGTGATCATGCGCATGTGCGAGAGGTGGAGGTGTGCCAACTCGACGTTGGACAAATATTCATTGAGAGAGCGAATCTATTAAATATCAATGAAATATTAGGGCTACACTGAAAAAGGAGTGGATGGGGGGAATCAACAAGGATAGTTTATGTTTTTATTTATAATGAAGACGTATGTTTTAGCATAAATTTAGCTCTTTTTTTAATTTAAAAGTTCTACATACTGAGTGTGTGTATATGTGTGTATATATATATATATATATATATATATATATATATATATATATATATATATATATATATATATATTAGTCATTTTTTATCGAAACAAATCTTAATCAGACGATACTTTTATGAGAGTAAAGTCAATTAACAGGTGGCGTCATTTAATCAACAGGGGGTTGATGACCTGGCATATTTGTTGTTCCTTGTTGGTGCCGTTAATGTTATATAATATTTTATTACACCATTACAGCACTTCTTGAAAAAAAAATACTTTATTCTCATAACATTCTAACCCTCCCCAAAAAGGCTTTATTTTCATAAAGTAGAAGTTTGAGACTTAAAAAAAAAAAATTCAATAACAATTCTCATAATGTTGAATATTTGCGTGTGCTTTATTGAAAAGCAAGTGGCGAATGAATAGTCCTCAACTTCTGAGTGACTCTACTCACGAGTTTTTAAAATACTAGCCGTCGCTCGACCAATTTTTGCTTTGACTTGCGAGCAAAACTTTTTAGATATGAGCGCTAAATGGTGGCACCTTTCCAAAACAGAGGCCAAACACTTGATTCAAGCAGTTTATTGCCACCCAGTTGAAGTTTACTGAAAGTAAACATAAAACAAAGAGTATATATATGTATTTGAACCAACCACAAAACATTGCCTTAGATTGGTATGCTATCTTAATGCTAATACGTAATGTAAAACGCAGCAGACAAGCTAACAAATAGTTTCAAGGTTTTGTTGGTATAAGCAATGGATATTCGAACACAAACGGTGCAGCAACAAATTTAGACAGACACTACAACAATATTCACAGACATGCTTGCTTTATGGTATGGTAAAAAATGACTACTATTACTGTAGTTTACAGAGCAGCCGTGACCTTCGTTTATATTCCTTTGTATATATTACACTGCCCTTAAACGAGCAAGGTGCTACACAATGACTTAATCATGATGCACAACGTGTTCATTTCTACATTGTATCTAATTATCTAGCTATCTTATTGTTGATGAAGTAAATTATGAAGAGTATCTTTTTGAACATAAAAAACTGGGAAAAAAATTGCTGGTGTTATATGGGGGAGTAGAACAAATTTAAGGCATTTACATTCATTTTAGTGGGAAAGATGATATGAGGTAAAAGCATGGTCATGGGATGAATTACATTCGCAAATCGTGGCACTACTATAAAATTCAAACTTAGTATTTCCAATCAATTATTTCCTCTCCGCCACAATCGAAATGTATCTTAGCGAAAGTGAAGATGTTTCAAGTGAAAAAAATCGAATGAAGATTGCAATTTCCAAATATTTTTTTTCTTTCCTTGTATTGAATATTGCATACGTGCTATATCACATTACTATTACCATCTAATTTATTATTATAAACACGAAAAATAAAGTTATGGTATTCTCGATTGATTGGCAACTCAGTGTTTCCCAACCATCGTGCCAACCTGCGTTGATGGCGTCACAACAGGCCCCCACCCACCATCTCCCCACCCGCTTGTAGTCCCATCACGAGCTGTGGGTGTCCCACTGGGCGTGAATGCGATGACTCTCTCTCTCTCTCTCTCTCTGTCTCTCTCTGTCTGTCTCTCTCTCTCTCTCTCTCTTTCTCCCTCCCTCTCTCTCTCTCTTTCTTTCTCTCCATCTACTCTTTCCTCTTGTATCCCGAGGCTGCCACGCCGGACGGAGAGCACCGCACTCGCGCCGCCGCTTTCCACGGGACTCCCCCCGCTCCGAGTCCCCCCTCCCGCACTCGGACCTCGACCATGACTGAGGAAAGTCGGGGCAAGAGGAGGAAACAAGCCAACCCGAGGAGAAGTCGAGGTAAGCGGCTGGGCAGTTGATGGTTGGAGATGGATGTGGATGGAGGAGAGCCCTCACGCGTCGATATGCCTACTTATCAACGGAACGGCTTTCAAACTTTCTCTAATGGGTCTGCGGCCCCTTAAGGTTTAAAAAGTTTCTTGAAAAAAACTTTAAATTGTCAACGGTTGCTGCGCGCACCTTGCTAAAAGATGCTCGGCAGTAGTGTATTGAGCTAATAGCTCATAGAAATGTTTGGCTAATAAATGACGTAGGGTGTCACCATGGGCTCAGTTATATCTGTTTCACTATACGCCCCTTGACAAATATTTACTTAGAATCAATTACAAAGGAATATTTGGCCCAAAATGTTCACTTTTGAAATCGTTTTTATTAGTTTTTGTTGTTTTCACGACTTTGTACACGCTCATGCACACACAGGCAGACCGCTGACATGGGCATCAAAACTCAACACTTGCACAACCCTTTTGCTTGAATATTAAAACAACAACAAGAAAAAATCCAAGCATCTTGACACGCACACACACACACACACACACACACACACACATACACAGGATTTATATTATAAGAGTCATGCGGATGCAGTTTGCACATCATACTTTTGATGGTTAAATCCATTATGAAGGTCACGCGCAATGAAAAAAAAATGAATGGCGTTTCAAATTGCATTAGAAAATAAGTGCTAAGTAAGTAGGGTCCCATCTTGGAATGTGGCTTGCTGTTAATGTGTTTCTATATTTACATCTTTAACCAGCTGATGGAGACTTAGTTCCAGTGCCTGTGATCAGGGCGCATAAATTAACATTAGTGTACGGCCCTGAAAGACTTTATACAACAACAGAAATGCCTCCAAGCTTATAGCCTATGTTCTGTTTTGCACTGCTTCTTTCATGTCTTCCCTTAATGCCCCAAAAGTAACTAAAATCATTAAGTATTTGAATGTAAATGTGTGTTAAAGGATTTGAGGAGATACGCTTTAATTCTGACTAAATAAGAATTAAAGGAATTAAGGGTGTGCTTATTTGTCACCCATGTGACACGCAACTGCCAGCTGTTTACTTCCACACTGTAGTTTATTTAAGCATCCCCTCATTTCATTGAGTGTCGCCTGAGTGTGAGCATTGACACACACACATGCGCGCACGCACCCCTACACACACACACACACACACACACACGCAGGCACAGACAGCCACCTTTGACCCTCACATAACAGTTTGTCGACCGAATGCACTAAATTTCACAGATCAACAAAATCACAGACACGTTGAAGCTGTCATGAAACAACTCTGGGCTGTTAATAAGACGTCTTCCAAGTATCATCAAGTACTGTTTTATATGTATTCTCCGTGGTCAGTAATCGCCTTCACTGTCAATTGTAGGCGACATTGCCGTGACGCCAAGGTGCAAATGCGTGTAGCGTTTGGAATGCGCTTGGCTGCAAGGCGAGCGTTAAGGATCCTTGATAAAACCAAACGAATCTGTCAGCTCGCAACTCTCGGGACGGCGATGCGCTGGAGCCTTTCCAAACCAGAAGAGGAGAGAAAAACTGATCTGAGGCGAGGTTTTTACTGTTTCCGAGGCGCCTATTGATTGTGTGTCTGTGTCCGCCCTCCAGTAAAACTGTCAGTGCTGAGCAGTATCAAGCAACCTGGGGAAATAAGCAGTCTTTTTGTATTTTGGCGCCGGCAGTGCGGTCTGAAAGGATGACTTTTCAACTATTTTGTATCCAAACCATCACAAATTTTGTACATGAGTCACGATAATATCCATTCGTTACGGAGATAACACCGCCAGATGTCAATTTAACCATCAAACATGACATTGAGTTGGCTTTGGGCAATATGTCTTCGACATTGAACATCTTAATAAATGTTAATATCCAAAACAAAATCTTGGTTTACCATGGTGGCAACGTAACATAACTAAGTCAGAACGTGCTGTACTTTATCACTAACCTATGCTAATGCAGTAGTTAAGTCATAAACTACAGTAAATATCTGTCTGAAAAACACTTGCAGACTGTGTATATGAAATGAAATTAAAAAAAACGGCAATTGACAACGGTGACAACTGATTGTGCTTTGCTTCCTTGTACCACATATTCTATTAGTAGTTTATAACTTTGACATATTGTATGTCGGGCCAATTATAGACTGGGGACCTGCTGTAGTTGATATACGTGTTGTCTTCAGTGTACGACGGGTTTCCCGTTATACCACGATAACATAACCTGGATTTTTAGTTAAAGCGGAAGTCAACCCAAACATATTTTTTTCAAGAATATAAAGTTAAGCAGCATAATGCACTCGTTTTTAGCCATCACTGGGGGCGGCCATTTTGTCTTCTGTCGACTGAAAATGACATCACAACTGCTCACAACGACCAATCACGGCTGACCTGTTTTCTGAATCTGAGCCGTGATTGGTCATTGTGAGCAGTTGTGATGTCATTTTCAGCTGACAGAAGACAAAATGGCCGCCCCAAGAGATGGCTAAAAACGAGCGGATTAACATTGATTCCACAAACGCAATATTTATCAGAATGTCCTGTTTCAACTAGTGGGCTTGCATAAAACATATTCTTGAAAAAAAATGTTTGCGTTGACTTCCCTTTAAGTTAAAAAGGACATCTAACACTATCCTACGCCACTATATTGATCCTACAAAGTAGTTAAATGTCCTTGCTGTCAGGTGGACTCTTGTGTCCACGCATTGCATCATTTAAAACGAATAATGTCAAAAAGAATTGCAGAAAATGAGATTTGACATTTGTAAAACAAAACAAAACAAAAACCTAACTGTTGTTTTACTGAGAGTTAACATTTTGATGTACATATCGTCGCTGTCATGTGAAAAACACTTATCTCCATTTTTTTTCATTTTCTTATTTTTACATGAATCACATTTCCGTGTTACAGACGTCGCGATAAAGAGCAAAATTTTAAAAAGTTTCCAAAATTGGAGATAAGTGTTTTTCACAGGACAGCAACGATATGCGAAACGGCCTTCAGCATGCAGGGAGTTTTCGCTTCATGGCGGTCTTGACAATTCATGGTCAGGAAGGGTGCGGAGCTAATAAGTTTGTGCCACGGCATACGAATAGCTCGTGGTCATGCGGCAGAAGAAGGGATGATGAGTTACCAACAAACTTGCTGTTTTTCAATTAATTATTGTATATTTTTTACTTCCACGTGTTTTTCCCACACATTTTTACAGTAATCATGCCTTGACTACTGTGTTAGCGCAGGTTAGCAACAGACTACGGCGCGTTCCGACTTACATATCAATTCGGGTTATGTAGCCAGGGCTGAAACTCTGTCGTAAACCGTGGGCCCTATGACTTAAAGTTGAACATGCTAATAAATGACAAAATAAATTAATTCAATTGAAATACCATCTTTAGATCGTTCTAATCAACGATTAAAAGACGACAGCTCACAAGATGGGATAGCAGCTTCTCTGCCGTGACAAATGGCAACCTCATGTGACCTACTTCAGTGTTGGGTGACTCATGTATTAGCGCTTAATACTAGCATCATAGTTCAGAGTGGCATTGGGTGGTCATCTGATTGTCTTGTTTATGATCTTTGCCACTAATTAATCATGCTTTCCTTCTGCTTGATAAGAACACTGGCATTTTTTAAGTAAGTATGAACCTGTCGGGGTTGCCCTGCGGCAAAACAATTGTCACATCTTCTGAGGGATGTGTTTTCATTGCTGTTTGTTTAAAATGTTATGAAAACAGAACGATAATGTCCGTAATTTTTGGGACAATGAGCTGAGAATCTTTGCTAAGGTCACATACATAAGAGTGTTTTTAAAAATTGCATCGTCCCTAAACGGATTCAACATTTCAACATTTGTGGACTAGCATGACCTGGATGAGTGAGAAAGAAAAAAACCCACACTTTTTAGCACGCACATTATTAATATTAAACATAATTTAGGCAAATGGGCTGTTTTGCCGGCGATATGCAGGAAGTGGGGAAGTTTGGTACTGATCCAATTTATAATCGTTCAGCCTTGACAGAAGAACTCTACTCTGTGTTTTCTGCTCTATTGGACTTTATTGTCATAAGACTTTTTTTTTTTCCGGAAATAATACAAGTCTATTCTAATACGATTACAACTTTTCCTCAAAATAAATCAGACTTTGTTGTCAGAAAATCTTTTGAAAAATAAGAGTACAACATTTTTACTCCCATAATCATTTCTTAGACATTTCAGTTGAAAAAGTATGACACATGTCAGAAGTTTGTGAATTTGTTATTTAAAAAAGTACAACATAATTCTCAAAGGACCGCAAAATACAGCAATATTTTTCTTAGATTTCGACGTCCTCTTCAAAAATTACATAGTCATTTTTACATGATTGACTTTTAAAGAAAAACTATTCTCATATGACACCAAACATTTCCACTTTTATTGTAAAAAAAATCAGACTTTATTCTCATACAGATTTAACAGTTCAGGGTGTAGTCTGCCTTTCGCCCATTGTCATTTGGGATAGGCTCCAGCACTTCCAGGATACAGGATAAGCGGTTTGGAAGATGACACATGATAAAAAATGCCACTATATTCTTTTAAGATTTATTTTTTTTAATCCAACTATATCAAGATTGTAATTTTGTCCCATTAATTATCCTCGATATTATATTTTTTTCATCAAAAAGATCAAAGGTTTTCCTTCTTGAAATATATGGATTAATTTCTAGGAATTTTAAGATGCCCCACCCCAAAATACAACTTTAGTAATACATTTCTAAAATTACAACTTTTATAAGATTGTAACTTTTTCAGGACATATATTCGAAAGTTTGACGTTTTTCTTGCTAAAATATGACTTAATTCTCAGGAAATTGCAATTCCGTTCTTGAAATTGACAACTGTCAAACAATGGCGACTTTTTTGCCCCAACATTGTGACTTTTTTCAATGTTACTCTTGAAATTGAGATTTTTCTAAAAACATACAAATAAAAAAAAATTCTCATAAGATTGATTTTGATTTTTTTCTCTCAAAAAGATGTTAAACATTCTCACAAGATAACTTTTGTCTTCCCACTTTATTTTCATGACTTCTGTCTAGAAAATCTTCTTCTAAGACAAAATTCATGTATATGGGAAGATGGGAAGTTTTGTACTGAGGCTTGTTTAGCCTTGCTACATGGTCTTCACTCCACTCTCCTGTTGTGCCTTCCTGTTGCTTCAACATTGTCAGTGTGACTTAAAAGTCAACACACTTCATGTGCTGCCTGCCTGCTCCGTGTTTGCTCGCTCTCGACCGCCAAAAAGTGCGCGCATCTTTTCCGCTGTCTACTTATCGAAGCCTTTGAAGCAGATGAAGGCTTGCGTTACACATTTAGCTGCTTTATGTTGTCCGTCGAAAGAGCCTCGCCGTGATGTCGAGCTGATTCGTCTTTTTTTTTTTTTTTTTTTTTTTTTAAAGGAGGGCTTTCTCTGTCCTCTCCTCAGCCGCCTCGCTCCCTCTTTTTCTTCTTTTTTCAAGTGCCAATTTATTTAAACTCCTTTCCCCTTTTCTTCTTTCTCCTTCATTGATTTCCAAACCCCAGTCTTTGTGTGCAGCTGGGGCCCAGCTGTGTGTCTTGCAACGGTGTACATGTGTGTGTGTTTGTGTGGCTTTTTCTGGCACATTGCTGCCACAGTGAACATAGCGCACTGTACACACAAAGGACCCTGGCTGCAAAAAAAAAAAAAAAAAAAAACGGAAAAAAAGAGGGAAACGTTTGGAACAAGAGAGATGGGCATGCATGTACTGTAATAGGGGCCAGGTCGTTTGCATCAGCGTTTCAGGATGAGCGAGACGGTAGTGAAGAGCACTGGCACCACGATTTATTAGCGAGAGACGTTTTTTGGAGGGGCGTCAGAAGCAGCGGGAGGGGGCAGTGAGGGGGGGAACGAAGAATGACTATGATGACAGAGGTGGTGAGCCGATGTGGTTGACAGAGTTGGAGACGGCAAAAGCATTTACTGGGCGTGAGAAGATGGCACAAAAGAGCTCATTTCCCACCAAGCAGTACACTTCCTACAGGGTTTTGCGTTTCCATTGGCAAAGTGCTTTTTGGTAACAGGCTTTGCTCAGCTTCAGAGATGGCCGAGTATCCATTCTAGGTTTGGGTATCGGGCCGATACCAGCCATATTTTAAGGTATTGGGTATCACTGAGGCTGCCGATACCAGCCACGATACTTAAGGCGAAACAAATCTGATATTGAGTAAGTCCTCCTCGGCTGTAGTTGGCGCTATACCATGGCAGTTTGACGCCTTGGCAAATTATCTGCTTCAGAAAGAAATGTATTTGTTCACATTCCTTTGTCATTGTGTTAAATGAAATTTTATGTATCAAAAGTACTAGGGGTATCGGTACACTGTATATGTAGTCTTGTACAAGGGGGTTCTTGAGTTGCGACAAGGCAGTTGTGATCAGCCTTTGAGGTTTCGATGTTATGAACGGCGCAAAGCAGAACTAACATGACACAACAGCCCACGTGCGATTACCAGCACAAGCCTACCACCGTCAGTTACAATGTCCTGCGGTCAAGGTTAGACACAGTAATCCGTGCACTTACAATCCCTTTATTAAAGCAAAATAAATTTGTAATAAGCATGTTCATACGTGGGCTGCTATGGCCACAACTGACACCCAGGTAGTCAACATGCTAACAGTTAGCCAGTTAACAGTCAGCCCCTAAACTGGGCTCACAACAGCCAACTCTACAATCTCATTCGCTGATTCTCGTGTCACTCACCAGGTCAGGCCCCACCTTTTAAAGCCACATCCACTCAAAGGCACAGACAAAACAATGTAGAAGGTGAGGATGGCGGGTGGAGTAAAATAATACCTGCACCTCACATACACTTTTTTTTTGTTGTGTGATAGTATTGTTGTTGTTTTTGTTGTTTGTTGCAAAATCAATTTTATCCGATCACTCTATTAGTCAATGAGATAATTGGTCGAATACTCAATTTCTAAAAATGTTGTATAGCTGTATCGCTACTCGTGATTATAGTAGTGAATTTGCTGAGAGTCACAGAGAGTCCTGGGAACAGGAATAGCCTTGGGAAATGGTCTAAAGACAAACACCACCTTCGGATCACTCTTTTTCAGCCCCACATTAGGACCATTTGATTACATCTACAGAAGACCACTACACAGAGGGTCCTCGATTTACGGGTCCGACATACGCCGTTTTGATAATGATCAAAAACGCTCAAAGAACTATTTTGCACGGCGCCGTTGCAACACGTGGTCATGCGGCACACAAAGGCACCAACGTATGCGCGCCCAGCATCGTGTGACTTCGAAACCTTGGACAGATGCACACACAGCCATTTTGAATGTAGCTGACCTCCAAAATGGGAGCGGTATGGGAGTGGGATTCCTTTTCACCGGGATGGGACAGGACAGGATTTTCTTTCTGTGGTATCGGGATGGGACGGGATTGAAAATCCACTCCCGGGTCACCCTGTAGCTGGTACAACAGAACACGCATGGATTTAAAACTTGATAGAAACTTAAAGTTTAAAACACACTTTGGTCTTGGCCAAGTGTACGCCTAAGGATCATGGAGGTTACTGTTAAGTTATTTTAAGTTATTGAAACGGAAAACCTTTCGTAGGTTGACGCAGCTGCTCATTGGCCGCATATGTACACTCTGATATGTTCTCAAAAAAGTGAATATGAGGCTTGGTAAAGCGCTTTGGACAACATATGGTGTTGTTAAAGCGCGATACAAGTGTGCTTCATTTACCATAATGATCAAATTGGACTTTGGACATTTTTGGGACTATTATGACGTGTTTTTCACCCAAAGTACAATTAATAAACCATTCGAATGGATTCGGTGGTTAAACAAATATGTGAATGCAGATTTAGCCTCTGAGTGCAGACTTCCGTGTTCAAATATGTCTACAACATGCTTAAAAAGTGTGTTTTAATAAGTTTAAATGTGCTTAAAGAGTATAAAAGGGGAATTTTCACCGGTAGCAATTGGGTCTGGAATACATGCCCTGTGAAAAATGGGGTTCACTTTACCTGTTTTTTTAGGCATGGGGCTCAACAAGTAGCCAAAACCTAACGCTGCCTCGGGTTGTCATGGTAACAAAATCCATTCTCGCGTAGCCGTAGAGGAGGCGGGGTAAGCAGTGGCTCATTCGCATGAAACAGAACCTCCTCCTCAAAACTGGCTGAACACAAAGCGCCATTTTAAACCACGGGTTACAATGAAGAGAGGAATTGTCTGTTTTTTGTTTAGGTTTTTTATGCTTATTTTTGCACAGTATTGTTTCATGTGATGGTTGTCTTTCGTACATGTATTGGTGAGTTAGCCGCGGCCGTAGCTAATTGGTTTTCAACTAACGAATCCATCGCCATCTTGTTTATGCAAGACTGGATTTACAATTCGCTTGTTGGCGGCTAAAACAAGTGCATGTTATTATTTTATCAAACAACCACATGCCAAGAAAAAACACATTAAACACTTGCAGTCCGCCATTGCGCATCGCGTTCTTCTTCTTTGTCTAATTCATTGGCAGGTTCCACTGTGTCACGCTGCACTACCATCACGCTAGCAACGCAGCTGATGCCGCCGCTAGCATGTACCGTCAAGCAAGTCTGGCCAGATCGGGTTTGAGCATTCAAAATCATATTGCTGAGAGCCCAACTGAGCGCTAATCTTCTTGCTTCCTCATTTGTCGTTTAGCGCCGTCTCAAGTGTCACCTCGATCTGCCCCGCCATAGCGTTTGATCCCAGATCCGCGCCGCACGGACGGGGAATCCCTTGATTGAGTCCCTCTGCTACTTTTCACATGTTTATTCAATTATGTCTCATCAGTCCCATGTCTTCCTGTGCATTCCTGCCGCATGGCTGCCACACTGTCCGTCCGGTCCAAGGAGGAGTTATTCGGAAAGATTTACGGTGCCAGTGCAGGATTAGTGCATGTGAAAGCAGTTTTCCCCATAATTGCCCTCTCATGACATTTTTGGAAGTTATAGTCGTACATTACATCCAAATATCAGTGTGGAATTTTGAATCCGAGATAACCGGTCAATGAAATTCATCTCGATGTCTAAACAAAAAGCACGCAATGGTGAACACGAGGCTAAAATGGCTCACGAGTTGTGCCTAGACGAAACCTTAACCATGTTGCGCATTTCTGTTTTCACATCAAAGGCGGCTTGAGAGGACAAACACATCAGTTTTCATTCTCATCATTGTCCTTTAATACAATATTAGCACTTTCTTTGTCATTGTGCTGGCATGCTCTCCTTATGTTCTATTTCGAGAGCCCCCCCCACCCCCTCCTGCCCTTACCCCCACTTATTTTTGTGCAGACATCCTGGAGATTGCGTGTTTGATATGCTGCACATGTTCTACAGAAGAAAGAGCTCCAAAGCCTCTACTTAGGTCAATTGTGCACACAATTTATAGATATGTGCCGTTTTATCACGCCTCAAATTAAATTTTGAAAACGTCGCTTCAGCCGGCATGTATTACCGTACTAAGATGGGCGGGAGTGAGGTTGGGGTGGTGGGGGCACTCTAGTTCTGGATGAGTAGGACACAGGAGAATAGGACTTATGGTTGGATTGTTTTAAAAATTGTTTTTATTAATATCACCTCAAGATGTAGGTGCATGTGTTCATTGAGTAGGAAATCGTACAGAAGGTAAACACTACGTTGAACTACGGCTATTTACTATTACTATTTACTATATCACCCCCTTATATTCCTCCAGTCTGAAAATGTTCTATTTTTCCAACAAAGTATCATAATTTCAAAGCAAAGAGGGTATTTCATATTGACTGATTAAGAAATAAAACAAAGTCCCAAAATGTGTCTATTCTGTAGCAAGATATATTTTCAAGCAATCCTACCAAATTAGCTAGTGACAAACTTTGTATTTTTTTTGTAATGTTTTGTCTCCTTCCCCCCCAAAAAGAGCGTGCTTCTCCAAATTGTGTGTGTGTTTTTACCAATCACAACTCAGCTTCAGAAAACAGGTGAGCCTGATTGGTTGTTTCCCGAGCCCTGAGCAGTTGCAATGTCATTTTCAGTCGACAGAAGTGACAAAATGGCCGCCCCCGGAGATGACTAAAAATGGGTGGATTAACTCTTATTCCACAAACGCAATATTTATCAGAGTGACTTGTTTCAACTACTGGGCTTGCATAGAACACATTTTTGAAAAAAATATGTTTGGTTTTAACCTGTTTCGACACTATCCTAGTTCTTTGGGTTTTTATTATTGGTTTAACTATAAAAATAACATACCCAAGAACCACATCTGCTCTGAAATGATGGCAATATATGACATTTACAGACATGTTTGATGACCCTCAAATGATCATTCATATGTTTCACAAAGAGGAAAAGGCTTTTTGCATCAGTTACCACTGTGTATAAATCACAGAGTGCAGACTTGTTTATGTCGTCATAGTAAGAAAATAAATAGTAGGGCAAGATGCATGGTTTGGCAACGACAGCAAGGGCAGGTTCTGCCAATTTTATACTGATCCATTTTCTTTTTTTTCAGTATTTAAGATACCTCCTTAGTCTTATAATGCGTGACAAAATTAAAATGACAAATAAAGGGATAGACTAAACGCCGGTCAAAAAAAATTATTGCTAGCATATTGGTTTATTTTTCCACCCTCTGCTTTTGTTCTGATAGAAAGACTGAAAAAATAATATATATACAGTACTGTCACTCAAATGTTTGTTTGTCACTTAGAAATGTTCTCATTCTTGAAAGACACTTTTGTTTACGGGTATACTCACATTTGTTGCCAGCGGTCAAGACGGTAAGGACTGCATGTTGAGTTATTTTAAGGGGACAATGATGTTACAAGCAAAGTGTCATTCCTTCAGTGTTGTCAAAAGACACTGTTTAATAAAATACTCTACTTTCAAAAATGCAAAGCTTTAGTAAGACTTTGTATATGCACGATTGATTTTTTTCAAAAATGGATGGAACATTTCTGGGTGACCCCAAACCTTTGAATGGTCGTGTGTATATATATATATATATATATATATATATATATATATATATATATATATATATATATATATATATATATATATATATATATATATATATATATATATATATATATATATATATATATATATATATATATATATATATATATATATATATATATATATATATATATATATATATATATATATATATATATATATATATATATACACACACACACACACAGATACTTTATTCTAATGATGGCCTTTTGGGCAGTCCTGTACATACAAATGTCATGGTTAAAATATTGATGGACTAAAACAACACTATAATTTCTGAAAGCACCTCACCATGCCTTAAAATGACTCTTGCAACCCGACTGCAGTATTAGCAGGACCCGTGACGGCCCACTAACTGACAAAGCATCAAGTGTTTCTGCAGAACACACAGGCGCATATTTCCAATAATTTGGATCGACTCCCTAATGGGCGAGAAGTTAAAGCCTCCCTCTTTCTCGCTGTCTCTCTCTAACCCTGTACCTGTAATCACCTGGTACCACCTCTGCTTGACCTGCCATCCCACACACAAACTCAAACTCACCCCCTCACACACACACACACACACACACACATACACCTGCAAGGGAGTGAACACATTCCAGCCTGGATAAAAACACACATCCAGAGTTTTCTTCCACCTGTAATAGATGGCTAAGGGTAATCTATCTGAGTGTGTTTATTTTGGTTGGAAAAAATACGAAAAGGTCTTATAATTTATTTTTCATCAGCAAAGAAGGCATTTGTTATTATAAAGCTTTATGCATAATACCAATACAATATGCATGTGAGGTGCAGATATTATTTTTATCCACTTGGGGTCCCCATCCTCACATTCTACAGTACTGTATCTGTGATTCAATGCGTGTGACCTTAAAGGGCGGGGCCTGGCCTCTTGAGGGATGTTGGAGTCAGCGAATGAGAGTGCAGACTTGGCCGGCTGTGAACTAGCTCAGTGATTCCCAACCTTTATTGAGCCAAGGCACAAATTTTGATTTCGAAAAATCTCAAGGCACACATCCAAACAAAAATGTCATAAAAAGTGGATGCACGTCAATTATATACTTATATACTGTACCATCAAAGAGAAGGTGATTGATTTGTTCTGTATGATAGATGGATGAACTATGATAAATTGTTACAAATCTTAAAAAATAACTATTTGGGCCAATTACCGGTAAGTGCAATTTGATCATTTCTAAAGCATTAGCCACTCTTGTTGAGTGACTTAGCACCAATTGTGGCAAACAGCAGGTCTTGTGTGAATAGGTGCTTTATTTTGTTACCTTTACTGTGTCTATTCTTGACCACCTGTGGAGGGATTGCAGTTTGTTCCAACTAGTGGTGGTAGGCTATATTGAATGACCTAACCATGTTTACTTCACTGAGACGTGCAGTTGAGTAACTTAAAGCAGAAATCAACCCAAACATATTTTTTCCAAGAATATGTTTTATGCAGGCCCATTAGTTGAAACACGGCATTCTGATTAACATTGTGTTTGTGGAATATGAGTTAAGCAGCAAAATCCACCTGTTTTTAGCCATCTCAGAGGGCAGCTATTTTGTCACTTCTGTCGACTGAAAATGACATCACAAATGCTCAGGGCTCAGAAAACGACCAATCATTGCTCAGCTTCAGATAACAGGTCAGCCGTGATTGGTCGTTCCCCTGAGCAGTTGTGATGCCTTTTCCAGCCGACAGAAGTGACAAAATGGCCGCCCCCAGAGATGGCTAAAAACAGGTGGATTAACTATTCCACAAACGCAATATTTATCAGAATGCCCTTTTTCAACTAGTGGGCCTGCATAGAACATATTCTTGAAAAAAATATGTTAGGGTTGACTTCGTCTTTAAGCAAGTTGTACTTTGCAATGGGCACAACACACGGTAGCTTGTTTTTGATATGTACGATATAAAAATCTGCGATACTTTGAAGCTGCAAAAAGTGAAGTCTATAATGACTGTATATTAGAATTCATGTCAAGTCGAAGTGGAATTTTCATCCATCCATTATCGCTTGTCCCATATTGCGAGTGAGCTGGAGCCTGTCCCAGCGGACTTTTGGCGATTGAGGCAGTGTTCACCCTGGACTGTTGGTCACCAGACAATCGCAGGGCACATAGACAGACAACCATTTACACTCACATTCACAACATTGGACAATTTACAGTCTTAAAGAAGCCCAAGATAAATATATTTTTGGGAACGTGCAAGGTACAAAACCCACAGAAGCAAGGAGAGAACAACAAACTCCACACAGGAAGGCCAGAGCCAACATTTAATCCTTGTACTTCTGAACTGTGAAGCAGATGTGCTAAACACAAGTGCAGCGCGCTGTCCTAAGTTTTGCTAAAATCAAAACGACTACTTGGGAGAAATGCAGAGAACCAAGGTTGACTGGGTGGAACTAGTCATACAGTAAACATTGACACATACAACACAGTCTTCACATAATCTTTAATACATTGAAGGAACAATCCTTTACAAACTTGATTCGTTTGAGGAATGTTCAGCAGTAAACTATTGTAGACATCTATTAACCCATTAAAGCGTAAAGCGCCTTTCTCAACAGCTCCCCAAAACCTAAGGTCGTCTTTGGAATTACCCTTGAAAACCTGAAGTTTTCCCAGAAATTCCACACCTCCAAAATAATTAATATCTCAGCCCCTGTAGCGGACAGAAACATAATTCTAAAAGAATTTGAGATCCTAGACATGTGGCTTGCACACAGGCCCGAGTTTATTCATCTTTACTGTTTCAATCGAAGGTGTAAAAATAAAGTGTCAGTGCAAGACAAGCACTATTTTTAATGTAAAAAATCGAGTAGTAATTACCATCCTCTATTCTGTTACAAAGACGTAGATATTGTCAATGTCTACAAACATATATCTTACCTATATATCACGTTCGACTGGTTCTACTGGTTCACGTCATCTATATCACTGCCATTACTCATTTCAGAGCTCCCGCGATAGACGGGCGATCGCCATTATGACTCGCAAGAATTCCGGAACATCCTCGTTGGGCTTACGACACCGTCACGTGTATATTCTGATGCATTTTATTGGTTAAGAGACCGATAATAAATAATAAAAAGAAAATGATGTGTACGCTCTCTCGGCTTTAAAGGTAAAAAGACGCAACGGCGCTCTAGTGGTAGAAACGCGCTTATGCGCTGCCGTCCTTAATGGGTTAACTATTGGAGGGAGGCATTAATTTGTTACACAGCATCTACTAGAGCAGTGGTCACCAATTACCAGTGTGCGGACTGGTACCAGGCTGCAACTACCATTTCGTAGTGGACAGACAATTTTTTTTTTTTTTTTTTCAACGGAGCATGTACATCAGCTCCCCACAACAACGCACTACCCCGTTGATTATACTGGGGAACACAATTTTTGTTGAGTCAGGTCTGACAGCTGTTTTTAATTAACGGAGTGTGGAATCCAAAACTGATCTCAGTTTTTCTCTATCACGTCAGGTTTTTGAGCTAAAATATCCCCGTTTTCTTAAAAATTATTAAATAAATATGTATGTAAAAAAGAAGCATAAAACGAAATAGAATATACAACGTATGCCCACGATTACGAGGTTAAGAGAAAAGCCAGCACTAATCTTCTTAATTCCTACGATGCTAGCTTTCTCTTTGCAGATATTGATAGTACTGACCCATTGGGAGCTGCACACACCTCTCACGACTCTCAATTGTCATTGCACAATCGAGTTGCCACGTAGCTTTAGATGAGTCCAATCATAATAAACTGGCAAGTCATACTACAGCTGATCAGTTGAATTTTGCTTATCTGGTAAGCTGTCGAGAAAAAAATAACATTCTAGAGAAAAACTGACTCCAACTTTGGAGTCAGCATGCCAATTTTAGTTTAATTAGCATAAAAATCTAACTCAAGATAGTTTTTGTTTTTCAAAATTTTCCACAGTGTTACAGCCCAAAGGCATTATAAGTAGGGCTGGGTGATTATCTGATTGATAATCGAGATATATAAATAAAGTTAAGTTGAGTAATATTACATGACCAGCTGGGCATATTTACACAATTTCAGACATGGTGCAAATGTGAGTTACAGCAGCCAGTCAGAGTCCAGCTTACCCTTCTAACTTTGGTTTGCGAATTGAAGTAAACGGAGTAAATGATAGAAGAAGCAGTAAACAGAAAGTAAGAATAACAATAACCTAAACGTGCAGCTAAATTGCAACTGACGGGCATCCATGACTTGGCGTAATCTTCCGAAGATGAAACTATTTTGACAAGAGTTCCTTACCATCACTTGTGCGGCGAAATTTCCAGAGCCACATGGAGTAAATGATGTTGTCGTCAAAACAAGGCAATAAAACAAACCTGTGGAAGCATCTGAACAAGAAGAAGCCAAATGATGAAGCATGAAAATGCGAGCAGAGTTTGCATAGCCTGCCCGTGTAAACTTTAGCAGTTTAGCGTCTACTAACTAGTTGTGCAGCCACTAAACCAAAGCAGCAATTAATCGTGTCATTTTTGATCATGCACATTTACAAGTAGCAATGATGTTAACACCGTCTGCAGGATCATAACTTTAAAATTATGTTGACATTTTAAGACATATTCATTATTCTGGAGGGCTCCATTTTTAGTAGCTCAGTTTTGTAGTTTAGTAGTTATTTTGGATTGATTTACATTTGTTGTACTGTTGAATAAAAATGTTGGAAATGATTGAATGAACGAAAAAAAAAATGTTTTCATTTTGTCTTAAAAATGAACTTGCTGAGATAATAAGATGTTGAATTACTCTGTAGTTAGCTTTGTTTTTAGTACCAGTGCTGTAAAACTGGCAATTTAAACGCAGTGTAAAGTAGGCGCCGGGAAGCGTACCGATTATCACAACAGCGTACCGATTATCACAACCTCATCCTGCGTACGCGTTCAAATCATTGCTCTTGTAGCCACAGATGCAACTTCTTCTGGTTTCTAGTACAACCGCCAATAAGTTGATGATAATTTAGAAAAGGAAGCAAAAAAAAACGTTTGAATAAACCGCTCTGGGAAGTGAAAGCCGCTGTTACAAATGGCTCACTGCTCTTTCCGGTGTCTTAAGGGAAGTTGCATCCATAATTTGTTTCTCCATGAAAGTCCTTAGGAATAAAGTAGATACAATTTGCCCTGATTAGTGTTGCTGGTAAATGAAGTCTATCCCAGCTGACTTTTGGCAGAAGAGTAGAGTAGACCTGGGACTGGTTGCCAGTCAATCACATGGCACATATAGACAGACACAAGCCAACCCAGCATGCATGTTTTTGGAATGCTTTTGTACGAGATATTATTATCTTCTTTTTTTTTGAAACAGACTCAAATGTTGGAAGGTTTGCTTTGGTAATTGTGTAGCTATAGCAGGGGGAGGCATTTAATTTAAAAATGAAGCACCGATACATGAAAATGAAAGGGCGAGGAGGCCCAAGAACATTTCTGAGGTTTGTACAAAATCCATTTTTTCCATTTTGTGGCCGACTTTGGTACCTCGGCGGGGGAAAAGCGCATAGTTGTGATTATATGGTGTGTGTGTCCAACGTTGCTGGAGGGATGGAGAGTAGGGTGGCGGGGTAGCGGAGAGGGTTCGGGGCAGTCATTAGACCCCCGGGCAGCATATCAGACGGAGGAAACGTCATCTTTAAATGATACACAATAATGAGTAGTTGAGGTGCGAATGTGTCCAGGCTTCATACTGAGACATGGACGCTTTGGTGCCACTTTCATTTCTTTGTCTCCCTCTCTGCACTTTTCTTCTTTTACAGCATTTCTGCTTTTCATCTTTGCTCTTTTTTCCTCTCCTCGCCTTCTTTTGTCATCCATTTAAATTTGTCTAGATCCTTGCCATCTGTGCCGGCTCTGCTGGCTCCTATTGCTGTCATTATATTTCCATTTTAATCGGATTTTTTTCTCCTCATTATCGACACATTCACCCATGCGTTCATCCAGCCATCCAGCCAGCTCAGGTCTCCTCGGTCCCTGTCCCGTCGCCATCAACCCGGCCCCCCTTCTTCCCTCCACCGTCGCACTGACATCGCACGCTGCCCCCACCTCCTACCCCCTTTCCCTACCGCCGTAACCCCCCCCCTCCCCCTCCCCGAAAACCACTTCAAACAGCCAGCGCCATCAAAGCCCACAGGCAGCCAGCCAGCCAGCCAGCAAGGCAGCAAGTCGGCCAGCCTTCTGCTTCGACTTAAAATTACTGTCGTCCCAGTCGCGAGGCTGCTTTCCTCTTCTGATACACATCAAAGATCCCCTTAAACTTTCCAAGTTTAAAACCTTTCCTCTTGTCGAGTCGTTCTTCGACGGAGCTTTTGTCCGTTCTCGCGCTCCCTCCATCATTTTCTTCTCGCAGGCCAGTAATGACAAGCACGCGCCGTCTTGTGAAGTTCTGCTGCCTTTGCATTTTTCTCTGCGACTTTAATTAGGTTCTATTTAAAGACAATGGCCCGGCCTGTGCACGCACAATACACACACACGCACACACACACATTTTCAATTGTGTTCAGTCAAAAGTGATCATCGAGACTAAATGTTGAACTCAACATGCAATATGATTTTCAAATCAGAGCTGCGTGACCATAAAAAGTGAAGTGTGTATGTGCTCATACTTGTTATTCCCTTATACACGGGCTATTAAAACGTTTCCTGAAAGTAAAAGTAGAGGATGTGGACTGTAAAATATTTAGAAATTTTTTTTTCAGTAAATTACACTGAGAATAAAGCCATGGAATTACTCGAAAAAAAATAACTACAATTGGGAAAGTATTATGAGTAAGGCCAACATTTTACAAGAGTAAAGCAACATCACTATAAAGAAAAGTGGTAATAGTACAAGAAAAAAAAAGTAGAGATTTTATGAAAAAAAAAAGCCTTTATATTCAGAGGGGGCAAAAAGTCACAATTATACAGGAAAAAGCCATAGAAATAAAGGGAGAATTGTGGTTACGTGAATAGTCAAAATTTACGCAAAATAAAGTGTTATGAGGAAAACAGCACACCAAAAATAAAATAAAATGAAGGGGGTAAATAGGCTGAGACATTACACAAGTCGTAATACGGAGAAAGTTGAAATACTATGCAGTTAAAGTCAAAATATGAAAATAGTTGAAATTTCACCAGGAAAAAGTCAAATTACACAAAGTCGGAATATTTCGAGAAAAACGGCTGCGTTATTAAACAAAAGCCATAAATTACAAGAAAAAAATTGGACAGTTTATGACGAAGCCATAAAATTACAATAAAATGGAATATTTGTATGGAGGGAATGAAGTTAAAATATGACAATATAGGTGTAATTTTTCAAGGAAAATGTCTTAGAGGACTCTATAATTCACTGCAAAATGGTAATTAAAAAAAACAATGTTATAATACTACATGAGATAAAGCCATAATGATTAAAAAGACTTTTTACAAGAATAAAGTCCACATATTTTTTTAATACAAACTTTGTTGGGGATTTTTTAAATTTTATTTGAAGTCTACATTTTATAAGCAAATGTCATAAAACATTGTCATTTATGCAATTACAGTGTTAAGATTACAAACACATAATCAGGGGAGTCAAATCAAAATTTTATGAGGAAAAGGAGATTACATGAATAAAGTCATAAATTCACAAAACCTTTTTTTGTTTTTTTGTGGGGACCATGGCGAAATACAAAACGTAAAAGGTATTTAGTGCGTTTTAAACTAAACAGTGATTATACAAACACTTGTCTCTAAGTGAAAGCACCTAATTTCATCTATTATTCCGACTTCATTTTCATAACATTACCATTGTTTGTTTTTCTAATGCCCCTATCCTGTCAATGTCGAGTTGCTATCTTTTGTAGTGAGGCCACTGGGGTCACATGGGAAGTTGTAGCTGGCTGGATGCAGTGTCCAACATGAGCCAGAGGATGGCACCCTATCTGTATTTGACGCCTGGCCAGAAGAGTTGCCATCTCTCCAACCTTTATTGTTCCAAAAACAAGTCACATGAGGGCTGCACTGAATGTCCCCTTGTTCGTTTGAGTGATCATCTGTTGTTGTTTGTGTCCCTGCGCACACGTGTTGTAAATACCCATTCATGTTACAGTTAATGAGCACTAAATTGTCCCTTTTAAAACTGCTGCTTTGCTCTGCGGATCTTGTTTAACACAGCTTATTTACAAATGTTTAAAAGGCACAAAAGCCAATGGGATGCATTCTTAGCTCTTGAGCTAACCAAATCCCACAGTGCCTAGTTGTTAATTTAAGCTCAAAGAGACTTTTTTTTTTTATTATTTAGCGTGCACCCCCTATTAAAACAACTTCAGAACCCTTTGCTCCGCTTGTCAGAGAATGTTTTAATATTCAAAGGGAACCACTATTGTGTTTTTTTTTTTTCTTCGCCTTCGCCGGCGAACAAAATAAAGAGCCACATCAGAAAGCTGGAGCAGTCCCTGAGCATTTTCATGTGTAAAGGAAAAAAAAACCGAGAGGGAAAACAAATTTGGATGCGGGGTATTTATAGAGTGCTGTGTGAGAGCCTTTGCAATGACAGGAGCCTAATGAAGTGGAGCTTTGCTTTTGATTCATAGTGTGGTGAGCGCGTGGGTCCCTCTGTGACTTGCTCGAGCATTCCTGCGTCGGTCCCTTGCTACACGGAAAACCAGCGCGGGCCGCAGGGGAGGGCGGCGGGCCAAGTCCAAACACTATACGCCTTTGGCCAAGCCAACCTTTTCGCCGCCGATGTCGGTCCTGCTTTTAGATCGGCGCGCAGACATCTGTTGCCAGGTTCTATTCATACAGCACACAACGCTGTGGGCCGTTGCATTCGTCGCCCGTGGTCTTCTATAATGTTGATATTGTTTGTATTCCAGTTTACAGAATGCATTAGTTTGACCAAGCCAACTTTTCGTGCCGACCTCGGCTGCTCTCAGACAGCGGTGGTCAGGTTCTATTCATACAGCACACAACGCTATGGGGGCGGGTCATTTGTCAGTTGTGGTCCATTTTTTTTGTGTTGCTTTATTTCCGTTCCATTGGTTTGCTCTGTGCACGTCCGCCTCACAGTTCAGAGGTCGTGGGTTTGATCCCGGCTCCGGCCTCCCTGTGTGGAGTTTGCATGTTCTCCCCGTGCCTGCGTGGGTTTTCTACGGGTACTCCGGTTTCCTACCACATTCCAAAAACATGCATGGTAAGTTGATTGGATACTCTAAATTGCCCCTAGGTGTGATTGTGAGTGCGGATGTTTGTCTCTGTGTGCCCTGCGATTGGCTGGCAACCAGTTCGGGTGTCCCCCGCCTACTGCCTGAAGACAGCTGGGATAGGCTCCAGCACGCACCGCGACCCTTGTGAGGATAAGCGGTATCGATAATGGATGGATGGCTGGTTTACTCTGACCAAGCAAAGCTTAACTGCCGACCTCTGTTGCATTTGACAACAGTGGCCGGGTTCTATTCATACGGCACTCAACGCTGTGGGGTGACCCATTCATCAGTCGTGGTGCCCATACTGTTTTTTTTTTTTTTACAAAATTCACTGCTTTAATTACATCTGAACAAGCAAACTTTCCCATTGACCTCAATTGTGCACAGACAGTAGTGGCCAAGTTCTGTCCATATGGTACTCTAGTTGTGGTTCTCCACAATGTTTCTAGAGTTTACAGTCCAGTTGACAAAATTCAACGCATTAGTTTAGACTAACCAAGACAAACTTTCCCGCCGACCGCAGTTGCATGCGGGCAGGTCGTATTCATACGGCACACAACTCAGGATGCCCTATTTGTCAATTGTGGTTCTCCAAAATGTTGTTTATAATGTTTGTATTGTGGTTGTCATAATTCAACACATTAGTCCGGTTCTTTCCCAGCGACCTCAGTTGCACACAGACAGCAGTGACCATGTTCTATTTCTTAGGCACACGTTGCTGTGGAGCGGTCCATTCATCAGTCATGGTCCTCCATAATGTTGTTTGTAGTCAGGTTTACAGATTTCAGTGCATGAGTTTAGTACGACGAAGCCGACTGTTCCCAGTGATAGGGGTGGGCAATATGGGCTGAAAAAAACCAAAATCCTACCAAAAATATTTTAAATATGCACTTGCTTCACAGAACAATTATGCATAGACGGTGTTTATGAACAATAGCTCTTGCTTATATTTTAAATTGCTTAATACGGCACACAAAACATAATACCGTACGGCAATATTTAACAATGAAGAACTAAAAATGATGTCTTGACTCGCATTGATTTTTGGGAATGTTTATGTCATTTAAATGTCTCCTATTATTCCATAATGATATGACAATTTAGAATGGCATTTTAAACTGCACTAAGTACTGATGTACCACTGCCAACTAACTACTAGACTCTAGTAGTTTACCACAGCAATCAGAATGGGAAAAAAACAACTATTTGATCGTGTCATTTGTGTGACGGTGTCTTAGTGTCACCCAGCGAGAGAAAAAAAAAAGACATCGTCATGACAACACCCATTCTCATACATTGGCCAACGTATTCGGAATAAAGTTGAAAAACAGAACTGCAACTTACGGAAAAGTGCATTTTTCCATTAATTCATCACTGTGATATGTTGACTTGTGACTTTCTTCATGTTGGGTGTATCCTGGCGTCACACTAATAAGCCGTCGTAGGGTTTGTGCAACATGCCTCGGGAATACAGGCTAGTTATGATGTGGACTACAAGCGTGTAAACCGAATGTTAAGCGAATATCGAACATCCAGGCTGCCACATTTGACTTGCTTGGCAGTGTGTGTGTGTGTGTGGTGGGTGTGCGCGCGTTTGTGTTTGTTTGCTCAACTCGGTGAGGGTTTTCTGAGCGTGTGTGTTTAAAGCTTTTGTTTAGCGTGCTTGGGCGGTCGCCAAGTTTTCCTCATAATCCATATGGCTGGTGGTGCAACAGAATTGCTCTTCACGGTGACCGTTTTGGCACATCTAACAATGTTATTCCCACCGACGTCAGTCTTGTCAACCCCAAACCGTTCACAGACGAGGGACGTGGACTTGCGCCTTGCAATGATTACCCGCTGGACACTGCCACATATATGAATTACATCTCTGCTAGATTACTGTAATGCACTTTATTTTGGAGTCGGCCAGTCCTCTCTCAAGCGTCTCCAGTTGGTACAAAATGCTGCTGCTCGCCTCCTAACTGGAGCTTGGAAGATGGAGCACATAACACACATTCTGGCCTCCCTTCACTGGCTCCCAGTGCATTTTAGGGTTCATTTTAAGATGCTTCTATTTGTCTTTAAATGGCCTCGCCCCGGCGTACCTCTCCAAGCTCCTCCACTCGTACGCACCTTCCCGGAGCCTCGGGTCTGCGGACCAGGCAGGAGCCTCAGAGGGGATCGAGCCTTCTCTGTTGCTGGTCCTTCCCTTTGGAATGACCTTCCATTGAATGTTAGGCAAGCCCCCTCTATGTCCGTTTTTAAAACTCGTTTGAAGACACATTTCTATTCTTTGGCTTTCGATCCGACTTCAGCCAGACAGTTTTCGTCTTTTTTACGGTGTCTATTGTACATAGTGTTTTGTGTTCATTTATTGCTTTGACTTGTTGTATTGTGGCTATTTTGTTGCATGTAAAGTGCTTTGTTACAGCTGTAGCTGTTGTGAAATGCGCTATATAAATAAAATTGAATGATATCTTTTTTGTATGAAACAGCTCGGCTGCAGTTCTAACAGAGTCACGTGACTGGGTCCTGCCTGCTGTTTCGGCGAATGATTATCACTTTCTTCTCAACTGCCGTCAATGCACACTGATTTGCGGCCATCGACTGACTCGTTCTCCTTTTCGAGGCAGTATTAATACTCGATAATGCAAAATTGCACATCGTGAAAGCAAGATTGCCGATGTTATCGATGACGATATACTGTATATCGCCCACATCTACCCGTTGACCATGGTTTCATGCAGATAGCAGTGACCGAGTTTTATGCATACAGCTCACAACACGTCAACATAACACAATTTGTCCATCGGGGTTCTCCATAATGTTGTTTGTGATGTTTTGTACTCCAGTTGACAAAATTGAACGCATTAGTTTTAGTCTGACCAAGAACATCTTTACCAATGACCTCAGTTGCATGTAGGCAGCAGTGGTCAGGTTCTAGTCATATGGCACACAACATTGTGGAGCAGTTCTTTCATCTCTCGTAGTCCTCCATAATGTCGTTTCTAAAGTTTGTGGTTTGGTTGACAGAATTCAAAGCATTAGTTTAGTTTTAATCCAAATAAGCCAACATTTCCCACGTACTTTGGTTGGTTGGTTGGTTGGTTGGTTGGTTGTGGGGTGGTCCATTCTTCAGTCATGGCCCTCCATAATGTTCTTTGCATTGTTTTGCATTGTCTGGTTGACAAAATTGAATAATCTTTTTGGGTGACATCAGTCTTTCCTTAAGGGCAGCGTGCAAATAGCTGTGATCATGGTCTGTAGAGTCAAACAGTACACAATGCTGTAGGTGGTACAATTGTCAGTTGTGGCCATGCATAATGCCGTTTCTATTGTTTGTATTCTGTTTCACAGAATTTAAACCATAAGTTGAGCCTTACGACGCAAAATTTTCCCTTTTCACTTTACGAGGGGTGTGCAGACGGTGGTGGCCATGGACCATCTGTTCCTATGTCGCACGCACTAGAGCATCGTTCACCAACCTTTTTGACAATGAGAGCTACTTGTTGGATATTGATAAATGCAAAGGGATACCAGTTTGATACACACTTCTGGAATTTGCTCAAATTACCTTGAATTATATATTATAAATAAATAATTGATATGCAGTATTTCATCTATGTGAACACACCGAACACAATGATTTCCGACACTGATTTAACAGGGTCAGAAACAGATCAGTATAAATATGCAACATTTTATTTCTTTAAAGTTCTATCAAGTGTTTACATTTTCAAATTACCACTTGTACAACAGTCCTAGGAAATCACAATGTCCCATCACTGGTGAGCTATTTTTAGAACAGGCCTGCGGGCTATTCGTGTGGTACCACTTTGGGCTATCTGCACTAGGAGCAGTCTATTCGTAAATCATGGTTTTTACACTCGGGCTGGATGATGATGGAAAAAAATAATTATCACGATTGATTTTGATAGAAATTGAAATCATGATTATTAAAATGATTATTCGTTGATTTCAAAACTTAGTATTTATTCAACTGCTAAAACTCAAGTACTCAAAACAGTAAGAAAGTCAAACAAGAATATACTAAAATAATAGCAATTGAAAATAACTATAAAACAAATGCCGGCTGTTCCTGCTGTGCGCGTGTTGGCTTCTTTGGGGCAGTGTGGGTCTGTGCATGGATGGAGTACACAGTTAGAATGAGAAAAGAACAAACGTGCGATTGATTTTATATAAGTCGTTATTTACAGATTGGGAAGAATTTGTACCTTTGAGTCATTTTATCTTACCTGTGTGTATGTGTTTGCACAGCGTTTGTATATGTATATTCGTGATTTTAAGTAATATCACTCTGGGAGTCGATACTAATTTACAGTTAGCATTTCAATGGGTTATTACATTTCCTTTAGCATTAGCGGCTAGCGTTACTTTAATAAAAACAAAGCATGTTTATTGAAATACAAATTGTGTGTAATTATTTGTGTTGCGTGTTTAGTTCTACAGTAAACTGTAACTGGGGTGTCATTAAACAGCTGACAGCACGCTCAGGGAGGCAGAATCAGAGATGCTTCACGTTTGCTATGCAAACAACATGGTGCAGTCAGGTTACTTTTACAATTTCAGGAACTTGTAAACACACTACGCCGTTCTGCACATTAATCGTTTTTCTTTGATTATAACGTTTTACTAATCAAGAGAAGCCTAAATCGTAATCACGATTACATTTCGATGAATTTTTAAGTTTTAGTCTCGAACTTTTATTCGCTTAGAGGGATGGTTGGGCCATGTTTTCACTAACAAGTTTATTTTATATATTTTTTGATCGGGAAAATGAAAAGAGTTGTTATTTTCTATATTATCAATAAATTTGGGAGAAATTAGGAAATAAGTGACTCCATGAATAAAGCCTCTTGTTAATGAGGAGAATGGCCGCGCCCCCTACCGTTCTATCCTTGTTCGGTCGGAGTCACTGGAGGAACCGATGACAAACTCTCTATTGGAAATCATTGTACTTTCATTGCTTATAACGTCTAAAAACGGTGATCAATTGGCACCAAAATTTATGTGGACATCCCTACTAATGACCACTTCAACATATCAAAAGGATTAACCTCTCCGTGGTTGAGTTATGAGAATGAGGAAATGTGGAATTGAGCAGAGCTACATAGATTTTTGCTGGGAGGAGCGCACACTGCTTCTTTTCTTGAAAAAAAAACAAAAAAAAAACACTTCTTCTTTGCTGATCAAGGTTAGGACGAGCGAGGCACTTAACACCAGTCAGGATATTTACAGAGTCTGAAGTGGGAATGAGGCGACATGCACATTTATTTGGACGAGGAATGGCCCCAGTTTTTCGACCTACGACACAACACGGCTGACCTGTTTTCTGAATCTGAGCCGTGATTAGTCGTTGTGAGCAGATGTGATGTCAGTCGACGGAAGACAAAATGGCCGCCCCCACAGATGGCTAAAAACGAGTGCATTTTGCTGTTCAATTTATATTCCACAAATGTAAAATTGATTCGCCCTCCCAAAATAAACAGGGTCTATGCGGAAAAACTCCCGAGACCCCCACTGTGCTTGAATACCATTTATAATTTTTTTTTGTTAATTTTTACCCCTGCCAGCCATTTTTGGCACTTTATTTGCGGAAGACAAGCCAGTTGCTTACTTTTTTTCCTAACACAATTTTACTTTCGATGCCTTGCGATGGAAAGTAGTTGATTGAATCCTAAGTAATCTAGTGAATTATTATACCGTTTTTTAAACTGATGAAAAGATATAAAAAGTCCATCTTCATCCAAAAGATCATTCATAAAAATGATACCACTTTTAATACATTCATCCCAAAGCAAATGTTTCTCCTCAATAGTAATATTAGAGTTCATCCACAGTATCTGTGTCTGAATACGAACCTTGAATTGAATCCGGGGGTAGTACTGGAAATCCAACCAAGCCTTGGGTACGTCTTTAAAAAAACAGCAGAGAGACTCTTAAAATCCATCCATCCATCCATTGTCTATACCGCTTATCCTCACAAGGGTCACGGGGCGTGCTGGAGCCTATCCCAGCTGTCTTCGGGCAGTAGGCAGGGGACACCCTGAATTGGTTGCCAGCCAATCGCAGGGCACACAGAGACAAACATCCGCACTCACAATCACACCTAGGGGCAATTTAGAGAGTCCAATCAACTTACCATGCATGTTTTTGGAATGTGGGAGGAAACCGGAGTACCCGGAGAAAACCCACGCAGGCACGGGGAGAACATGCAAACTCCACACAGGGAGGCTGGGGCCGGGATCGAACCCACGACCTCTGAACTGTGAGGCGGACGTGCTAATCAGTCGCTCACCGTGCCGTCATGAGTAAAATCATCTCTGAAATAATATATCAATATGTATTCTTTTCATCTGGTAAAATGGAAATAACTTTTTTGAGAACAAGGAGAAGTTTGAATATAATCGTTGACTAATCAGCCATTGTTTATTAGAATAAATTTTAATGACCCCGCAGGCCTTTACAGAATAATCCATCACTAAAATGTATTACTCACTCCGTCCATGGCCCGGGGGAGGTGGCGAAAGATAGGGG
Organism: Filicampus tigris; assembly: GCF_054856515.1. Lineage (NCBI taxonomy): Eukaryota > Metazoa > Chordata > Actinopteri > Syngnathiformes > Syngnathidae > Filicampus > Filicampus tigris. Next base: position 9,413,557 of record NC_141225.1, on the reverse strand, counting down.
GCGAACGATTTGGTGAACGAATCTTTTGAACAGTTCTTTTTGTCGAACCGATTTTAGTGATTCAGTTCACTTAAAAGAACTGTCATGCCCATCATAGTGTCAAAGCGGTGGTCTGCAGGACAGGTAGGACATGGGTTGTGAAACTCACGCAGGCAGCAGCGCACAGGAAGCCTCGAAAGGAAGAAGAGCGGCAACCACAAAGGTCGCTGGCGCACCTCTTCACTCACACCTTGACACTTGTGCTGCAAAGACAAAAACTGATTGCGTTTCTCGTTTTTTGTCTCCGACACTGACATTGATGAACAGCTAATCGTCACGTGCCTGTCGTTTAGAGGGCTATGCCGCACTTCAATTGAGGTGTTATGGACAAAAGTGTCGTGGGCATACATACGTGTGATGTGTTCATATGAGCAGGAGTAGATTAGAATGCGAAGGATAAACTAAATGAATTCCTGTATCCCACTGGAATCGATAATACTGTCTTATTTACTGAAAACAGGGTACACCATTATTTGGAACACATGTTGCAATGTCAACATGGCCAAAATAGTATCTACTTCTTCAAATTTCTCAAAAATAAGGCCTTTTTTGTCATGCAGTCAAGATAGCTGAGCTGGTAGCGTTAATGAGCTGTAGGAATCCTGTCCCTAAAATAACCACTCAAAAACAGGTCACTTCCCGGCTTTCACAGAAGCATATCGGTGTTTGTGTAGCAATTTTCAACACGATGAGCAAAAATAAATCATTGTTTGTGTTAACTGATCTTATAGTGTTTAGTTTACGTGAGATGATCAACTGCTGACAATCGCAAGTCTGTCATAGTACCAAGACTAACCTGTGAGAGGCAGCTTGGAGTGACAAAACATTCAGAAAATACAAAGAACAACCGGTAGAAGAAGCTAGGCTCACTTATCAGGGAACTACGTTTTAGTTACAAACTGCACTCTTTGTTTTCTGCATTGTGCTGAAGGACCTGTGAGACACTCAGCACAACCAGTTGCTTCTTTATTTGTATCTGGAAACAGCGCAAGGTCTGTTACGGGCGAGCGTTGCGTTTCAGGTCACAATCACAGAGACCGTGGATGGATCCGACTCGGTGTTGAGCGCATACAGAAAGCTTTGGGATCAAAAATCCGGAACCTGTTCACATTTACGGGTATCTGCCCTCAACCTTTTTGCGAACAGATCGGCGAGGATAAATGACTCAATCGCTGAGGATAAGTGTTGTTTAGAGACAATCGGGCCTTTTTGCAGACTTTTACTGAAAGGGAGGGGGAGCGCTAAAATTCTGCTTGATTATTGCTGTGTGTACTTTAGATGTGGAAGCACATTTTTTTACTCTAGGGAAGGGGTGGTGGTGGTAATGAGGAAATGAATCCCTCAAAAGCAAATTGAAAAAAAAAAAATGGTAGAGCTCATCTATTACTTAGTTAGCCCGTTACTTTCTGACGGAAAACGTTATAGGAATAGACAGAACGTCACCATTTATTTGCACTGCGGGACAGACTCATGACTCCAAATACCAGAGCTGAGCGTTTTACTACAAATTGAGCGTCCGTTCTTCGTCATCCGTCTGCAGCGTGGGTACCCTTCCGTCGTCCGTCATTCGCCTTTTTTCCAGAGGGGGGGTGAAACTAGTACCCGTCAATAGACCGGCCCGCCTCTAATTTTAAACGGCCGTCCGTCGGCGAGTCCGACTAAACATTCACTCGAATCCCCCCCCCCTACCCAGAGCCCTCCCAAACCCCACCCCCGCTGGACGATGTTTGAACAGAAATAGTGACTCACTGCGCTTTGGAAGCCCGGTCCGTCACATAGACAGAATGCCCAGCTCTGCCAAATACATTTCACAATCCGCAAATGTAACTGCTTCCCCATTATCCTCCGCAAAGTTTTGCGTAAATGGGGTAGTGTAGTATTTTACGCAATCCGGCAAATTAAGAAACCAATGGTGATCAAAATAATATAATCTACTGTTGCAGTTTCATGCTTTCAAGAGGGGGAAAAAAACAGTGGTTTGGGTCCAATTTGGTATATTTTGTACTTGGCCTACGCATGGTATTAATCATTTGGATGAGAAATATGTAATTAAGAACTCTTAACAAAAACGTTGAAGGATGGAAATCATTAATAACTTGCTCTGCTGATATCCTGACATACATCATAATCAGTTGGAAGATACATGGTAGCAACCATTCACAATTCCGACTGTACCTGTTTATTATGTCATATCTGCTCACTGCTGCTTTTATACCATCCATGCATTGAATCTACATAAATTCTTCCACCAAACATATCGCTGGCGTCGGGCCAAAACCTTGAACCTCCACAAAACTTTTCAGGAGACCCCATAAATGGCAAGTTTGTTCAACCATTAGCATTGTATCGTGAAAGAGTACAAGGCATTTTCAAAAAATAAGATTGGTCAATAATGCCGTAAAAATTGTCACCAACAGTATAGATTTTTTTTTTTTTTTTTTAAAGTAGAATCCACCCAAATGTGACTAATGAGGTTTTGGCCCGATGCCACTGATATGTGGTTCAATTTTGTTCCACTTTTGTATGCTGAGTATGAATATAAAATCCACATTGTGCTATTTTTTTTAATGTGCATGCGCAGCCTTGGCAGTGGTTGTGTCCCACGGCCCACGGCAACAGCAAAGATCAACACGGTGGTGGTGGTTCGGTATCGCCTAATGAGCGGGACATCTGAAATACAGAGTGCCTTCTGCTTTTTTATTTTTTTATTTTTTTATAAGTTTTCTCTCTTTGTGGAAATGTGTCAGAGTCTGTTGGCTCACTTGCTATCCTCACTTCTGTTTTTTTTCTCCCACCTCTGATACCCGACTGATGTGTCACTCTCTTATCTTTTTGTCTTACTTTCTTTCTTGCTCACTCTCCACGGCCACGCTCACCCCTTACTATGTAGTAACTCCAAAATCGCTCATTTGCAAGCATCTCCCACAACTCGTCTGTTTTATTTTGGGGGTTACATCGCTACCTAGCCAGTAGGCCCTGGTTGGCCTGACTTGGACCCTCATGTCAGCATGTTTGTGGCTATTATGACATATCATTAGACAAGAATGTCTCTGCTTCCTCTTCTCCCACCACAGAAATGCTATAAAAAAAAAAAAAAAAGACAGAGAACTTGAAAACATCACATTCCCACAGGTTAACGTGCCATTTTGAGCCGGGTTCCTCTTCAATCTGCTGTCAGCATTCATACGATAATGTACAAAACATGGCCGCGTTGAATTCAAATTAAGTGTGGCATTCGAACGTGGGGTAACCGCCAAAGAGGAGCAAAAAGTACCGTGCCACACAAATGATACCCTTTACGATCATAGTTTGTGTGTTTTTTTTATAGTGCAATGACAAAGCCGTGTGAATGAATCCACAGGGCTATTTATCCTGCCACTCTGACACTCTTAGTGCTATTTGTTAAAAATTCAAAGCAAGCGTCACTGCTAAGACGGAGATCAGGTGGGAGGTGTTTGTTCTTGGTTGTGGTCCTCGCCTGAGTCATCGCACCAATGTCAGTCGGCATGTATGACTCAACGGGCGGCCACAGTGAGTATTTCTCAATGTCGTGTTCCGAAATATAAGTAGAAAGATTCAAATCATTCATTTTCCACGTGTTCACATGAATACAGAGTCATTTAAGGTGTGTGAGGTGTTCTCCCGAGAAGCCATCCAAGGCCAGGATGCGCTCGTGTTGCTACGTTTTAGTTTTGTTGAGTGTGTGGGTCCATGACCCTCATGAGGTGAATTATTGAGTCCAAAACAGCCAGAGTTGACTTTCTTCTGACAGCTACGAGGCCGTCACGGTTTGCATTACATTAAAGCTACATTAAGTACAAGCAGGCATTAGTTTGAATTATAGCATGTCATCGGGAAAAGCTACGCTCCAACTTCCACGCATCATGTTGTTAGTCTTGGTTATTGCTCGAGGAGATGATTTTTTTTTTTTCAAAGTGGCTAAAACTGCCGAATATAAAAGGAAATTTGATAAATGCATTTTACTATTGAAAAAAAAAATCCCCCAAATTATTTAAATATTCCTTATCGTTGCTGTTCAAAAAGCTATGTTAAGCTATGTTAATATTTTTTTTTAAATCTGAAAAATATTGTTTTGGGATTAAAAAATATACATACAGTATAAAAATTGAGATATATGTTCTTTACTTGACGTTATGTAAAAATGTATGTCAGTTTAAAGAATTAGCTTGCTGAATGGTCATCAGCATTCTTTATACCCAATTTGGAGATGCATGCTTATTTAAAAAAAAAATTTTAAATGCAGGTCACGCTAAAGAATTGGCTAGTGCTACAGCCAATTAAAAGATATGCTAAATATCTTTCAAGAAAAGAAATGTGGAAGTACAGAGGTTTTTACTTGACAGCGACAATATGGAAAAATGTTGGTCAGTTCAAAGAGGCAGTTAGCATTATACTGTAAATGCCTATTTGGAGATGCATGCTTTGTAAAAATACTGATAAAAGAAGATAACTTGAGATGTGTTTTTTACTTGAAAAGTCAGCCTACACAATTCACTTGGGGTATGGTTAGGGCCAGGGGCAGAGCTATGGGTGGGCCTGGGTGTGCACAGGCTCACCCACATTTACAGACTGCCCGCTCAGTGAGATTCATGAAAAAAAATAGATATACTTTTCAATTTTTAGTAAATTATGAAATTAGTTTTGAATTAGTGTTTCGTTGTGTTTTATTTTATTTTATTGAAGATTAAGAATGGCATAATTTTGGCTGCATAAGGACGATCTGAACTTTGTCATTCTATTTGAATATACGATGTGTCAGGATAGGAGTATTGTGCTCAGTGAGAGAAATATTCAGGCCCACCCTGTTTTTTCCAGGCCCACGTTCTGGCTCCGCCCCTGGTTAATGCTGAATAATTAAATTAAAATCGACATCATAAACCTGTAGAATGCAATTTTCAAATCACAAGGCCTGCAATTTTGGGGGAAAAACAACCTCTATTTCAATTCGCTCAGTCATTAGGCTTCATTTTTTATATACACAGGTATATTTTATTTTTTTTATTTATATCGTGTCTAGAGACGTTCATTGCTTAAGTGCAGTACACATGTTTGTATATTGTCTCATGAAACATGACATGACTTACTGACTTAAGTTTACGATACACTTCTTTGATAGAATTTTGTGAAGTTGTCGTAGCGAATGGTTAAAAGACTGCAAGTCAAAGTCTTCAGTAAGTTAACAACTAATTGAAGTAGATAAACCCTCATATTAATTCGTGATTCATTTGCCTCTGTTTTAGCGGAAACTTAATCTGTAAAACCAAAACATTTATATATAGTAAATTTGATATTGTGTATAATAATACACTGTAATTGGTTTCTTGTATTAAAAATGGGAAGAGGACCTTGAAAGAATAATTGTAGATTAAGTTGCAATATTGAGGTGGGCGATTGGCAATAGATTATTTTTGAAAATCATTCAGCTCGAGCATACTTAAAGGTTAGTAAGCATTTATTTTTAAAAAAAGGACTTGTTAGATAGGTCATAATAGGACTACAACGTTTTCCAAAAACGCAGATAGTTCAAAGAATTAGCTAGTTGTATGCCTCTTGAGAACTAATTTTTCAAGAGAAAACTCACAAACATAACCGACTTCGTGTAAAGATTCCGACTAGTTTAAAGAAGGAGTTTAGCTGTAAAACATTTTTTTTAAAGCACATATTGAGAGGCTGGCTACTTACAGTGAGAAGTATACAACATGTTTAAAGGTGTCTGTGACAAATCAAGCCTCTCAACACCAAAAAAAAAAGAAAAAACAAGGTAATCTCTGGATCATTATTGCACACCACATGATTGCAATGCAAGATCACATGTGCGGATTGTAAAATAAACGGCAGCGTGCCGCGTGTTGCCGGCGTGTCGATGCCTTCCGGCTCATAAACAATCTCTGCGTGGCCAACCGGTTTGTTTGACTCTGTTCAGAGTTGGTGCAAATCAAACTAATTTCCCTTGACCTCGAATTAAGTCTCTTCGCTGCGGTTTTGAATTTAAAAGAAAAACGCCTTTCACTCCATGGTGAATGCAAATTTTCACACTTTATTTCTTTTACTGGCTGGCTACGGAGAACAAAAAAAAAAAACAAAAAAAAAAACGAGACAGATCACATGCAATCCTTCTTTTTCTGTTCCCTAAGAGGAAAAGTCTGTTAAGTTGAAAAAGTAGTCTCTTTGAGGTGCTTTGACATCATGTGATCAAGCTCATCAAGCATGAAACAGCAGCGTTCTTCAAGCGCGCTCTCACTATGAGTCACGGTCTTCCCCTGCGCACTTAGTTGCATGTTAAATAGCTCTCGTCTTCTCCACTGCGTGTTGTTTTGTGTTTACCATCTTTGCACAGCCACTCTCACACTGCATGAATTGATCACCACGAACCCCTTTGTACCTTCGCACACAAACTCAAACCTCCTGCGCTGTTCAAAGTAGAAACAAAAGAAGCAGCTATTTGAAGGATGCTCGCGCCATCCAAATAAATAAATCAACAAGGCAGATAATGAAAGCCATGCCGGCGCGGTGCTGCTTCAAATGGGCCGGTGTCATTCACTGTCATAGCGGGGGGAAATTAGAGCCAATTTTACACTAATCCGGAACAGACTTGTTCTCTTCTGAGGGCCTAGCGGTTTACCCTATCGTCCCAGGAAAAGTCCTACAGGGGCGCACAGTTGCACCTCGGCTACATTATTCTTAGCATGCATTCAGACTAATTTCCTGCCTGGTTAGAGCAGGTTAATTCGGACCCATGTTAGGAGGAGGGCCTGGCCGAATGGAGGGGTTGTGCTCCACCCGACGTGTCACTGATAGACGTGACATGTCGAGGCAAGTGCGCAGGTCCTAACGGAGTAGTTTTGTAGTACCGGTTTGGACCACTTTCCCGTATTAAATATAAATGACATAGCAGCACGTGGCACTCAGATCGTCAAATGTAAATCTGCTATGCAATATACTGTATTATGTCTACTTGATTAAACAGGATGAATGAGAAGCAGTTCCTGTTTTGCAACCGGATTCGCTGTATTATATATGGAATACTTGCGTGACTTACGGTAACTCTGGTACGCAGCATATTTTGTACATGCAGTTGTGTTACTGCGAAATGACTACTCTTTATCAAATATAAACTGCATTCAAACATATGTCATATAAATTGTTGAATGTAACCACTGGGTTAAATAGGGATGATGAATGCTAATTCGGACAGCGTTAACATTGTATTCAGATAAGCATCGATTTTGAATCACTACTTTACATAAAATATCAAATAAATGGGCATATGTCATTTGAAATTGGCAGAAGTAGTAGTCTGTAATTACTAAACCATACTCTCCACTGGGTTAAATGAAGAAAATAAATGCGGGCTTGCTTGGGAATAAATTTATATGAATTCACATACATGTAAATAAATGGTGCAATTTAATCGCTGTTTTGATTAATTACAAAATACGCATTAGCACGTTACTTGACATGTCGAAAGTAGCTGTCAGTAATATATTTGTGACCATGCTATTAGATTAAATACAGTAAATGATGTTGCAATAAGGCTGACCGATTAATCAGCCGACATTTGCTGTTGTTTGGGGGCGGGGGGGGGGTTGTTTTACACAACACATTACAACAAAGGACAAAGATAATGACATTCAAACCTGCCCCTCCACCCCATCCCCAAAGAGATAAGGCAAAAAAGGCTGATTTTTACACATATTTCTCTGTTCTAAAGTCTAAGAAGTACTAAAGGACAAAGTGTTGTGAAACAGTCAAATGTTCTACCCTTAATTCATATCTTTATTGTTGTAGTATTACAGCCAGGACCAAAAAAGAAACTGTTTTATTCATTATATCGTCCCTGTCCTATGAAAAACACTTCCTTGTATGTCCATTTTCGCATTTTTTAAATTTTACATGAATGAGGTTTCCGTGTTACAGACATCCCAATAACGTGAACATTTTTTAAAAATGAAAAAATTGGACATACTGTACATGTTTGACAGTGCCGATATACATTTTTTTTATTGAATGGTTATCGGAATTTTAATTTAGAATCAGAATCTGCATCAGCCTCAAAAAATATTGGTTGGGGCCAAGTTGCAACTAAATCACTACTGTGTCTTGTGCCATCCACGTTTTTGAAAGTAGATTTATCAGAAATATGTGAGCAGTCAGATGTACACTTGGTTAAAAATGAAAGATGAAAAATAGCACAGTTTGTCCGGAAACAGGCTGGAGTTTTATATATGCAGTAGTGTAAATATGTTGCTACTGAGCCACTACTCTGGAGTAAATACAAACATACTGTATTACATTGTCAACTTGGTTAAATAGCATAAATTAATGCCCATTTCATCTGTAAGAAGATTTTTTTTTATAAAGCTCTGATATTGGACACAGTGTTTTGTGAGTGGACTCAAAACTTAAGATGGCCGCTAATGAGGGGTGAAAGTTAACAAGTGTGTGTCCAGGCTAGGTGTTAGCATAGCATGGATGTATGTGTCAAAAAAGCGAGCTTTTTTTCTGTGGAAGCTTTCCTCAGCCAGTTGCTGCATGAAGTAATTGGCATCAAAGAACTATGTTGAAGAGTTACATCTTGCCTGAGCGGCAACAATTTTTTTTTTTTTTATGTCGGGACAAGCTAAGTTATTGCGACTCTGAAGTGATATGATATGATTGGTCCTCTGCTGAGTGGCTATCAGATAACTTAAGCTAACAAACGACACTAACATAGCTAAGCTAGCTAGCAGGCGTAGCCAAATAGAATTACTCACATTTTTCCTTGTCATTTGTTGCTAGGCAGATTTTGAAAAGAACTGACTCTGGCTCAAGGAGGAATGTTTATTTAAAAGTAACACAAGAAATGTTGTAACTACAGTTGACTCCCATTCTGACAGTAGCTTAGCGTTGTCCCGAGATGTATTTCAGTCGGGTTAAGCTGCGCTTACTCGCTCGTGATTGGATACTGCCAATCAAATCAGCGACATAGAGGCCATAGAAACGAGAGCCAAATGTTGAAATCCTGTGCATGTGTTTGTGATTGTCATTTATTGTCTTCACCATGGGAAAATGTACTGCATTTCTTCCTGTCTGCAGCAGTCTGGGAATACGAGGATGCGATTCAAGTTTAAATTATAGTTTTTCTTTACAGAGCTTATTGATCTTGCCTTCTTATGGTGACATTTCAAACCACTGCTTGTGAATGATTTACTTCGTTCATCAATTTAGGTGCATTTTTGGTCACACTCATTGTGTTTTAATGCAGACAGTTGGTCTCAATATAGCAAAAACGTGAAAATTATTTTGAATGACAGTGAAATTAATTGCCTTGACACGAATATTCACAAAACATTACTTTATTTTCATGAAATGAATTTTATGTGTTAAAAATGCATTCAGTGAATGCTACAATTCTTTGTTGTGTAAAGTCACAAAATCCCTGGCCTAAATGATGCTGTAATAATAAGAAATCACTGTAACTACTTCCAAAAGTTTTTGGGGGGGGTTGTTTTAAAAAATGCATGCAATTTTGTTTCATGGCGCACATTATAGACCACAAAAAAGAGCACAACCCAACAACACAAAAATACAAAACTGAAAACAAAGTATTATGTTTTTTAGGTTTTGAAAAAATGTATACTGTATACACACATACACTGTGTGTGTATGTGTGTGTGTCTTTTCATGTGCGCGCGTGTGTGTGTTTTTCCCCTGTTTGGTTTCGGTTCTCTCTCATGTAGTTTGCCGCATCATGATGTTGAGATCGATAGCTCAAGGTGCTAAATAACAAACCACACATCATTTTTGTTGCTGTATTCTTGGGGGGTTTCCTTTGAAAAAAAAAAAAAAAAAGGATCTCCAAAAATGAATCAACTTTTTTCTATATATGAAATATTGGATTAATTGTTAAATTGTTAATTGTTAATTGTTACAAATAAAGGTATTTCCTATAATCAAAATTAGAATTGTCCCATTGTTGTACCATCTGTAGTGACTCCCTTCATGTCTTCCTGATTCTTTCTCACAGTGGACGCAGAGCAGGTGGGTTCACTGGGGTCCGAGGGAGAGGATGAGGTGGGCCTCTGGGGCCTGGAGCCCCAGGACTACCAGGAGAGCCTGGACAAGACGAGTAGGACTCCCAGCGAGGGCACGGAAGAGCCCGGCAGCCCCGCCCTCTCCGCGCAGCCTCACAGCCTCAGTCCCGGGAGCGGCGGCGGCGGCGGTGACAGGAAATTCTGGGCCCAGGTGGAGCCGGAATCCGAGGCCACAGACGACGGCGGCAGAGGCGACGCCGCCGCCGACAGGGAGGGGGAGCAGGGATCACTGAGGATGCACTGTGAGTTGACAATAAATCACAAGATTTTATCTGGGCTACCATCCAGACGTGGGTGGATTTGTACTGTGTTTATGTAAATAGCTTCGCAGACACTCACAAACCAAACTTTATGGTGGTAAACTACATGCGCTTTCTAAATTCTTCATTCTCGACCAACAGTGATGTGATGAATCACACAAAACCTTGAATTCAATATAAGACTTTACAACTGCTTATATATATATATATATATATATATATATATTTTTTTTTTTTTTTTTTTTTTTTTTTGCTATTTTGCAGACTCAAGAACAGATTCACTACCGACATTGTTGCTACGCTGAACTCGCACGTTTGCACTATTGGCATTTGCAGGCCACGTCCACTGGATTGTTTGAACCAGGAAGTGGCGAGTTAATCCAAAAACAGCAGACATGTTTACTTATATTTTACTAATGAATAATACAAAAGAATGTTGGGGGGCATTCTTAAAAAATGTTAAAGTAACAAGAATAGATAACATCTTACGTTTTAAAATAAAAGTGTTCATCTTTCGAGCACAACGCCTGTTTTTTTTTTCAAGAAACATCACAGTATTCCGAGAATGTTTTTTAATGTTAAAACAATAAATTGCTTATCTTTGTAAAGTTCTGTTATGTGAGAGAAACTTATATTATGAGAATAAGTTTTTTTTTAAAGAAATGTCAAGATATATGAGCAAAAAATACACATTATTTCATTCTCCTAATATTGTAACATTAAATTGGGAGTTTCAAGCCTTATCTTTTCTCAGAAAAAAAGGTTGGAACCTTACGAAGAATATCTTAATTTTAAATGTCAAAATTTTCATACAAACTTAAACACTAGAGAAGGAGAACCTGCCATACACTGTACTTCATTTTAATAGCGATGTCATTACAAATTTGGTAAACACATGATCTTTATAAAAGTGCTAATTTTAACACAGATAACCAGTTTAATATTCCAACTCGTTGTTGTAGTATTACTTTATTCTCATAAAAATAAGGCTATTTTTGTAACATAACATGTTGTTGTAGTATTACTTTATTCTCATAAAAATAAGACTATTTTTGTAACATAACATTATTTTTGTAATATTACAACTTTTATTAAATGACACTAATATTGAAACTTTGTTCTATCATGGCTCTATTGCATTGTGGCCAAAATACTCTTTCATCGAAATGCACATTACTCAGTATTATTCAGTACAGTGCCGCATCAAAGGCTCTTGAGAGCATGACAAAAGGCGGCGTCACACTCTTTCCACGCATCAAAGAGGTGACGTTGCGGCCGGCGCTGCTGCGACGCGAGGCCTTTCCCTTTTTAATTCCGGCAAGATGAAAGCCTCACGCAGCCCGCCGACTTAACGGGCACTTAGCCCGGCCGCTCGTGTGATTTTGGCCTTGCCGCCGCGAAAAGGCACGGCGGAGTTTTTACAGCGCCCGACCGCACGGGCTCGGTCCCCAGCCCACATAAAAAAACATCTCCAAATTTGCCAACATCTGCAAACATTTGAAAAATCCACCTCAAAGTGGGCTGTGAGCGTAACTGACTGGCTGGAGGTCGGCGATAGGAGGCGCCGTTGCTCCTCCGCGGACGTATGTGGCTTTCTGCTCCTGGGATGCATGTCACCGAGGAACACAGTTTCAAAGTCAACAGTTTAGATTCATGTGCGCAGTGCCAACACTCACTGCATGCTTAATGGATATATTCACACAAAACATACAAACAAAGCAAAATACCTGGTACGGTCCAATAGTAGTGAGCACATCTGTCATCTCGTCAAGAGGATGTGGGTTCGAATCCTGTCTTAGGCCATCGTTTGTGGAGTTTGCAAGTTGTCCCTGTGTTTTGGGGACTTTCTACTGGCACTCTGGCTTCCTCCCACAATTCAAAACATGAAGGCTAGACTCTAAATTGTGAGTGTAAATGGTTGTTTGTTGAGATGTGCCCTGATTGGTTGGTGACCAGCCCGGGATAGACTCCAGCTCACCTCACCGGTGACCCTAATGAGGACAAGCGCAATTAAAATGGATGCATGGATGGACAATTTCTGATACAATGTGGAGACATAACAATTGTGTTTTTAATTTTCTTCTTTCCTGACCTTAGAAGTTATGAAGACAGCCAGATCAAGCAAAGGACATCTTGCAATTCTATTAATAATAATCCACATCTTGGCTTCATATGGAGGCACTTTTTATGTTTTCTTCACTTGTTCGTTCCAGGATTTAGTAGGATTTGTATGCAAAGTAATGCACTGTAATTAGTAGCAAACAGATTTAGGGGGCTACCTAGTTAGGCTTCTTTTTCATTCATCAATGATTAATATGAGTATATTAGGCATCTGATCACATTATGGAAAAAATATATAGAATTTTCATTATAGCCATTTGTATTACAGTGCTTTCTATTACCGGCACTTCCTGTGAGAACTGGCCCTTAAATAAAAATAGTAGGCGCACACTGAAAAGAAGAAAAAAACAAAAAAACACAAGAATGAAGTTTTAATACCGGGAATATAAGAAAATGGTTGTAACTTTACTAGAATGAAGTCATAATAATGTGGGGGAAAAGGTCTTCTTTTATGAAAATGGAGTTATTATATTCCAAAAGTAAAGTAATAAAAGCAACATTTTGAGAAATATCACGGACAATGTTGAAATATTACAATAAAATTGTGAGAAAAACCAAGGGGATCTGGCTGGAGGGGGTGCACTGTCAGACAGGGGCACTGTCAGACATGAAGTGGTGGTGGTATAGATTTGAAAATAAAAGCGATGACATTTTCAGAACAACTTGTAAAATGCGCATTAACCGCACTTCCAAATGGCCCTTTTTTCCTTTTTCTGACGATCAGGCAGCATAACCTCATTGCTGTTAGTTTATTCTGTAAAATAGTGAGTTGTAAAACAGTGACTCAAAGTTGTAAAATGTGCATTAACGGCACATACAACCAGCAATCAAAGCCCACCTCCCCACCCCTTTTTTTGTGACAATCAGGCAGCGTAACCAGCATGACAGTAACGTGATCATGTTTAAAACCTCCATTTTATACAATTACAGTACCCCACACCTGCTCCTTAGATCAGAAAGTATAACCCTTATTTAAGTTCATTTCCTCTGACTTGAAACTTCGTCAAGTTATTGTCAGAACCATCATTTTAGAACATGTGGCTACTTTTAACTATAGTATAGAACAGGGGTAGGGAACTCCGGTTCCTCGAAAGCCATATCCTGCCTGTTTTGGATCCCTCTCTACTACAACACACCTGATTCAAATGATCAGGCTCGAGGAACCGGGGTTCCCTAGCCCTGGTATAGAACTTTAGAAAAGCCTTTGTTACATGGACATATGCACATTGTACTACATCTATTTCTATTTCTTTAATATTGTCTGAAAAGTAATGTCATTGTTACTTATAACAAGAAACTTGTAATGATATTTATATACAATGTCCTATAATATCTATATTTTAGAATGTTATATGTCCACCAGCTGTTTAGAATTATCATAATTGTTTGTAATATTCATAATAGTTATAGTTGTTATTTATGTCTACATATTTAGAAAGTATTGTATAATTGTAGTAATCATAGTTTATTTATTTTTATTTAGGTTTTTTAAAATACTGTATTGAATATTACTAGACTAGATAAGGTTATACTTCCTCCTACCCCCTTTTGACCATGTGATAGTCTGCTTTGCCTTGCCATATTATACATTTTTGTTTTTATTTTCTTCTTTGTTTGACCTATCGATAAATGTATATTTTTATTTCAGTTTTAATTTGAATATTATTTCATTTACTTGTTTGAAATAAATCCAATCAATCAATCAATCAATCAATCAACCAATCAATCGTGGCTGCTACATAAAAGTTAAAAAACACTGCTTATAAAATATAAAATCAGAATGTACGAATCAACCAACTGTCTGTTAGATGCATTTTGCACTGCAGCGTTTGTCTTGTTTCTAATAACCTTGACACGAGACTAAACTACTACTACTTCCTAATGTATACATTACGATCGCGCATTCATGAAATGACTGAATAAGAAAGGTGAGATGAACATTTAAGATAATCTGTTGTTGTCTGTGTTGCTTTACTTTGTAGGTCCATCCAGCTATGGTTAATGATTATAAAAACTGTATTCTGTGTTTGGACTCAACTCTGTGTACTATTGACAATTCAAAAATATTAATCCATTATCCAAACCGCTTATCCTCACGAGGGTCGCGGGCGTGCTGTGCCTATCCCAGCTGTCACATTCAAAAAGTTTAGTCAAGTCGAGTTTATTTATATAACTCTTAAACAAAGAACACACTCAAAAGGCTTCACAAGTCCTCAACGGTATCCCCTGATCTTAACCCCCAGTAGAGCAAGGAAAAACTCAAAGAACCACATCAGGGGAAAAATGAGAAGGGCCAGCAGATTTTTGGGGGCTTCCAGGAAGACCAGGCTGCAATGGATGCTAAGTGGCAACAACTAACACATAATGCAGTGCTGTACAATGCAAACTGGAATAGTGTGAAATGTCCATTTGAAATGATGACACACTACAGGAAGACACCTTCAGAGAAGTAGGTCCTTTTCAAAATCTAGCCCGCTTGGGCACTGAGCAAATCTCCATAGCAGCGCCTCCAAGGAGGTGGCCAACCGAACATCTTGTGTCAGTCAGTCTGCAAAATCCGTATTGCACAGCTGAAACGAGACTTTAAATGAAGCCAAATAAATGTGAATCTTGTAACAAGAAAAATAACTGTTTTGCTGTTTTAACATTAAAGGAATAAAGTTGTAATATTAGGAGAAAAAGTGGCACTTTTAAAGTAATATTGCAGTATTATCACAAAATAGTTGTAATTGTTGTAATGTAGTTGTAGTTGTAATATTGCAAGGATATTCTCAAATTGTATACAAAATAATCATTTTAGTCAATAATGTTTTCAGCTTTTATTATCTTAATTATTTAAAAAATATAAATATATATATATATATAAAATACAAATATTCTTGTCACTCGTTGTTTTACATATTGCTGTCCTGTGAAAAACACTTTACGTCCGTTTTTTACATAAATGGTGTTTCCGCGTTACACGCAACATTAACGTGGAAAAAAAAAATTTCACAGGACAACAACGATATAATATAAATCACTGATTTCAAAACGGATCCTTGAAAAATGGGCATCGTTTATTAAGCGTGTTTTCCCTACGTACCCATTTAGGTAGGCGTTCCGACTCCCACATTGACTTGGAAGACCTCGCCCATTACGAGTTCTTGGCCAAGCTGAAGAAGGCCTCGACCTCCGCCGGCCTTTTGAACCACTTTGGCCGCAACGGCACGGCCGCCGTGCACTGTCTGCAGGGCACCGCCGCGGGTGAGCCCGGGACTCACGAGGAGCTGCCTCCAGCCATGTGGTCCCCAGGAGTGCAGCACCACTCTCCTGAGGGAGCAGGTAGGCTCGTAGGAAAAACACTGAGCACTACAGATTCATATTCGATTAGAAAATCTCAACGTATTCTCCATTTTTTTTGATACCCCAGACGCAAGGAGGAGGCTGCAGGCGTGTCCTTTCTGCCACAGGACGTACCAGCACGGAGCCTCGCTGAGGGACCATATCAAATACTGTCAGGAGAGGGATCGGGGCCACATGGTGTGTCCATTCTGTGGATACGCTGCCCCCTATAGGGCGCAATTGGAGCAACACCTGGCACTTCACCACCAAGTGCAGGACAAGGTGAGTGTCTCACAAACTTACAGGAAGACTTGAAGTAAAGACGAAAGCCTTTCCTAGCGTCTGTCTGCCAACCTTGTAGAGCGCCATCACTTTGGATCAGGGTGTGGAGACCAGGAAGTTCAAATGTCTGCAGTGTGGAAAGGCCTTCAAGTACAAACACCACCTCAAAGAGCACCTTCGCATCCACAGTGGTGAGACTAATAAGAGGGCGCAAGCTCGAGAGCACTCGCTACTGCAATTTTTTAAAATACATTTTCCCCGAAGAAATATATATACATCTGCGCCATCGTATAACTTACAAATATACTACTGTAAAGGTAATATTTGAACGTAGTATATTTAGCATTCTTGGTTGTGATGAAAGCACAAAAATGGTAGAACGTAAAAAAAGTAACATGGGGTAGTGAAGCTCATTTTTGTTGAGTACCACAATGAGATTCTCAACTGGATAATATAAAAAGGTATTAGAACCAACACACTGAAAATGAAAATAATTGTAAAATTACAAATATTACAAGACTACATTTGCAATATTGTGAGAAGGAAGTCTTATTTTTTGGAGAAAAAAAAGTTAATATCATTCAAAAGAAACGAATGCTGATATTATCATTATCATTATCATCCATCAGTCCATTTTCTCCAACAGTTGTCCTCAGTACAGGCGGGGGTGTGCCCGCGAGTGTAAGGCAAACGATGACACTTTGTCAGCCAGGCCTTCTGTCTCAAGTTGGTTGTTTTGCCTCAGATGCAATGGTTTCTTAAAAAACACATTAGAAGTAAAAGGTGGGGCCGGAGAGAGATGAGTTTACTAGTCAACTATTTTTTTAAACAAAATTTCATAATCTGAGATGCAGGTAAATTTCTAGATTTTTTATTTATGCTCATTCCAAATCTTCCCTTGTTTTTTCACACATCAGGTTTTGATAATAGTATATAATAAAACATAATAGTAATATGTAAAAGTGATACATTTTGTAATATGAATTAAGAGTTAGGTTCGGCAACAGGCGGAATTTTTTACTGAAACGTCATAGCTATAAATTGCAACATGGTCAAATCTGTATTGCGCAAGCTTTCATAGATCAAACTTAAAAGCAAAAAATGAAAATATCTCCTGATGTGCTTGAAAAAAGTGCCCCTCCCACCCCCACGCACAATTTTCCTCATGTACTACTGTCAGGTTTATCTTGACAGTTTCAACAAAAAAACATTGGTTTTTTTTAATTACACAAGCCACCGTTAATTTACCAATAGAGTTTTGAGAAAGTACTGCGATAGTTCATAGTGGGGCAAGAAAGTTCAAACCTAAAAGCGCTGTTTTTAATTACGTACTAATTTCCCGTCTGTGTGTGTCACCTCCAGGAGAAAAACCGTACGAGTGTGCTAACTGCAAGAAACGTTTCTCTCACTCGGGCTCCTACAGCTCCCACCTGAGCAGCAAAAAGTGCCTCGGCAGCGGCGGAACGCTCGGAGGCTCAGGAGGAACGAGCGCTGCGTTTAACGGACATAACCCAAACTCCTACCGGCACTCCTTTCCGGCATCTCCATCCGCTGGGCGGGAGAGGAATAGTAAGGGCTCACCTTTGGCGTTGCAAGTCAAAGACGGTAGCGGGCCTGCGGGCCAGGGACCTGACGATCCCTCCCAGCTTTCGGGGCGGGATTTCAGCTTCCGAACTTCAGAGCCGGCCTCCCTTTGCAACCCCTCGGCGGAGCTTTCCCTGAGAGCCAGCATCTTGAAAGGGACCACGCTGCTGCCTTACCTCCAGTCCGGCTCCAAGTTTGAGCAAATGCTGCAGGAGATGCTCCACCGGGAGGTGAGGAAGTACGAGGGCATCGACAGGAACGGAGGAGGTCCCGACAGGAAGATGTCGCCGGAGCGGGGGGCTGCGAGAGGGGAGTCAGTAGAGCGGGAGAGAGGAGTTGTCGGCGTTACGTGTCGCTGGTGCTCGCAGGTTTTCCCCAACGTGGTGGTTCTCCTGCAGCATGAGCGCTACCACTGTAAGATAAATCGAGAAGCCGTGGAAGTGCCTGAGGGTCTTCAAAACAAAGACCACCGCTCGCCGCCTTTATTCCTATCCAGGTCGGAGATCAGCAAAAGCAATGACGTAAGCAAGGGAGCCTGTGGAAATGAATCACCAGTGCAGAAGTGGCCCCCGGTACCTCAGCAGCATCTGGTGGCGCTGCATTCCCCTCACAGCAACTTGGACTCTTCCGGCCAGGAGAAGGCCAGCCCCGGCCACGCCTCGGAGTTGTTGCCCCCCCACACCGGAAGAAGACTCCCATCCTTGGGTTCTCCCGTTGGCCTGGACCTCAGCAGCCAGCCCGCGGAACTCTCCTCACCTCAGAACCACTCTCAGAACGAGCCGCTGGACCTTTCCGTGCGCAAGCCCGCGGCGGAGCACAGAAACGTCAACGGCAGAAGGGAGAGGACAGAAGACAGGGGCAAACATCTGAGTCGGCGGAGTCCCAACCAATTTTCCGACCAATCGTTGCATCCTCACCCAATCTACAGAGCACATGGAGCTCCTGTGTTTCCCGGCTCCTTATACAACGGATTCCCCTTCTTCAGCCAGTCTGCTTTGGGGTTCGCGGGGCATGACGGCATCGCGCCCCTTCCTTTCAGCCCGCCACCGATCAGCCCCGGATTTCTCTCGCCCTTGGCTTACATGGTGGAAACCGAGTCGGAGGCGGCGTTGAAGAAGCTCCAGCAGGAGAGACAAGTGCTCATGGTAAGCACGGTTTCTCGCGAGGTTTGAGCCATCCGTTTTGCGCCTGGAACCCAACGCAAGGTTTTAACCCCCTTATTGACCCGATTTGCTTTCACGAACAATTTTCCAAATCGGGACTCGTGTTGTGTGACAATCCACGATTAAAGATTTGGCGTCAGAGAATCCCTATAATGCCAAAATGAAAAGTCTATCATGTTTGATTTTCGGGGGAATATATTACGTGCATTCTGACGTATTACTTAATTAACATTAAGAACCTATCGGCCAATAGGATTGCGTCTTGCAACAGCACCCAGCGTCTGCTGTTCGTCGTTGTCAAGATGATTGTTGTTGTTGTTGTCACTATGGTAAACGGTTATATCCGGTAGCGGTGACACATTTTCCAGTCCCAACTTGATTTGACAAGATTAGCCCGTCGTCATAAAAGACGGGATACGGCGATATTACCCCATGTTTCATAATTCTATGTTACTTTACGTTACATTAAACTGTATCTCAATGACTGTTGAAGATATGAAACTTATATTTCCTGAAAGCTACTGATCTTAGGTTTTTCTAGCAACGTTTGAATACATTGATGTAAATATGCGAGCCCTTGATTACACGGCATACATCAAAACGGTATTCCATTTCTTGCTAAACGCGAACAAACAAATCAGGATCGGTGGTTGTCAAGGCCTCAGTTATCCGAGTCATCAGATCATCCATTCTTATCAAACTAAGACACAAAATGCCTTCTCCTTCCAGTGAACGACATTATCAGTAAATAGCAGTGAAATCAGTGCAGACCGCGTCTTACGCAAAAAGTTAAAAACATTGATTGTGACGTAACAATGGCCTGACGGGACCACCGCAGCGGAAAACTTGGAACATTTCACCTTTTCAAACCAAATCGGTTTTACCATGCTCTCTTTGCCAGTTCCTAAGATATGAGTTTTTGTAAAGTGACATAGACTTATGAAACACCTTGTATGTCATGTAGTTGTTGCCATTCCGGCAGGATTTTACAGCAGCGGTCTGACCAAATTCACCAAATTCAAATTCATCTGGTAGTGTGAGCCAGGCACAAATCAGGTTTTTACTGGCTGGTGTGTGAGGTACCGATGCAGGTCGGCGGCGTTGAAAATGAACCTGTGTAACTTTCCGGTCTCCGATGTAGCATCAGAGGTGTAACGGATGGGGTGGCGAGAACGTTAGCACCCAACACTCTGTATCCAAGCCCCTTCCACTCAGTAGCCTTCTTTTTCCCAGTTCGCAGAGCTGCACCGGTTTTGGAAGTTGAGCTGTGGATTTGCCGGCTTCTGATGTACAATCAGAGGCTTAACCGAGGGAATCGGGTGAAATCGAATGACACTGGCAATGGCTGCCTACACCCCTTTGAAATCAATAGTCACTTTCGCAATTGTGTTGACTACCGTGTTCGCATAGGTTAGAGCGGGGCTGCCTAACCCTTTTTGGCTCAAGATCTACTTTTCAAGCAGCCAACCTCTCGCGATGGGCCAGTTCCTGTGTCAACATCACAAACTAACACTGAGAAACAAAGGTAGAGAAGAATTTTTTTGTAGTGTGCAAATGCAGCAACATCCCTATCATAGCTAGCTTGCGTGTACCATTTTAAAATGCCGCTCCAGAGAGTCCCTTTCTTTCATCGCAAGAATGGAACCCTCTCATAAACACGAAGACCCCATTGCGCCATTGGTGCAAAAAACGAATGCGTGAAACCGCAACGGCTGTGTGAACATACACTGGTCCAATTGTGTCTAAAAGGGCACAAGTTACAACAAATAAATGCCGGCTCCTTGTTACGTCTCGGATATGCCATTTTAGCAAGGGAGGCAATGCAAAGAGTAGGATACGCAGTAACCCCCAGCGCGTCCTAAGTCTGCCCCGAGACCTCCTCCAGGGAGGCGTTTGGAGTATGGAGGAGTTGCATTCTCCCGTAAGTAATTAAAGACCTGAAAAGATCTTCCTGTGGTCTTGCAGGGGGAGGTGTTAAACCGCGGAGCTCTAGACTACCTCTCGATGATGGATGAAGGCCTGGAGGGGGACGGCGGACCAGGACGCAAGAGGCTGAAGAAGACGGACGAGGGTCTGTACGCTTGCGACATCTGTGAAAAGACTTTCCAGAAAAGCAGCTCCCTGCTCAGACACAAATATGAACACACAGGTGGGTAAACAAACGAAAGATGATTTCCCCCCCCCCTTTGCACCCAGGAAATACGGAAACCAATGCGTGTTGTTGTCCGTTTTAGGCAAGCGTCCTTACGAATGCAAAGTGTGCAACAAGGCTTTCAAGCACAAACACCACCTGATCGAGCACAGCCGCCTCCACTCGGGGGAGAAACCCTACCAATGTGACAAGTGCGGCAAGCGCTTCTCGCACTCGGGCTCGTACTCGCAACATATGAACCACCGCTACGCCTACTGCAGCAAGGACCAGGACCCCGACCAAGACCACGACGACTTGCCCCGAGAGCCCGCCGCCCTGTCCGCGGAGGACACGCAGACGCCGCAGTCCTTCCTCAGCGATGCCAGTCTGGACGGAGCCTCAGAGGCCCCCAAAGAGGATGAAGAAGACCGGGAAGGAAGAGCTGAGGAAGAGCCGGCAAGGCGAGAAACGCGGGAGGACGGGAGTTGCACTGGAGGAAACCACTTGGATGGGACGGAGATGTGGGAGTCCCACAGGCAGGTCCAGAATGGAGACTTGGATAAATGTGAACTGAGCCTGGATATAACAGATCTACCCCGGATACAAACTTGAGAGAGTCCTAAAAGCCAAAGCATTGTAAACGGTTCATATCTTTGATAGAGGTTTCATTAATATGCCAAAGAAACACACGGCTACACCATGGAAGCCGTTCAAGCCAAACATGTGACCAACAAAATATTTTATCAAGCATCTTAGATTTTTATGTGTAGTCTTTTTTTAATTGTATGCTAAAGCTAATTAAGGCAGGTGAGATTCCAGTGCTAGCAGCTCTAGCCACAAAAACGTACATTCTTTCGCGTTTGGAATCCATCTGTCCAATTTCTGTAGCGCTTGTCCATCCAAGTCGCAGGTGAGCTGGAACCTGCCCCAACTGACTTTTGGCGAGAGAAGTGGGAGCCACTCAATCACAGGGCACATCCATTCATATACAGTGGACCCCTGTTAAATGTTTTAATCAGAGATGAAAGTCTTTTTTTTTGTGCGGATTCTGAATCTACCCTCGTTTTTTTCTTCATCACATCAGGTTTTTGTAATAATAATACAATATGTAATATATTTTGTAATATTTATGAATTCATGTTTAGGTACAGCAAGAGGTGGATTTGTTTTTCTCTTAAATGTCATAGCTAGAAATTACAACATGATAAAGTCCGTATTGCGCAAGGTTTTAAAGGTCAAACTTCAAAATAAAGAAATACCTCAAAACCCTGAGGTGCTAGAAAAGTTAAAAAAAATAAAGACATGTTTTGATTCAGCGACAAAAATACATTAATGAATACAAAGCGAATTAAAATGTGTTGTTTACCAGAGTATATTAATGCATTGCCCAAAAAGAATTATCATTTTATATATATATATATATATATATATATATATATATACGTATATACATACATATATAAACTGTATATATATATATATATACATACATACAGTCTATATATATTATATACATAACGTATATATATATATATATATATACACACACACTGTATGTATATTATATATAAATACACACACTGTATGTATATTATATATATATATATATATATATATATATATATATATATACATATATACATACATACACATTCACACATACACATATACTGTATATAAACATGTACACATACATATGTATATTATATAACCCCCCAAAATCTGCAATAAACTCTGCTGTACCTGGAAATAAATACAAAAAAAAAAATCTGCAAATAGGTGAATCCAGGGTGCCGAAACGCGAGTATACGGGGGTCCACTGTACCGTAAATTGTCATCAGGGTCGCAGGTGACACCCTGAACTGGTTGCCAGTCAAGCACAGTACACATCCATCCATCTATGTTGTATAGTTTGTGATATCATAGATGTTTAACTGTATAACTGGATCTTATCCCAGCTGACCTTTGGCAAGAGAATTGGGGTTCACCCTGGACTGGATGCCAACTAATCGCAGGGCACATATTGACAAACAAGCATTCATACTCAGATTCCTCCGTTGCATTTTGCGACAAGAAAATTGAATTGACGGCTAACAGTTCACAATTGACATTTAATGTAAAAGTCAACCATTTTGATTGTACTGAGTCATGCGTGGCACCTTTTTTCACTTCCTTTTTTGCTTCAGACGGAAGTCACGTGACACCACACAAGACCATCTTGTCTCCAGCAACAAGGTTGTTATGCAACTGACTGACTGACAGTCCTTTAAATGCCTTCACACACATGGTGCACACTTATGTTTCAGTATTTTTGTAATGCTTTTTATGTGAATTTTTTTATTATTATATATTTGCATGTTTGTGCATATTTGTAATAAATTGTACATATACTTTACCACCACAATGCTGTTCTCTGTCTGAGAAGTGGGGTCCACCCTGGATTGCTTGCCAGTCAATGGCAACCAAAGCTAACATCCTGTTTTTTTCGGACGCGGGTGGAACCCAGAAACAGAACCTATCGACTGCAACGCAAATGCGTTAACCAATAGGCCACCCTGTTGCCCTTAGAAGAAAAAAAAAAATCGATTAAATCTGACTAAATTGGACAAAAATATCTTTTTATTAAGAGGGTAACAAACAGGTCCATGTGATTTCCACAACACACTTCAAAATGGATCAAAGAAGTCGAAGTGAACATTAATTAAAGAGCTACTCGTGGACAAACACTAAAAGCTTTGAAACATACAGTATGTACATGTATACTGTACACCTCATCCCGGGCATAAAACTGGAAGGTCCATCCGAACAAGTATACAGGAAGGAGAAGCTCACAAGGTCCACGCTTGCACACACACAATTCATATCCACAAAAGGGAATACGGCGGCCGTGTTGGCACTTGGAGCTAACGCCGTTGTCTGGATTGTCGCGCGGTCGGACGCCGGTCGACCGAGCAGCGCCCTCCCTCCCCCCGTTGGTGGGCTGCTGTTGCTCTAAACTAAGGGTGGCCAAAAGTTGGCTTGTTTGATTCTTGAAAGGCCAAAAGTTTCATTATTAAATATATTTAAAATAGTGAAGTCTATTTTTTGTATTACTTGTAATAAATTAACTTACAATTAATACATTCAAAATTGTTTATTTTACAAATGTTGTATTTTATGATTCACAACAAAACAATTGATGAAATGAAGAGGACTACATATATTTCAAATAGTCTAATAAAACAATTGACTCATTGCCTGTTATTTATAATTAATTTCATTATATTAGCTTCATTTATGGAAGTTATCAACAATTGGGTTACAATGTTATTAAAATGGCGAATAGTTTCACTTTATTTTAGCATACAGTGACTGTTAACGTGTAGTATGTGTACCACTAGTGGTGGGCAGGCTCCCTCTAGTGGTAAGAGAAAGAATCACTGAATGAAATCAGGTTCTAACTGCATAAAGTTACAGTGCCTTTAAGGTTTTTTTCGCCCCCAGTACAATAAATTTGTTCAATAGTTTTTCTTTTTTTACAGTTCTTCTTTTATGTTTAATACATTCACATTTAATCTTTGAAAACGTTGTTCTGTAACATGTATTTAGGTACATTTTTTAAATGTACAAAACATTTTAATTGAATTCAAGCAGTTATATTAATTTTCTTATATTTAAGTGCCGTGTTAATATTTAAACTGTACACAATGTTAGAATGGCTTACAATTAAAAAAAAAAAAAAAAAGAACTACTATGCTACTGTATACTAATGTTGGTCGTTTTGGTGATACAGGTATTTTTGGAGGTGGTGCTCAGTGGAAAATGTTTGCGAATCGCTGTGATACTGTGTCTGACTTGACTTATAAATAATATAATAACATCTTCCCTAAAAGATTTTACAAGCCTGGAATGAATGAATCCCCATTACATTAGTTCCAATGGGAAAAAAATGTTTGAATTTAAATTAAATTCGACCAACTTAGCAGAACACTCTACTTTGGAGGTTCCGCTGTCTCTACGGGTGAGCCACATTGGACACACGGAGATGTCGGGCGCATGCCTTTCACAGTGGGACGGTTCTGTCCTGGCTTCGTTTCGTGGCATCAAGACAGCAACAAGAAGGTGGTCTAGGGCTGTGTGGGTGGGGGCCTGGGGACGATTTATCACTGGCTTGGCTTCAGTCAAGGACAATATCAAGGGAGAAGTGACAGCTGGGCTCCACATCTGCAGTCAAAAGGCAAAAAAGTATGGCAGCTAAAAACGGCCTTGTCCGACTATATAACGCATTTAACTTTTATATGGTGGCCACATGTCTCGCCCGCGTTATCTTTGTGAACATGGAGAGGGGGGAAAAAAAAAAAAAAAAAAACTCCATTGGTACGCTGTCCGCTTGGGAGGATCACGAGGAGGCGGCTCTCCCGCCGAAGACGTGCTCGTATTCGTTGAGGATGAGCTCCACCGCCTGGTTCTGGAACACCATGTTCACCGCCATGTTGCCGTTGTCGCACTCGGGCCGCAGCAGCGTGGGCCCGAAGACAATGCCGATGTTCTGCGTCGTCATACGGTTGGCGTCTGAGCGCTCCAAAACGCTGCATTGACACACGCGCAAAAGAATTGGGATTGAATAAAATGACATCAGTTTGTTGAATCATTCATGAGTGAATTTATAGTCGTTTAAAAAAACTGTAAAAACATTGGCAGTGACTTTTGTTGTAATTTTTCATTCCTATATTTAATATAGTCAAATATGAACAAAATAGCTTTTTTTTTTTTTTTTAATGATTTCCCACTAAAATCCGGTTACGTGCTGTTTCCATAATTACCTTTAGGGTTCAAACAGATGAATTAAATCTAAAAATAGTAAAATATGGACAAAATAGTATTCCAGTATTTGTATGATTTCTTATAAAATCCACTCAATTGGAATGCAATTGCAACACGCCTTTTTAAAAGTCAGATGCAAACTCATTGAACAAAAATCAAATAGGAACAGAGTAGCACAGACGTTTTTTTTTTTAATGATTCCCCCCGAAATTCTACTGACATGTTGTTTTGAGTATAATAAATTGTCAAATAATAACAAAATAGAAATTCACTTCTGCTTGATTTCCTGCTAAAATCAACCACAGTCAATGCATGTGTCATTGACATGACTCAATCACCTAAAATTTGGAAATTACTTACAAAATGTTGCTTCACTTTTTTATGATTTTCTACAAAATTTGAGTGCCATGTTACTGACTTCTAAAACCTTTATTGACTAAAAATAGAAATTTTAGCATTCTACAAGCCATAATGTTTAAACTGCCTAAAAATAGTCAAATGCATACTTCCTACAAATAGTGGTACATGAACAAATAAATGTTCCGCTTTCTGTACTATTTCCAACGAAATTCACAGAATTTGAGTCCCATGTTCATGCTATCAGCTATTACAAAAGAGATTGTTGAAAAATAGTAAAACTACTGCTCTACTTTTTATGATTTTGTATTTATTTCTGCATTTCACTTTTTGTAACATTTCGCACTAAAGTTTCATTTTGTTGCTATAAACTACGACCTTTTTACTAGGCAGATGATAGTCGTCTAAAAACAGTCAAATATGCACAAAACTGTTCTACTTTTTGTATGATTTCAAATTTGAGTGTCATATTCACAGCGCCTTTATAAGACAAAATTCCTTTTAAAAAAAATGTTGAATGGGAAGAAAACAGTGCTCCACTTTTTGTATGAATTTGTACGACATTCTTGGTGATGTGCTGCCTTTGTGTGGCTGACGCATCAAAGGGCACGCAGACACACACACCCACACACACAAAAAGAGTGCTTCACTTTTTTTGCACTATTTCCAACTCAAGCCCAAGTGCCATTTTCATGTTCTACGCTTTTTCCAAGCCAAATGTCAGAAATTGTCTAAAAATAGTCAAATGTGAACAAAATAGAGTTCCACTTTTTGTTTGAACTCTGCCTAAATTTGACCGGATTCGAGTGCTGTTTGTGTGCCTTTCACCATCGAGATGTCAAAATTGTCTATGTAAAGTCAAATATGAGCAAAACAGTGTCATAATTTGGCATAATTTCCTACTAAACACTGGTGACGTGTTGCTTTTGAGTGGCGCGTTCATATAAGTGCCATTTTACAACCCAGATGTCCACACATATGTGTCTAAATCCGTCTGCTTCCACCTATGTGAATGTTCGTGCTGGAGTGCGTGTGTAGGGGGGACTCGGGAATGAGTTGAAGCCACCGCATGAGGCATTCTTCTAAAAATGCCGTTCCCACCGAGCCGCAGGAGCGGCCAGCGATTGCTCAAAACTTCCACATGAAACAGAGAGGGGAGGGATGAAGGGACGCAGAGGAGGCGAGGCGAGGAGGAGGAGGAGGAGGAGGGGGAGCGAGGGAGCAGCGGTGGTGGCGGCGGCGGCGGCTGTGCGCCTTCCAGCAGACGAACCGCAAGGCTCCCATGGGACCTTCCCTCTCAAGGAGTGGAGGGGGAATGCCAGGATAGGCCGGCGGGAGGCTGATAAAAAGCACGGAGCCCACCCACTCATCGCACGCCCCGATAGATAGGAGTGCTGACAAACACACACACACACACACACACACACAGATGTAATGTACTGATAAAAAAATAAATGTGATCCTGACACAATCCTACTGGGTGCCGGAGCCAGACGCACACATTTGCACGCACGCACGCACGCAACAACAGCAGGAGAATTGCGCCCTCTTGTGGCCACATTGCAGTCAAAGTCATGAAGGTGACCCAGTTTTTATAGCGATTGTCCTCATCGCCAGCTGATTTTTGGCGAGAGAAGCGGGGTCCAATGAGGACTGGTATTGAGTCAATCACATGGCACATATTGACAAACAAGCATTCACACTCCCATTTGCACGTACTGACAGAGGAAGCGTGTACTGTATACTCCTGTATGTCACAAACTAATTATCTGCACTTAACTCAAAATTCTACTAATTTCTCCAAAGATTTTTTTTTCCTATTCAGTTAACATTTGATTTTTTTAATCTATCAAGTTGTGTGTGTGGGGATGTGTGTGTAGGCTATTTATTTAGTTGTATTTACGTACATTCCTTTTAATAATGAATTTACAGTTATTTGGTTTATAAGATAATCTGGTTGTTGTTGTTTTTGATGTTTTAATCAATGATATAATGGTCATCATCATTATTTATTTTACCAATTTAAAAAACATTTCATACATTTTAGCCTCATTCAGTTTTTATTCTTCAAATATTGTCAATATCATTACACATTTGTATTACGTAATCCATGTTTAGCTTGTTATAAAAAGTTTTATTTATTGATATTTTACCTCATTTATTTATCTAATCACATATCAATTACTCCAGTCCAAAAGGCTCCCAGTAAGCTGTACAATAGATTTTCAAAAGTCACACTACTGGTGTATAACTCACTGAATGGATTGGGTCGTCAATACATTTAGGAAATGCTAATTGACAATCAACAAAGCAGAGCTCTGAGGTCTGCAGACTCGGGTCAATTAGTGGAGCCCAGATTTCAAAGCAAACATGGTGGAGCAGCATTTAGCGGTTATGCTGCCCATAAACGGAATAAGTTGCCAACAGAAATGAAGTCGGCCCCAAGTGTAAATGCTTTTCAATCCAGTTTAAAAACTATGCCTTTTATACCTAGATCTTTTCAAGCATTTGTGAAAGCAATCTTTTTCCAAAATCTTTTCCTTGGGCTGTAGGCTTTCAGTAATTTTAGTTAAGATACTTATTTCTTACTTTGATTTGCTTTGAAATGTCTTAAATTCTTAGTTGTTTTTTTTTCTTTTTTTTTTTTAAATTGTGAAGCACATTGAGTTAGTTACCTTGCGCTACACGAAGCTGCCTTACCTTGCCTCAATGTTGTATTATTTGTACATTTGTAGCAATTCATTTACATAGGACCAAAATATTGTGCAGTTGCTGTAGGCATTACAAGCAAAGGTAATGTTGTCTGTCTTTTAAAAAAATAAACAAATAAAAATAAATAAAAGAGCAAAAACATCCAAATGAAACAAGCCGAGTTCGTTTCCACTGCCTTCCCCAGTTTGAACACAATCTTTGTTTGTTACCGTTTGAGGTGGCGGCAGATAAACTGCAGCGTGTCGTGGTTGGGCTGAGGCATGCTGCGCACCACGCTCTTCAGACGCTCCACTTTGTCCGCGTAGTCCGCCACCTCTGCAACGACAACACCACCACCATGATCCATTGAGAAGTCATTTCTGTTCTTTTTCATTTTAAAGCTAAGTCAAGTCAAACGTTTTTTTATTTACAATAATATGTTCTTTGCGGCGCCACGAGTTTAAACACGGAATTCTGATGATTTATTGTGTTTGTGGAATATGAATTAAGCAGTAAAATCCACCCGTTTTTATCCATCACAAGGGGTGGCCATTTTGTCACTTCTGTGGACTGAAAATGACATTCCCGAGCCGTGACGGTTGTTACCTGTGATGTCATTTTTTGTTGACAGCAAAACGGCCGCCCCCTGAGATGGATTAAAACGGTCAGATTTTTCTGGTTAATTCATATTCCACAAACGCAATATTAATCTGAATGCCGTGTTTGGACTAGTGTGGCTGCATACATATTATTGTCAAGAACATTTTTGACGTGACTTCCCCTTTAACGCTGTTTTACTAGTTATTATTGGATCGCAATTGTAGTGACACTAAATTTAGAATTGGATTTTTGCAGACTAGTTTCATTGACTCGAAATTGTCCATAAGTGTTAATGTGACTTGTTTTCCCATATCAGGGATGGGCAATTTACGTAAATGTTGGAGGGGGCCACAATTTTTTTAAATTTTTTTTTTAATCAAATCGACTGGGGGGGGGCTCCCTCATGGGACCACGTACTTCCTAACCAGATGTATGACAAAAAAATGCAATTTTAGCTATGGACAAAATATGTGCATACATTCTCTTAAAATACAGCATTTTATTTTTCATAACACATTTCTTAATTCATGTATAAAAGATCCACTATCCTAACCCAACAACAAAAGGTTTGAAGCGGGAATCAAATCACTCAAAAATGCAAATATTATTTAAGGTTCCATGATTGTCCTGCATATCATTCCAAATCAGCAAAAAACAATTATCAGGCCTACTCATTTTAGTTTAGGGCAGTATAAGACCCGATGCAAACACAACTAGGCAATGTCTGCCATCTAGCGGTGAATGGTGATATTACAATTTAGGACTACAGTTGATGCATATTTGCAGTGTATCACAAACCAATTCACTTATTCCCGTGTTTTTTTTCCACCATGTTTTGTGCGTATATTCTGTTTTTGTTCCCTGGGATTAATATAAGTTCAAACACAGCTCCTTTAGCGGAAACGCACTTGTAGACTAAAAAGATGATTGGCTGAAGCGTTGCGGCCCCGCCCACCATGTCCACTTACTGACAGTGTCCACCACATCGCTGAAGAAGCTGTACGGCACCAGCGGCTCAGGAAGCTCACGGAAGAACAGTTTCAAAGCTCCCGTGATGACGTGGATGTCCTCCCACTCGCTCTCGTCCAAGTTGAGCTTCTCCTCTGAGACAGGTGAGAGAGAGAAAGGAGAGAATCTGAGCCGGAGAGTTTGATCAGAAGCGGCGCCCACTAACGAGGCCCAACACTCAGGCTTGTAGCTGCTGCGGCGACGAGGAAAAAAGATGATGAGTGAAAGCAAGAGAAGGTACATAGGGACAGTATAAATATCACATACAGTATTATTTCTCAAGCAGAGTAGCTCCAGCACTTTTCGTTTTCCTCCACTAGATGGCAGACTTTGCCCACTGCTTGCATGTTCTCACCGCAAGTAAAGCAGAGAGGCCTGAGGGACAAACATACAGTGCTTAACAAACGTATTAGACCCTAACCAGCCAAGAAAAAACATCCAGCATGAAGTGCTTTAATGCGGATGTTTTTCTTTTAAACAATATCCACATTTCACATTTTATTCCCCAAGTAAGACCAGAGCATTAATTAAGAAGTAAAAAAAAAAAATCATGCATCGCTAATACATTCTAATATATTTGTTAAGCACTAAATGCTAGCAGAACCAGAAAAAACACGGAAGCTAGTGTGTGTGAATGCACATAAGCAGGCCAGGGCAAGGGTAAAAAAAAAAAAAAAAAAAAAAGTCCTCATCCATCAGGGTCTACCTTGCACCAACTCTGCTGGGAACATGTAACGGCCATCAGTGGTCACCGCCCGCTCTGAAAGAACCACAAAGTTACTCAGCAGGCTTACCACCTTTAGCGCAAGGGTAAGATCAGAAAATTCAACTCAAGGAATAATAATTACAGGATTAAGATGTGCAAGATTTGTGTGCAAAAGCCCCATTTTTAATCTATATTGAACAGTCTGTGAAGTCTGACCAGCAATTTGCTCTTGTTAACTACTGTAAACAACTACAATAATAATAATAATAATAATAATAATAATAATAATAATATAAAGCTACCCACCCTTTGAAGACATGTAACGGAAGCAATACTGTCTCCTAAAAAGTGTGCAGTGTTTTATAGGTGTGTCATATTTTAGAGCACAGCCAGGCCCTTTCCTATGTGCAGTGGTTATAAAAAGTCTACACACCCCTAATCCAGGTTTTTGTAGCATTAAAAAAATGAGAAATGATTTCAAAACCGTTTTACACCATTAATGTGTCAAATAACCCGTACAACGCAATTTGCAATTCATTTTTTTTAAGTGTTTGAGAGGGGAAGTAAACTAAGTGACTGAAATAATGTGGTTGCACAAGTGTGCACATTCTCTTATTACTGGAGACATGGCAGTGCTCAGAATGTACCGATCACATTTAAACGCATGTTAAATGGGAGTCAGCACGCACCTGCCAGCATTTCAAGTGCCTCTAATTAACCTAAAATAAAGTTTGGATGTTCTAGTGGGCTTTTCCTCACTATTTTTTTTTTTTTTTGCTTTCTGACAGAAGCCTGGATGTTTTGTGCCAACGCTGACTGCTTTTTCAAATTGTCCATACTTTGTACTTCCGTCCACCTTGTCCATGGCCCCAGTTCCAGCTGAAAAAAATAGAAATCCTCACCGTGGTTGACCAGGTAGCGTAGTTTCTGAATGACCGCCAGGTTGCCGGAAACTCTGTAGATGCCGTCCGTGTTAAGTCCTGCCACAATACCAGAGCGCACAAATCATTATACTGTAGTTTTCTTTATAACTGGAATGGGAAACACAAAGGGTCGTCGTTTGTTCTTTTAATCTTACAAACATCAACCATAAGAAAAACATGGTGTGCAAAATTACCAGTAGACAAAATTCTGCACTCTCACTGAATGTCGCTGTAGCTCACCGAGGCATTAAATATAAGGTAAAGAATTGGGACAATTAGAGAATTGCCTTCTCATTTAATTTCTGCATTGGAAATGACACAAATGGATTTGGCCCACTCTAGTTTTCAGTGGCTGTATGGTCCAATAATGTGTGTATAAATATTCAATTAAAAGAAACAATGAAACAATATCCTTGGCAGAGGCGATAAGTCCTGGCATGTAAGAGACAAAAATCAGAGTAGGTATTTTCTCCTACACTAGGCTAACTCACAGGACGTTGTAAAAATTGCCCTGAAGAAAGGCATGTCATCTATATTTCATCTCACAGCAGAAATAAAGCAGAAAGCCTCTTTATAGTACTAGTGGACTGCGGAACTGGTCGGCTGCTGCGTTTTACCTCTCTTCTCCACTGTCTCGGTGCAAAGCCTGACGAAGCGAGGCACGGTGCTCTTCTCTCGCTCGCACAGCATTTCCAGACGACAGCCGAACACCTGATCTGATGGGCAGCGACACGCACGCACACACACGACGTTCATTTCAAAAAAGTTCAACAAAAAAATAACAATAATCCAAAAATACGTTTTTTTTTTATTTGTATTTCATTCAGTGATTCTTTCACATACCACAAGAGGCAGCTGGCGTACCACGAGTGGTGCTTAAAACACAGGTTGAGAATCACGTCAAAAGTATAGCATGTATTGCCATACCATTCTGTCATATTTGTTGTATTAATTTAGCCTTTTTTTGTGCTGAAATTGGTTCATTAAAATGTATTTCTTTTGACTAGTAATTTCGCTCATTAAATTGTAATTGGTGAACTGACTAATTGTAGGTACACTTTCAAAATATGTGCATAGCTATTTTGCTTTTTTGTTTCTAGCTCATCTGTCCGTTGTAAAAAGCAAATGCCGCCCTTGAGCATACAGTTTTTCCCACACATTTTTCCAATATATAAAAATATTTAAAAACTTACTAAATATTGCTTGTTCTTTCGCGAGAAACACGGTGAGCTTTTGTTATGCCATGTTTTACTTTGGAACATTTCTGCTTCCGTTTTTGTTCCCACCCCTCTTAGCTTGAAAAGACTGACTTGCATTGAAGTTGAGCTGTGGACTGCAACGTTAAATTCTCGTATCATTTTGTGGTATTTATTGAGTAAAAAAAAAAATAAAATGAACACATTTTGGGGAGACATTCCTGTCATTGGGCAGTCATTTTTTCTATCTGGATTTACCTTTTATTGCCCAAAAAGAAATGAATGCTGCCAACAAAAAGCGATAACATACCTTTAATGAGCCCCTTCTCCTGTAAGGCCTGCAAAGGAGGCCTCTTCAGTATGAGCTTCTTCAGCCGGGTTTTCACCCTCTTCTTCTCAGTGTTCTCCAGGTTGGATGCCGAGCGAGGGACTGCGAGGGGGGTAAAGGGTGGGGAGGAAGAAGAGGAGGAGCAGGAGGAGGAGGAGAAGAAGGAGGAGGAGGAGGTCAGTGCGGAGTGTCCCAGCAGATGCGAGGGAATGGTGGTGAGGATGAAAAGCGGGAGGGCCGGGCGACGCCGCAGGTGCGACGAGGCCGACGGCGGGATGAGCTGCCACGGCGGCCACGCTAAAATGTAAGCGGGCTGGATGGAGGAGAGGATGGAGGAGAGGATGGCGGGGTGTAAGAACCCTGCGTGGAGGTTGAGAGAAAGCAATGATGATGATGATGATGATGATGACGATGATGAGTATAAGCGTAGAAGTGCACATTTTAGAGTGGCCATTTATTTTGGGCAGACTAAAACACACCTGTGCAATAATCATGCTGTCTCATCAGTATCTTAATATGTTCGGTTCTCTTCGATTGAAGGTGATTGACTAAAATAACCAACCAACCAGAAAAATACGCCACACCTTTGAGGATTATCTCGGGAAAGGAGAAGTGAGAAGAAAGACGTATTTAGACAGATTCGTGAACAAGATTTGAGAGAAAATGGCCTTTTGCGCTCATTAACCAAGAACGTTGACTCTCTTGACTTGACTTGATTAATATAAATTACAGCAGTATCTCAATTTCTGAATAACTCGAATGACAAGTTTTTAGGATTACAAGCCGTCAACTCAGCCAAATTGTTGGTATTGATTTGCAAGCAGCAATCTGAGTTCCAAGACCTGACCTGTTGGCAGCGAACTTCACATCAGAAGAATGTGAATAATTATTCAAAAAAGAGCCCAAGTGCTTGCTTCGAGCTGCTTTTTTTTTTTTTTTGCCACGCCCAGTCGAAGTTGACTGTAAAACTAAATATAAAACAAAGATTATTTCACCAAACCACATAAAATGGCCTCATGAAAGCCTGCTATCCTAAAGCTGTAAAGGAAACTACAGTAGCATCTATGTTCAGTAACGAATACAGGGACACAAATATCAGAGGCAATATAACAATACTCACAGTCATATATTCTTTATCCTCTGCAGTTTTTTTGGTACATATGACGCAGCTTAGTTGCGAATTTGTGACAGCCATCTATTGTGTTTCCTGCATATTATGTCTG
The DNA here is from genome assembly GCF_054856515.1 of Filicampus tigris. Lineage (NCBI taxonomy): Eukaryota > Metazoa > Chordata > Actinopteri > Syngnathiformes > Syngnathidae > Filicampus > Filicampus tigris. Next base: position 9,378,724 of record NC_141225.1, on the reverse strand, counting down.
CATGAATTACCGTGGTGGCCAAAATGTGCTCACCAGTAGGAGCAGCGCAATGAATTAAAGCATAAAATCATGATGAACAAAACTGTTGACTTCTTTACATTCTAGTTTATGATGGTATTACTTCATTTTATACAAATGGAAGTGCTCTTTTTAGATAGAAAAAAGACAAATTTGGTTGGTGTATTATGTTGAAATGTTAATGGCATTTCAAAAGGGGAAAGATGATTTGGCAACGTATCTACGACGTGCTTCTTCAGATTGGAGAAGGGGGGTTTCGAATGCCAATATTTCTGTCGATCAAGGTGGGCGTAAGAGGCACTTCATCCTTCAGGAAGAGTCTTTCACGACAATGAGAATGAAGATAGTTTGGGGAAATCTATTGGAGTAAAAGTCTACATTTTATTTAGGAACGTATAAGAGTGAGTGAAAGCAGCAGAAATATGCATAAGAAAGTAAAGATACATGAAGACACGACATAATTACAATACAGCATTTCTACTATTTGATATTACAAGACTGCCATCAAACGGAGGGAGGAGGTGAAGGCAAAGTCAAGAGGCGGCGGGTGGTCGCCCAAAAAAGGCAAGCGGCGGCACTTACGAGACGTTCTCCTGTCGTCCTCGTCGCCGCTTTGGTCCAGCATCTCCACGCTGCCCGCCCTCCTCAGGGAGTACAGAAGGATGTTGTCCAGCGGGTTTTCGCGGTCCTGGGGGAACCAGAATAGCATTACCAACAAAACTCCTTTCGACAGATTTACAGCTACGGGACAGCATATATTTTCTGCGACTGGCTGGTCACTTTGAAAAGAGTACAAAAGCAGACAAGTGGACTTAAGAGGGTGTGTCTTCCTGTCCCTCACCAGCCTATCAATGACGTTCTGGATGGTGTGGTACCATTCCTTGATCAGAGAGTCCGTCTCCGACTGCAGCAGAAATTCGTTGCCCGTCACTGTCCTCAGCTGGAACGCACACGTTTGCAAACATAACGTTGTGCAGTATTGTGTGTATGTGTGTGAGTGAGTGACAGAGTCGTGTTCATACAGTAAGCCCCCCCCTCTTGGTTGCTTACCTTGAAGACGTTCTTCTTGCTGGATAGCTCATTGGCCCAGTGTAGTTTTGCCCCTCTTAAGTCAACACTGCTTTCCGGGCGACTGTTTCCTGGTTTCTGATGTCATTACAAATAATAATGATGATGATTATAGACCATCATTTCATAAATCTGACACCATTAATAATACATATTCTGTTGAAAATGACCCTTTATGTTGTTTGTTTGTATGGAATCATTGACTCCTTACCATGTCTGCTTGCCTAACTCCTGTTGTTGTGCGTTGAGAAATATATCTCAATTCATCTTGTCCCAAATGAATGGAAATGTCAATAATCCGTTGTGATTGTTCGATAGAGAAAAAGAGAATTCTCTAATATTGTACTTTACACAAAACATAGCGTAATAACAAAGAATTAGAATGTAGAGAATTAGACAGTTTGTGCATCATCATTTAAGGCTGCAATCCAATGCATTGTGCTACTCCTTCTGGTGGTACACAGGGAGGCAGTATCATACAGTCATGCAGAAACAAATGAAGAACAACAACTCTTTTAATACGACTATAGGTGACTCTTTAAGTTAGGTAAGATTGCATTTTCATTTTTTTTTCTTTTTTTGGAGCGCAGAAAGAGTATACTGTGTGCCTGAGAGTATTGTTATATTATCGGTGTGTTGCTCCACCATTTGTGGTCAAATATGCGTTGTTTCCAAAACCGCAACTATTTATGCTAACCATTAGCATGTAGGCTGAATGGCGTATGGAATTGTTTGTTAGCATTTAACTCTGCACGGTTGTTACAAATACGCCCCATGTACTGTAAATCTCTTTGTTTGATGTTTAGTTTGACAGTATGCTTCAACTGGGAGTGGCAACAGACAGCTCGTGGGCCCTTTTTGAAGAATTCTTCACTATGAACCAAGCTGTTGTTTGTTGTGAAGTGAGTCGAGTTCACTGCCACCATTGCTCGTACCTCAAGCTTGCGCTCACGAGCCAAATCGAAAGAAAATTGTCCAAATGACAGCTCGCATCTTAAAAAACACGTATGTAGGTCACTCATATCTCAAGTCTTTTGCGGGGTCTTACCCAGCTGCAAGGCGTCTGTGATTTGGGATCTTTGAAGAAAACCAAGCTGTTTCCAACCAATACCACCCACGATGGACTCCAGTTTTTTCTACAACACAAGTTGTTTTATTTAATTATTTATTATTATATTTCATTACCCTTTTCTGTATTTTTCTTGGGTGACAGCTAATATAAAAACAATGAGCTGGATGACCTTTTATTGTTTGTAACTTATTCATTTAGACCTCTGCTCTTACTGTTATGAATTTCCACTGTCTAATAACTACTGTAACTACTATAAATCCAAGTGTCACCTGAGTTTCCGGCCTCCTTCTGCGATCTTGGTCTTGTTCAAGAGGCCAGCTTTCTCCAACTCCTGCAAGGGGACATATTTACTTTTTTGTTTTGGGGGATTGTGTGGATACAAACAGTCGTGTCTCTGGAGTGCCTGCCCAACTAGGGCGGTTAATTGACATTGATACCATCCCCACAAGCAAGATTCTTCGATTTTCCATTTCCAAGGACTGACACTGAAACGCTGTCATGTCAAAGCCAGAAAGTAAGCAGAGCTGCACTGTGAAGGGGTGGGGAGGGCGGTATTGTGTTTGGCCAATGAATTGTAGGTCTGGGTAAATAAATGTCATTTTTCTCGGAATAATCAAAACACGTGCAGCATACTCTAGTCCTTAGCACGTCCGCCTCACCGCCGAGAAATTCTAGGCTCAAATCTCTTAGGCCTTTCTGTGAGACGTTCACAGTTCATGTTACTCCCGCGATCCAAAAACATGCATGTCAGGTAAATTGAGGACTTTAAATGTTCCATTGGCGTGAATGTGAATGGTTGTTTTCCTTTATGCATCCTGCGATTGACTGGCGACAAGTGTACGCCGCTTCTCTCACCTAAAAGTCGGATAGGCTCCAGCTCACAGCAACACGAGTGAAAATAAGCATTATATAGAAAATGGATATATGGATGAAAAAAATGGATTTCTAGCATGGAAGCGCTCTTGACATGTATTTAGTTCTAAGCGCAGCTGTACTACTACTACTATTACTACGTATTTACAATTTACTGAAAACTTTATTTTCAGTGAGTTTACAATGACAGGGGTCTCATTTGGGAGTGGGGACAAAGTACTTCGATAGTTCCCACTGCCGGTTTGATGTGCAGAAGAAAAGAAGTCCTTGAAAAATATAATTCAACACAAGAAGGAATAAACGGGGCATTTGATGTGAAAGTAAGAAGGTGGCGTCGTTTTCCCCTCACCGGAGTGTTGCCGTCGCCGTCTGGAGAACTCTCGGGAGACGGCGGCTCCACAACGATGTTGGTCACGTTGCACGAGTAGTCTCGGCACGACCGCACGAGCTGAAAAGAAGACAGGAAATGGTGTCGTGTCGATGTGCAAGCTTGAATACAAAAACACGGGGGTTTAATGGGCCTCGCGAGATGGGGGGGGGGGGGGAGTACCTTGCCGTTCTCGGGCAGGGTCATGGACTGCGAGTGTGAGAGGAGTTGCTTGGCGTCATGCGGGGGGGCAGAGTCGCGACACGAGGGGCCAGCGGTGCCGAGCGCCATCGTGCAAATGGTGTCGGAAGACGCCGCGCGCTGCATGCTCTTCACAAACACAGGCAAGGTGCAACCGGTGAAGAAAGCACATACAAAAGACTTGTCTTATTGTGTATCGTGAAAATATTAAAACTCCACAAGTGCCATTTGTTTTTTTTCTTTGGACCATTTTGAAACTCCAACGCCAGCTGACCGGTGAGAAAGGGAGAGGACAACCTGGACTGATTAGCCAGCCAATCGCAGGGCACGATTCATCACACAACCATTCACCAGAATTTGGGTTTTACCACTTTGGGGCTGCTTTATACTTTTCACATTAAGTTGCCGTACAAAAAGTATGAAAAAGAAGGGGGTACAATCACGTACAAGAGGAACTTTTCATGCCAAGGTAGCCATAATTAAGTACCTTTCCGCAATCCCTGTAACCTACTTTTCTCCACAATCGCACCATACATCCCAGAAACTTGCAACTCTTCGAGCAAGGGAGATTAAGCAACTAAGAGGAGGCCTTTACAACAGAGACTTTAAACCAATGCGCCCACACCCCACTGTGATGCAACATGTAGCACAAAGAGCGGCTTGGGTAACAGCTTTTTTTTTTTTTTTTTTTTTTTTGGGAAACACCATGAGTTGCTATTTCACCACCTTAATATGCATAAATGCTGATCTCCTGGAAACTAAAGCGTGTAGCTGGCATTACTTGAATGCATTCCGCAGGAATACACTGCAGAAATGCGGCTGTCGCAAAGCTAATGAGGGCTCATTGATTTTCATGAGGTGAATTGTCTCCTTAAAAGCCCCCGCTTCAGTCCTCTCCTCACAGTCACGCAAGGGAAGTAGAGTGGAGTAGGTAAGAACTAGGGCCGAGGTGGGGGGAAAAAAAAAAGTTAAAAACAAAGAAAAAAAAAAAACATTTACTCCCTTCTCTTGTAGAAACAAAGCAAATCAAAGCAAGATAAGTGTTCCACAGTGTACAAAAACATAGCATAATTACATAATGAAATATGTAAATAACAGTTGGTGCATCATGATTAATTTACTGTGCAGCTCCTTCTGGCGTGCGCGCCGAATCCACCAAAGATTTAGTGTGATAATTTTGGGGGCGGTGCGGGGAGGGGGGAACTGACGATAGATGGACCGGCGGACCGGTTAAATTAGTGCTTCCTCTTGGAAAAATCTCCCCTTTGCCCAAATATGTATGCAAACACAATCCTTAAAATTTTTAAATGTTCAACAATTTAACGTAAAATGCACCATCAAACTGCATGGCTGGGGCATGTCTGTTGCCGGCTCTATCACTGTCTTTTCTTAAGTTGTACAGGTGAGGCAAGGCAAACTCAGCAAAGAAAAAAAAAAGCAGTTTGGAGGCACATACCTCACATCAAAAGTTCAAAAGTTTCCAATGTATAAAAAAAAAACCCAACAACAACACCGCTTTTGCAACCTAGAATTGGGTATCATATCTTTGGAAATGTTGAGCGCAACTGTCACAGAGATTGCCATAGTAAACAAAGTTAAAGTAATTTGCTTCTGATAAATTATACACTTAATATGCTGATTGGGTCAAACTAATTTAAATGTTGACTGTTACATACTAGTAATCTATATAATACTTCAAAGTTACAGTAGGCCATATATAAACTGTATTACAATATAATGACCAATAATATGTTTGCAAATTGCATTTGAAGCAATTAGAAACAAAAATGAACCCAAAAAAATTGACTTCATATTATAGACTACACAAGAAATTTAACTTAAGTCACAGTAATAATGTTTAGCATGGTTTCTATTTTTGTGCTGGTAACAGTAGTGTATATTTGCATAAGATATGTTATTTAAAATAAATCCCTCGTGCCGATTGCGAAGTGGAGTCTGTGCCCTAAACATTTGGAAGCCTTGTCCGGGCAATAGATTCTGTTACGTATCGTAAGCAGTGCAAATCAGCAGGACACACTTTGAAAAATCATCCTGAAAAATATAGTAAACCTAATCAATAAAAAGTGATTCAATCGCCCAGCCTAATATGGACGTAAAAGAATCCAGGCTCTTGTAAGTGTGCCTGTCACAATAGGAAGTAAAGAACCTTCTCACGCAGTGACAGTTTCAAAAGTCTGAAGAACCTCTTTTTCTTCCCGCTGTGCTGAAAGAACATCATAAGCTGGTACATAGCATCATCTATTCTTTGGCGTGCAAGGTGAAATTCAAGGTGACACTCATAACTTTCCCTTTTTGCCAGTGAGTGTGGAGAAAGATGAGACTTTTACCTGTTTCATCCGCCAGCTGCCGTCTGTGTTCCTCTGGTGGCTCCCAAACAGGAAATCAGGTGAGAGCTAGAAAAAAAACAGACGGGAAGTTTCATTGTTAGCTCAAGGAAGAATGAAAAAAAACCACAAAAAAAAAACCTCAAGAATAAAAAAAAAAAAAAAAAAAAGGTGCTGACAAAAACTGGTTAATTGCTATATACAAATACTAAATACTGCCATTTTTTCCTCTCTAATGTAAAGTTAAAGAAATACTATAGGACAAACTATTGTAAAATGGTCAAATGTTCTGCCTTTAACTCATACCTTTATTGTTGTACGTGTTAAGGGGCCCAAAAATAATATATGTTATATTTTAAATTAATCATCCGATTAATCGGGAATCAGAAATTTCTTTTGCCTAGTCATCAGCCTAGACAAAATCCATATTGATCAAGGTCTAGTACATACACAAATGCAAGGGGACATATGAAAGATTGACTTTTATTTCTTGTATACAAATAGTGACATCTCTGGCGTGCCTGCCCAACTGTCAATTATAAAATCAAACAACCCAGTAAGTCTTCCATTACCTATTTCTGAAAATCTCTCTGTGACCAACTAATTAACATAATAACCACCACCACACCAAGTTTTTCGGTCTGACTTGGAGGGGGTAGGCTGGGTGAGGATCCAGAGACACTTTCAAGTGACTAGCAGACAAGTCCATCTCCAGAAAGTAAAAACCCTGCCACAGTTTGGCTTCAGCCACAGGTGCTTTTACTCAACTGGCAGGTAAACGAACTCAGTTTATTAGAAGCACCTGTGGCTCAAGCCAAACTGTGGCAGGGTTTTTACTTTCTGGACCTGTACTTCCCATCTCTGACCATCATGTAGAAACATCCACATCTCTGCTATCATGTCAGAGCCAAAAGGTGAGCACAGCTGCATTGAGCTGTGCTGGACGCGCAGATTAGCATTAGCAAACAGCGTTAGCTTCGAATATACAGTATTTAGAACATTTTTGCCGAAATCAAGTAAAATATTTCTCATTTCGTTATGTTTTTGGAGTAGTTTTTTTTTTTTTTTTCAAGGCGAGTTTTTCGAGTGTACCGCTCACATCCTGCCAGCTCAGAAATGTACTGTGGTGAGATGCCGTAAAGACACACGCACACACAGTTTGGCCCAATGAAAGGCTGATGAAAACAACATAGCCAAACAGTTGAAATTAGTCACTATTTTCAGTTCCAACGAAATCATTACATGTAAAAAGACTTACCGTGAACGTGCTCATCACTACCGAGTATTTGAAACCCAAATTCTCATCTAGCTTGCCGCTTTGTGTCACCTCTGCGTCATCTCGTGTCACGACAACGCTCCTTTTCACGCCGCATTTCAAAAAAGGACAAAGTGTTTGGCCTCTCCTTCCTTGCTGGGCTGGCCTTACTTCCCCATTGAAGGGGGAAGCTGCTTTTATCAGCACGTACAGCAGCGCAAGCAGGAAGGTGCACACAACTCTTATGCTGTGATGCCACTGACACCGCCACGGCAACCGCGGTGCAACAGTTTGCATGGTGCCAAGGCTTGACCTGTGTGGAACTTGCCAGTTAAATGAGTATAGTAACAGAAACATGGAAAAGGAGACCTCCCTCAAGTTCCATACAAGACACTGACAAATATAGTGAGCAAACTCCATTTTTTAAAAAATTTTCTAGTTAAGTCCGGAAATGAAGAGAGATAAGGCATATCTTTTTGGAATAATCCAAGATTAAAATCAAGGTCCAGTTTCAATTTTGACTCAGCATTTTCCCTGATTCATCAGTGCTCTCTCAGTACTCTCCTGCAAAATGGCAAAACATTTTTTGTTTGCCCTCTCTAGTTCTCAGGGGATCATTTATCAAGTACCATCTGCTTGAATTTGATCATAAAGATAACTGCATTGGTAAGCGCAACTTTAAAAGGGAAGTCAACCCCCAAAAATTCTTTGCAATAATATGTTCTATGCAGGTCGACTAGTTCAAACATGGCATTCTGATTAAGATTGCGTTCGTGGAATATGAGTTAAGCAGCAAAATCCACCCGTTTTTGTCCATCCTGTGGGGGGGGGCATGTTGTCATTTCTGTCAAATGAAAATGACATCTCAGTTGCTCAGGTAACAACCAATCATGGATCACCTGTTTTCTGAAGCTGAGCCATGATTGGCTGTTTTGCGGAGCCCTGAGCAACTGTGATGTCATTTTCAGTCGACAGCAAGTGTCAAAATTGCCGGCCACTCAGACGGACAAAAAAACGGGTGGATTTTGCTGCTTATCTCATATTCCACAAACGCAATATTAATCAGAATGCCGTGTTTCAACTAGTGCGCCTGCATAGAATATATTCTTGGAAAGAAAAGTTTTGGGTTGACTTCCTATATAAGAAATTGAGTTGCGATCACTGTTTTAGCACTCCAAAGACCGCCAATCGGTATCTACTGCACAAGCAACCTTTGAAATTGTGGAACCAAATTGCATTTTACTTCAGTGCCACCATGACTAGACCAGCTTCGTGGAGGCGACCACTATTTCACCATTTAGATGGCATGCTGATGCAATACTCCCCACAGTGAGAAGGCCTTTTCTAAAGCATTAATGACAGAAATAGGAGCCTGCTTGTCTGGAGGGGTGCGGATGTAAAACTGTCCAATGAATGGAATCTAGACCAGCTTTACTCAAAAATCTGAGCAATGTTCCAACTGGGCGAATAAGGCATTCCTTTTGGTTTCTTTTATGAATTTGCAACTTGCCATTAAGGAGCAATGTACAAATTGAAGAAAAATGTCAATGCTATCAGGAACATGATTTTGAAATGTGAACCAAAAAAAAAAAATGAGCGACTTAAGTCAAGCTACTGCCGTACAATAGCGCAAACAATACGCAGTAAAATGGACATATGCATGTGTAGGAATAGAGCAACAGTACATTACATACAATAAATTAATTCAGCAGAATGCTCATCTTAATAATGTTTAAAAAAAACATGAGGACATGCACAGCGCACCTCACTTGGCTGAGCTGCTGCTTGGTTGGCACACGCATTCCACAATGTAAAGCGACGTTTATGGGCCAATGCACCTCACACTACCTTGACAGGGGAAAAACACCTTTGATGATGTTTTTTTTTTTTCTCATGCAATGTATTTTTGATGAGCGTTATAATGGTTGATACAATACTGATGCAAAGATGATGCAACCAGAAGATGCTAAACGCTCGTTTAGGACAATGACAATCGGTCCACGGATGATTTGGCGTGTAGATACAACGCCGATATGGCACTTATCATTTCAGCCGATGTAAATGATGCTAAATCAACCCCAAAACACGACATTGCGTGTGTTAAAGATTTTGAAAATGGTGAATGACATTTGCGGGGGTCATGAAGAGGTTCAAGTCAGATGAGTGATTTACATGTAGCAATATTTTGGGTTTTAAAATACCCCTGGGGTCTAATGGCTCCTGCTGGTCCACATCTGATCAAAGACGGATTACCTCGTTATTCCGTGTGGGGGGGGGATTAACCCGCCGTAAATGCGTCACGGGGGCAGTTAAGAGTCAGTCAGCAATGATGGGGCAACTACGGAGATGTAATCCTACTTTTTAATTTAGCCAGGCTCTTAATCTGGTGCGCAGTGCTCGTCGGGAGCCTCTGTGCACTCTGGATGAGCCTGACAGTGACTTCAGAGGCTCGCTAATATTAATACTTTATCTCACTCTTGCTTTATTCTAAGCATGTAGAGGCCCAACTATTTGTCTAAGCACACAATGGCGCATGAATTATGATAATGTCGTTAATAAGTCATGATTATTGCGAGGGAGCCTAATTAAAACATTGTTGCAACATTCCGAACCAGCCAATGAGCACACTGTGGACCATTAGACCAGTAAAAGCACTTGCGAGGAATCCTTGTTGAGAAAATAAACACATTAAAGCACAGAAATGATATACAATGGATATAAAAAGTCTACACACCCCGGCTGAAATGCCACGTTATTGCAATACAAAAAACTAAGACCACAAGAAATCATTTCAAACCTTATCCCACCGTTAATGTAGCCTATAACTTTTCAAACTCAATTGAAAATAAGAATTTCTACAAAAAAAAATACGGTCCTTGCAGCATTCGCTCGGGCCCTAAAAAGAAATCTTTTGGAGAGGGGAAGTAAAAATAAACAACTAAGATAAGACACGTAGGGGCGCCCTAAACCGAAAAGTCAAATGGTGCCCCCCGAAAATGTTTATGCCGATGGGTGTGGGTGTGCGGGTGGTGTGCTGGCGGGTATTTGAACAATGACGTGCAAAGGTCACTCGATGCCAGGGGCAAACGGTCGTTTGCATGCAGCAGTAATTTGATGATGATTGGCGGGTCCTGATTGCTGATTAGGGGTGCAACAGATTTAAAAAAAAAAACCTCGGTTTGAATTGGATCATGGGTAGGATCATTCTTCAGATCAGCCCCCCCCCCAAAAAAAATTAAGGGTAGAAAAAGATTTCATATGATGTATCTTGGTTTCATTTCTTTACACTACAAAAATGAGGCATTTAAACAACTTTGTAGAGTGTGTAGACTTTTTATATCTGCTCTATGTACAGTGCTCCTTTGCCTATTCGCAGTTTGCTACTCACAAATTCACTCATTCGCTAACTTTTTGGGGACCTGTTATGCTATAAAAACTCACCTATTCGCTGTTGTGCTCTTTCTGAAGAGGACCTAAGATACCAAAAAGGCCACTAATAAAGAAGTAGAAAGAGAGAAGAAGCTATGGCACCAAAACCTTGTCTCAAGATCTGACAAATAGAAACATATTCATACTTTTGCCCTGTCTGGTGGAAAAGTATTAGTACTTTTCTATTAGACAGGGCTTTGGCCTCCTCTTGTGGCATCATGGTGAAAAGAAGGACGTTTAAATGATATGGGAACAGAGTCAAGTTTTGTATGTCAGGGAGGAGGGGGAAGAAAATCATTGCTGCATGTACGCACACATTTAAGGTGCATTTTTGACACAAATAATGAACCCGCCTGGCAGGTTTTCATGACATGACACGAACCACCTCTCTAATGTTTGTGTTGTTGAACAAAGCGTTTACAGTGGTCGGCGTGCAGGAAGCTTACCCTGTGCATTGTACCATTGCCAGTCGCGGGAAGCGGCAGCGTCAGATGGCTTGCTTCTCTTGGTAATGTTGTGTTTTGCGTTGGAATGACCTGGAAGAGGAGAAGGCAGCTTGTGAAAATGGGGAAAGAATACACATTTCAATCGGTATTAAAATGTTGACGATTCCATCAGTCATTTGGGTGAAATCTGACAAGATATCATTCATTTGCTCCGAGGCAACCAAAGACAGGTGATCGAAGGCCATTATGACAACCACATACGCTCGGATGTTCCGTATTTTTTCCTTTCAGTCTTGAATTAAATGGAATCACCTTAATCTAGTGACAAGGTCCTATAAATCCGACAATTTCTCTAAGTACAAACCTCACAAAATGTTGATCTTTTGACTCAAAATAACCTCTCTAGTGCTGATGAACTAAGTGAGCATATAAATGAGACGACCCTTTCATCTTTAAACCCTGACCTTTCTCCAACCTCTCTCTAGGGAGAAGTCAATGAATAAAGCTCTTAATCGAGAGAAGACTTTTCATTAAATACATGTTGCGAATGAGCGGCCAACCTGCTTGTTGGCGCCGGCGCCTCCACGGGCTCTCCGAGGAGGCTTCCAGGATCTCTCCTTGGTGATGCTGTTGACGTAGTAGCTCCTCAGAGAAGACGGCTCCACATACTGCTCCCACAAGTCCATGACCTGCAGAGGCTGCTGCCCGAGGCTCGGACTGGGGGGCTCCATCTGCGAAGCACGCCTGTCTACCTGCGGTTGACGGTAGAGGGGCGAGTCTTGCCAGGACAACTGGGACAGGTAGGACTCTGTCGGGACCTGGACAAAGACAATGGGTATACAGAGAAATGCTTTTTAAAGCGGAAGTCAACCCAAACATATTTTTTTTCAAGAATATGTTCCCAGCAGGGCCACTAATTGAAACACGGCATTCTGATAAATATTGCGTTTGTGGAATAAGTGTTAATCCACTCGTTTTTAGCCATCTCTGGGGGCGGCCATTTTGTCTTCTGTCGACTGATAATGACATCACAACTGCTCACAACGACCAATCACGGCTGACCTGTTTTCTGAATCTGACCCGTGATTGTTCGTTGTATCATTACAGTGTCATGATAAACCACAGAACAAGAAACGGAATGAGATTTACTTTACATGTATTACTGTTAATAATATTCAAATGTTCTTTAAAACATTACCCTTACAGTAAAAGGTTTTATGATGGTGACAGTTTCAGCCCGCAAATGTAATTAAAATATTTTAAAACTATGTTTTAAAAAAAGTGGAGTTACTTCACAGAAACTGCTCCATATGTTGGGAACTAGCTCTGGTATAAAAATGCACTGAAAAAACAAAGTGTGTGAGTTCTCTCCTCCACTCTAACAAACAGTATTGTGGGAGAAATTTCAAGGGATAAAGAGCAGCATGTCCTGCTTACTGGGATTAAGCGCACAATGAGTGCAGTTGGAAGGGAGATGGAGAGAGAGAGAGAATAAATGACTTGCATGGCCTCTGATGTAATTCTGGGATGCCCTGACGTCATTACTGACATGATTGATTCTCTGGAGGGATTATTAAAGGCACAGACAGTGAATGAAATGCACGCTCAGCTGCCATAGCTACTGGATGTCATGCTGGATGGTGAAGAAGAAACAGAATTTAACGTTTTGATATATACCGTACTATTAATATAGCAATACTGTACTACTTTTACTATTAAAGGCTAGCGGTTGCTTAAGAACATTTTTGGTGATTAAAAGTTAAACATACAGTAGATTCAAGTACGACGTACTTTATTGTTGATGGATGTTAGAGATGAGAAAGAACTTGCACAATTTCGATGGAATTTGTACATTCAAATGCCCCAAAATTGTAACATTTTGAAGTCAAGCAAATTTTGGAAAGAAACGGTCTCTAAAAGAAGCCACTCCGATCGCGATAACATACGATTCACTTCGATTACGATGAGATACGATTCACTTCAATTATGATGTGAAGAGACATCATTCACTCCAATCATCTTGAGGTAAAATACAATTTGCTGTAATTACGATGCGATGGGATTGGTTCCAATTGCAAAAAGACAATTTACACTAATTACGATAAGAAACTATTCACTCCAACTACGTTACGATACCATTCACTCCTATTTCGATGCAATATAATATCATTCACTACAATTATACTGCAATTCGATAACATTCACCAATTACGATACATTCATATTAGTAGACAAAACCATTAACTCCAGTTGCATTACAATATGACTCACTCCAATTATGACGCGATATGATTGCCTGTAATTATGACACAATATATGGTTCTACAATGCGATGTGATTCACTCCAATTACAATGCCATATGATACACTCCAATCATGATACTATACGTTTCACTCTTTTTACAACACGATTCAATGCTATTACGATGCTACACAAAAGAATTCACTCCAATCGCGGTGTGATAAATGCATGCAAATTGTCTTTTCACTCACACATGCCAACTCACTACCTGCAGGTGGTTGTTCTTGCCAGAAGATCCCACCATGTCCCACTGGCTGCAGGACTTCTTCGGGAGCCTGTAGTTGACTTGGCTGCTGAAGCTCCCACCCACCTCGTCATAAGGATTCTCCACCACATTGTCCGTCAGGTTGCTCTGGCTCTGACTTCGAGTGATCATGGGGACCACCCTGCCGTTGCATGCCGTCATTTGTGAGGCGGGGGCATCCCCGGGGACCACAAGGTGGCCTGGCGGGGAGGCGGAAGAGTTGAACGTGAAGCTGGAAATACGGACGCCACTCATGTTGCCGTCAGTGTCAAGACATCTGAAGGCACTGTTGGAGCTGAGGTTCTCCATGGAGCGGTAGATGGGTTTACTCGCTGTATATGAAACCAACCAACAACAATGGTCGTTATAAGAGGGGGAAAAAAAACACTGTTACTGTGTTTCTTTCTCACTTTACCTTGGTGCTGATCGTGATAGGCAACCTCTGTTGGGCTCGGCGTGAGTGCCACTCGGGGCAAAATGCGAACGTTGGAGTTGAGCGAAGCCGAGATGATGAGGCGCTGGGGAGAAGGCATGGGCGCGACAGGAACCTCGGACACGTATGTGGCGGGCACGTACAGCGGCTTTGTTTTACTTGCGGCCCCTATTCTCCGCACCTGTTACACCACAAACACAAACCCCTATTTTAGCATCTGCTGTGAACACAGACAGTTGTTCTAGAGGCTAATGTTAATGTTATGCACTTGGCCAAAATATTTAATTGGTAATATATTTTGTATATTACATTAACTGTCATTTTTGAGCAGTGAACCCTTGCCCTCATTTATGCCTCTGCCATTTTACAATTTTTTTACAAAGCAGGACTGAGCTCTTACTGGAAGAGATGCAGTGTGTAATTAGAGAGCAACAAGAAGAGGCAGAGCATGCCCATAATTAATTTCCAGTAATAGTTGTTACCACAGAGCTGAGAGAATACATAACACATCATAATATGCATCATATCTAAATGGGTATAACCCAACACATTTAAAAATGTTAGAAATGATCATAAAATCTTTAGCTAGCTAGTAGTGCATACTAGCACAAACATAATCTGGTCATAACGAGAGTCTGCCATTTGGCTTTAAATCGACAAATTAGCCCTTTAACTATTGGCTCGACCAATCACTAAATCATATTAAAGTAGCAAATAATCAGTTTTAAGGACCACAGTTGGAAGTTCAACAATTTGGTGGGCCATGTTTTTCCATCCATCCATCCATTATCTGTACCGCTTATCCTCACAAGGGTCGCGGGGCGTGCTGGAGCCTATCCCAGCTGTCTTTGGGCAGTAGGCAGGGGACACCCTGAATTGGTTGCCAGCCAATCGCAGGGCACACAGAGACAAGCATCCGCACTCACAATCACACCTAGGGGCAATTTAGAGTGTCCAATCAACTTACCATGCATGTTTTTGGAATGTGGGAGGAAACCGGAGTACCCGGAGAAAACCCACGCAGGCACGGGGAGAACATGCAAACTCCACACAGGGAGGCCGGAGCCGGGATCGAACCCACGACCTCTGAACTGTGAGGCGGACGTGCTAACCAGTCGGCCACCGTGCCGCCCGCCATGTTTTTCCAAGTAGTAATTTAACTAATAGCACATTTAGCTAAAATCTAGCTAAAAGTTAACATATCATACAAAAAATCTAGTCATCAATAGAGTCAGCTATTTGGGTTAAAGTCAATATATTCGCCTTTTAACTACCCGTTTGACCAATCAGTACAGCACATTAAGGAATGAAATAAATTAGTTTTAAAGACCATACTCTAGATGCCTTTACTATAGGTGCCGCTTCAACAATTTGGCAGTTCATGTTTTTAAAGGAATTGTGTTATTGTAGAGCTCAAATAAAGGTGTATTGTTGCACCTTACACAGACGGGATGAAAATAGAAATACAATATGTAGTAGTGTCCAATACTTCCATACATTGAGAAAATAGAAATAAAATAAACAATACAAATATACAATGAATTCAATGTGCCCAAACCTTGAAGGCGTGATTTTTCATTTTTTTAAGTAACCTTTCTCTCTGTTTTGGGCACTATTATATATGTTTTCTTTTCGTTTTGTTTCTTTTTACCATCAAGTGACATCTCAACCAAGTGGTAAAGGCTCATATGTTTAAAAACTACAGTTTTTTTGGCTAGAACTGACCTAAAGAAATATGAAACTGCTCACTTTTCTGTATTGGTTTTCTTTACATTGTTAAACAATGTTTAACAATGCAAAGACTGTTAGACAAAGTAAATGCTATTCAATTCAATTCAATGTAGAATCAATTCACATTGATTCTAATAGGGTTAAGACACATTATGAAATAATTACTGTAACGATTTTCTCACCTGCCACCAGTCAGTGTTGGTCTTCTTAAGGAGTATGAAGCGCTCGCCTTCCCGAATGCAAACCTGCCTTCCATCAGCACCACGGTAGTTGTAATCATATTGGGCCTCGAGAACCACGGTGCCGCTGGGCACGCCGCACAGCGTCACCCCCCTGGCGTTTACCGCGGGCACGGCAGCGGGCTGCTGGTGCCCCATTGAGCGCCGCCATGTCCCAGACAGCATGGTTCTTCTCTGCTCATTCAGCGAAGGGAGCATCGATGGTGGATGACAGCGATCCTGGTTGGATGAGCGTGGGCCAGGGGAGGAGACTGGAACCTGGCGAGTTCCATGCTTTGGGAGAACCACAGGGGAAATAGTAAGGTTACTAAAAATAATAATTGTGCTCTGACCTTGAGGAGTTACTAGAATTGCAGTTTTATGGCTTGTCATCAAACCTCACTGCCATGCTCTGCCTATGATACAAGATAAAATATTTCAGTTCAAATTTAGTAGCAATCAGACAAAATCTCTGGCATTGTCTTTGAAGGAGACCTGGAAATGGCCAAAACAATGTTAAAAAGGCAGTTTCAATGTCAGACTAACTATTGCCTTTCTGGAAGTGGGTTCTTGAGATATTTTTTGTGTGTCTACTCATGATAGACATGCCCACCAAAAAGCGTGCTCCTTAGTGCAACTGCATGAGGGGACTTAAGTGTTAAAGAATTCTATATGTGCTTCTGAGCAAAATTTGAAGTTTGCCAAAGTAAGACTAATGAGGAGAATATATTCATAACAATCAGACAAAATCTCTTAGACATGGGAAATATTATGAGATATAGTATCAAATTGTATGCTTCATGTGTGTCTATAAGTTTGGCCTTCATCAGTCACAAAGAGCGTGATGTATCTTTACTGGGCACACCCTAATTCGTGCAGCATGGCTCAAGAAGACTTAAGTATTCTTCCTGAGTGATGGGAGTGCTGCGGCTAACGGCAAGTTTTTTTTTCTTATTGTAAGAGATTCGTGTATTATTTATACATTTCCAGAAATGTTTTAAAATGGACCATCGCTATGTATCAAGAGACCGATATGACTGTGCTAGGACACAGAGCAAAAGCGTCAGATCTAAAGAAACTGGAACAAGCCAATGTTGTTGGCGTTGTGCAAGTAGAATATCAATTTGCTTATTTTCTTAATAGATTCCGAAGACAGTAAAGTGGAACACCCAAAGTGGCACTCA
This sequence comes from Filicampus tigris, assembly GCF_054856515.1. Lineage (NCBI taxonomy): Eukaryota > Metazoa > Chordata > Actinopteri > Syngnathiformes > Syngnathidae > Filicampus > Filicampus tigris. The sequence goes on along the minus strand of NC_141225.1, from coordinate 9,361,538 downwards.
ATTACTGGTTGGGTGAGTTTTTAATGGGGTCGTGCTCGGCACCCCTAAAAAAAAAATATTGACCCTGCACATGCAAGAATTGGGCCCCCAAAAAGTTTATTCTAAAAGTTTTTACTTATGTGGTGTATTTTCTCAAACATGTCTAAAAAACGTTACGATTTTTTGGGGTGTTTCAACATAGGAGGGTGCACCTGTATGTGAATAAGTCATGTGTTTGGAGAATTTCAAGGGATGCATCATCCCAAAATAGCATCCGTATGTCTTTCCACTTCCACTGGCTGAGACCTGCTTACATAAGACCAGTCAAATAGTCTACCAGAAACATCACAGCTATGCTTGCACACATGCAAACACGCACAACAGAACCCTAAAGGGACAGGGGCGGCATCCATAGGCACGCAGTGACAAGGCTTGGTCCCGATCAGACCAGCTGATGCTGCAAGAAAATGAGGGGCAAGAAGGAGAAATCCCAGAGAATTACAAGCCAAATGCTAAATTAAGACAAGATGGGGAAATAATGCTAAAAAAAATGAGAATGTGAGTGCATGGGTAAAGCCGGGTGCTGTGTGTGACAGCACTGTAATAAGGGCAGGGTTCACACGCTCAACCTTGATAATCCCACTGTTATTAAAACAGCAATGAAACAGTGAAGTCCGAGGCTGCGGAGAATTATGCTAAAACCCGACTGTACAGCAGTAATGATAGTGGGTGGCTAGCATGGGCAATGGTGAAAAAGATGATTAAAAAAAAAAAAAAAAACCATAATAATGATAATAGACTACAATGATGCCTTGAGATACGCATTGAATGGAATGAAGAAAATAGTAGTTGGTCATGTAAGCATGTGGCGCCGCGTTAACACGCATGCGTCCAGCCCAGTGAAGCCTTTTGGGACAGTCTCCCTGTACCAGAAAATCGTAAAAACCTTTTGGTTCTCAGTATTGACATTCAATGTATTTGGATGAGGCCCGAATTGACTCGCAAGCCGCGATGCAAAATCGCTTATTTGGAGCCTGCAGTAATGACATAATTCAATAAATTCAACTGTTTCTGGCACACTGCATCAATTGAATGGCCATTCTGCTTGTCTTTCTGGTGCGCCGCCTCGGCCACCTGGGGGCAGTATCAGACCGACACACGGTTATTCTGTTCAATAAGATGTGCAACTCCTCTCAGCTTATCAGAACGGTACTTATAGCTGTGCTTCACAGACGATAAAGAATATATGATCGAGAGTATGGTTACATTGTCTTTCTACACATTTTACTGTACTATTTGTGTTCAATACATTGCTTAAAGAGTGACATCATAGCAATGTACAGTAGATGCTATTTTACGTTAGCATTAAGCTAACAGACTGAAAAGCTAAGCCTTGCGGTTGTTTTAAAGACATTTAATTCTAGTTTAATTGTTTGATTGCAGTAAACTTCAATAAAGTTCTTTAAGCCTCTTTTTGAAAAATTGTTCGCTATTGACCAAGGTTCTTCTTATTGTGAACTTGAAGTGAGTTGATTTTACTGTCACCATACAGCACCCGTATCTCAAGTTCGCCTAATTTATTTGTTAGCGCCACCTTTTGTTCATGTTATGTTCAGTGACAAATTTGTTGTTACACACCTAATACCTAAGGGAATATTTTTCTTAAAAGAATTTGGCTTGATATTATAGGGCAATCTTTCATGTGAAGTGCTACTGTTTTTTTCTAGCATGAGTAAAATTCCATTTCATATTACACTGTGGTCGTGGTGTTGGTGGTGTAATCCGACCACACTTCTTAGAAAAAAAGGCCCAAAATTTACAGCAATACGCAATCATGCAAGCTTTTGTCACTGCATACAAACAGGAAGTGATTCACTTGTTGGACAAAGCCTAACCTATTCAGGTCTAAATGTGCCAGAACAAGTGGATATTATAGAATGAAAGTACAAGTCTATTCCACAGGCAACTGTAGAGGATTATCAAGCAATGTGCAAATGCTTGTTACGACTGTATGCATTTTGGCACCAAAACAACAGCAGCTCAAGTTGTTGCCCAATAAGAAGCCGGATAAGACTCATCTTGTGAGCAATTACGTAATCGTCAATGAATCTACTACTTTGATCAGATGGTCTTTAAAATGCCACAGGCCTGTACACTTGTTTATCTGTTAAAATCGCATAATCCATTAGAAATAGCTTGATCACATTGATTTGACTCTGGAGCAGATAATTTATTCCTATAATTTCCTGTGAGGGGAAAATAGTGCCAAAATCTGAACAACGCTTGAAGCTAGGCTGATTTTGAATTGAAATTGAAATGATTCAATTTGGTTAAATTCAAAGCCCATCTTTGAAATTAAAACTGATTTTCTGTTAGGTTAGGTTATCATTACAAATGAAATAGGTTTTCATTACACCCCTTGTGCATAAAAAGTATTTAAAAATGTGTTTTTGATAGGTATTTCAATTAATAACAGACATTCAAAAAAGTAATACATATTAAACCAGCTGTGCAAAGATTACGAGCCGTTAATTAATGATACATGTCACAATACCAGTCCCTTACAAAACAAAAAAGCTTTCTTTCTTTTTTTTTTTTTACTCATTTGTTGGCTCTAGTTAGAAAAATCACTCACCGCATTCCTTGACATCACATTAAATGAGAAAAACAGCACAAAATCATACCTGCGTATACAAATGCAAAAATTGAAAAAGCTGCCTCACTGGTTGTAAAAGTGAATATTGGTGATGAGGATCTGGGGGAGAAAAAAAGCATCTTCATATGGTGGAGTGGGCTCACCCAAACGCAGTCCATATGGTATCAGACGCAGACATTGGCAATATGTTAGAGGCGATGAGCCGCTTGTGCCAAAGGCTGATGGCACAGGGCTTATTTATGGTGTGAAGGCATCCAAGCAAATGGAAAATGGGTGAATCAAACCCAAAGTCTTCTGAGGTGAACACAAAAAGGGACATCAGTTGGCTGGTAAGCAGACATGCAAGTAAAGCAAATATTCACTAATTGTTGGGGAAGGCTGTTGAATTGAGAAATAATAGCAAAGTAAACAAGCAGCAGGGCAGCTGATTGACTTATTGATCAGCGCCCACGGCTGCTCACGTGTTCTCGTGTTAGTAAATCAACACAAACATTATGTCCTACATGTGATTATCTAATAGAGCAATGGCAATCAAGCCAACGTTACAAACGATATGATGACCCTGCAGCAAATCACCACTGTCCAAAGAAAAAATATCGACAGTATCAATCCACCTCTCTATACTTGTCCTCATTAGGGTTGCAGGTAACTGCAGTCTATCCCAGCTGAGTTTTGAGAGAAAATCTGCACTGGTTGCTTGTCAATTGCACAATAATGTTGAACAACAACCATTCCAACTGTAATTGATGCATTGTTATATTTGTGTCTTTTCGTTGATTTTGGATGTTTGTCGCCACCCACACCAGAGAGGGCGCTGTAGGCAGGACGTGTATGTTGATGGGTAGAAGAAGAGCTTAGGAAGGAGAGTCAAAACGTATTCATTAGGACACAGCAAGACTCTACTGTGATACGTTTGAAAGAGACAAAGAGCAGAAAGATAGAAGAAATGAAGATAAGCCTAGTTCCCCATTTTGGACATTGGCTTCCGTTTGCGTTTTCGACTACCAGCGCCGGTCCGCTCTGCTTAGTTCATTAAAAGCCTATCAGAACAGCTGAACTTTAGTTAGGGTTAATCAGAGGCACTTTTAAATGAATTTGATTGGTTACCGGTAATTCTGTAAAGAGCCACATGCCCAATTATATATATATATATATATATATATATATATATATATATATATATATTATATATATATATATATAGTTTCTAAAAAGATCAAACCCAGCTTGAAATTCCTCCTTCAATATGGTGTAACGTTGAACGCTCACTGGAAAAGAGGCCGCATTAAAGAACTTCATGATGCTGGGTGCCATCTACCCCGATGAAATGTCCAATGTGACCATTTCTAACTAGAAATCATTCCACAAGTAACTCAAAGGTGCCATTTTGACAAGACAAAAACGCGTTGCTGTGTCATAGCGGTTGTCTTTCCATAGCTTGAACTACAAAGAGGGCATCTTGAATAATCAAGCTCTTCAAAGCCAGAATAGACATGGGGGGTGGGGGGTTAGCAGAGTGTGAGTGAATGAGGAACATCAAAGGAAACCATGCACTCTCTCGCTTTGAGACACACACACAGTAGCCTCATCTACATGTAAGAGCACAGGGTTAGAATATTGGATTGATGCAATAACTGCAAAAAAACAAATCAAGTAAAACCAACTTTCAACTTGGATTGAATGACAATAGAAGGTTCTCAAAAAAATGCCCTGGTATAAGACCTGCGAGGAAAAGTGATCACCAACTAGTGGCTTGGCACGGATATTACACGTTTGTCACCTGGTTTTGCAGGTCAATGCGAATTTGGATTATTTTGACGTGTGCACGTCAAAAGTATCAGCAGTGTCTGTGATTGATAAGTCGAGGTTGATCAGTTGCCAATGGAGTCTGCCTTTCACACTGTTGGAACGTGACATGCTAAAGGTCGTATCTCACTGCGCAGAGAAGGTTTGAGAGGGTAGCGAATGTTGTAATCACCAACTTTTCTGGTGAAAAGCAAGCCTATGTTATTAGCGACTATTAGCGATGCTTTGTTACAATTAGCGACTGTTGAACAGAAAACGAAAAACGTTATTTTTTTACAGGTTGGTGCAGGGCTGCCCTCGTCTTCATATTTCTTTTTCACCATCTGCTTCACCACATCGCTTTTGCTATTACTGCCCTTGAACTTGTGTTATAAAACATCAGGAACTCTTCAAAAAAAAAAAAAAAGCCAGCTAACATTTCTTTGTCCAAGGGTCACTCGACCTCTTTTTTTTTCTTCAGACTGTCATCTGAGGTAGAGGAAGAGGAGTCACGTGCAAGTTCAGCAGCAACAACGGGGTACGCAACATCTTCCGAAAATGACAGGACTTCTTCCTCGGCCGGGACCTCGGCATGAATGTTTACGACATCCTCAAAACCCCAGGGGTTTTCGGCTTCTTCTTTGTCGAATCAAAAAGAACGTTGACAACACGTCTTATGACCGTTTACAAAGGCTAACGAGGGTGTTACTTCTGTTAGCAAAACAATGAGTTTGCGAGAAGATTTTGAACATGCTTAGCATTTCCTTACGATAAGAAAAACGGTTTGTGATAAGGAAAACTATATGCGAACACGTTTGCGATCTTTTACGAGGCTTGACGAAATGTAAAATTCGCTACCCTCTCATGCCTTCGCTGCTCATTGAGATAGGGCCTTAACACACAACAACGGAGAAAAAGGTTCTCCTGCATTTACTGCTCGCCATGTGATGGTTGGATAGGTAACTGAGGGCTGCCCTGCAGCCAAGTGGAGACTGTGGAGTTTATTACCAGAGCTTAGGCACAGACACACGGTAAACTTGCATTAATGACTACAAAATTAAACAACCAATTCATTATTTTGTGATCCATCTAATTTGGAAAATGTACTCTGAGCGAGCCGGATTGTGATGTCACAGTGCAGCTAATTTACAAAATACTCAAAACAGAAGTTTTATTTCTTGATCCTTGGGATATAATGACAAAAACACATCACTGACTTGTTAAGAAAATGGAGAACTGTTTAAATTGTGAAAAAAAAACCCAACATAATTCGGGATCCAACATTAAGCCTTTTTATGAGCCAAATTTTGATACGTTCATGATATAACACGTTAAGCTTTTGTGATTATTTCATATGCAGCGTCTTTATACTGTACAATTGCCTTTATTTCAAATCAAACAGGCAGACAGTCTCTCGCTTCTGGCGACTACATGATCAATAACTTGATTTAGTGCAAACGTGCCAAAAGTCAATGTTATTTATGTAACCCGCATGCGTTCCCGAGGAGAGCGCGAGAGAGATACAGAGAGAGAGAGAGAGAGCGCCCTGCGTTGCTTCACTTTGCACATGGATGTTATGGTGATGTCTCTCTCTCCATAAGAGACACGCGCCCCGAGCCAAAACAGCCTTTCATCCTGCCAAAGCCATGCATTATTGATGATCAGGGCAAGAGCACAGAAACGTGCTCAAACACACACTGCACTTTCCTCTGTGACGGCCCGTAATATGTATGGGAATCTGCGCGCACGCGTGCGTGTGCGTGTGTGTGTCAGACTTAACAGGTGGGCCGGGTTCTTGAATAGCGGCCGGCCAGGGAGCCAATGGGAGGCCGGATGACGACACACCAGGTCGTCATTGGCTCACACCCGTCATGACAACAAGCGGCATCTCTGGCATGTGTTGCTCTTTGTGCCTCGCTGCGCGCAACAACACTTCACATGTGCGATGCCATCATTTCCAGCCGTTTCAAGCGTCAAACTGACGCAACGTCCGTGTTTACGACGAAGCCCCGAGTCGGCGCGCCACCGACACGCGGAAACTTCTTCAGAGAGTTCCCTCTTCCTGCAAAACAGGAACAATAACCAGACAGGCTGGCGTTTGCCCGTCAGGCCAAAGCAGCATCTGAATGCTCTGGGGGGAACACACAAAGTGCATTTAAGGCCTTGTTTGAATTTTTCCACAGAGGTGGAAAAGAATAATATCAATCATATTCTTTTTGTTGTGTGTAAGATGGTGCTGAGACTTGATATTTCTTTTATTAGATACATGTGAAGATGACAATGCAATGAGGCTAAGGGTTAGGACATCTGTCTCCCTCTCGAGAGGGCCAGGGTTGAATTTTGGCTCGGTCCTCACCTCATGTGTGACATTTACACGTTCTCTTGGATTTTCCCCTGGTCCTCCAGCTTCCTCTATCCTTGCAAGGAAATGCATGTTGGTTCACTGAAGACTCGAAATTGTCCATAGGTGTGAATGAGAGTGTGAACCAAATAGGTCCCCAAGGACAAAATGAGTAGACAGCGGGCCAGTTCTCAAAATAGCTAGGACATTCAGATTTCCTAGGAATGTTGTAGAAGTGGTTGTTTGAAAATGTAAACACTGTAAGAGGTTTACAGAAATAAAGTGTTGCATATTGATATTTATGTGTCCTACCTTATCTAATAGTTGTTGATTAATTGTGTGAGATCATTAACATGATCAGTGACTTTGCATAGGTAGATCTTGCTGTTGCTACTTTCTTGAATATCTCCAGAAGTTCTTGATCATTTTTTTGCTTATACGTTGATTTTTTTTGTGACATCGCTACAGAACGGCACCAGCGATGGCAAAGTGAAAAAGTGTGATGATCATTAAACAGAAAATTGGATTTTGACCACCTGTGTCGCACTGTATAACACAATGGATTTGCAATTACACGCACATTTTACCAAGCACACACCATTGGGTAGCAAAGTGAAATAGTTGGCTTAGTTCAATGCCGCAATTACGTCAGCATAATGTCAAATACCGCGTACAAAAATGTGTTTCGCGTGTATGTAATGTGAATTACCACGTATAAAAGTGTCTCGCGTGTACAAAAAGCATGTTTTGTGCGTTCAAAAATGTGTTTCGCGTGTACAAAACCGTCCACAAGCACGCATAAGATCGTTTTTTACGCTTGCCTCTTCTCTCTACTATGCGTACGATATTCTGATTCACGGTTGCGATTCAAGCGTTATAATTGTGCCACAATTCTTAACCAATCAAGAGTCGGACAATGGGGCTAATTCCTTTTGGCTGTTTTCTATCCAATCGAATTTTACAGCAGAAAGTACGACAAGCCTCAAACACAAACAGTCGATGGAAGGGTGTGGTATACTCTTGTGGTAATAATTCAAAAAAATAGTTTTTTTTCCAAGTATCTTTGTTTGGTTTAACGTTATTGTACTTCGAGACACCAGCAGTTTTTTTCTTCCGGTTTCTCCCCCCTTCTTAGTTACGGTTGGATAGCAAACAGCCAATCAGAATTAGCCCTACTGTCCGACTCCTGATTGGTTAAGAATTGTGGCACAATTATAACGCCTGAATCACAAGCGTGAATCGGCGTATTGTACGCATAGTAGAGAGAATAAGCAAGCATTAAAAAATATATATCTTGTGCGTGCGTGTGGACGGTTTTGTGCACGCGAGACACATTCGTACCTGGTAATTCGCATGACACACACATTTTTGTACGTAAATGTGTTTCCCACTTACCCAAAGCAGAGTACCGTAGTTCTACTTCACGTTAGTATCTTTATCACAGTCACTGAATATTGCCTGACAGCAGTCAAACTGACAGATGATTTGCTGGAACAAGTCATATGCAGACTTCTGAGCATTGATTTTTGAAGGTTATTCTGGTATACTTTGAATCTATGATTTTTCATGTTTACATTTCCCATACAAAACTACAGCAAATGAAATGTCAAGAATGCTCTTTTCAAGCCACGCAAAGAGAGGCTTTGGCAGAGCAAGGGGAGGCCTCGCTGAGCCTCGGGGAAGTGCCCTGCATTGATGTTTCTAATGAAGAGCGCTGAGCTCCATTGATCCGCCGGGGAAGAGAGTGAGCTGTCAAAAGCAATCAGACAAGTCAAAGACCCACTTTTTTTTTTAACCGCAGCACTGAGCTGCCGAAGTGAGCACGATACTGTTGGGGAGGAGGAGGAAGAGCAGCTCAACCTCCCACAGCAGCACACGCAACTTTGATGCCTTTGTAGGCCTACTGTTGTACCCAACTTGTTCAAGTAAGGTAACGCCACCATCTAACAATGGGGGCTCAGAAGGGTTTAAGCTAATGTCTAAAAGCAAAATAAAAAAAAACAAAGTGATGCAAAACATGTTCAAATGATTTAACATCCTATAATATTAAGATATGGAATCGGCCAGATTCTTTCGCATGTTTGCCTATTGCTGCTATGCAGAATTCATAGGTCTCAACTACAACTGGCCCAAAGACCAATAAAAAAGAGGCCTAAGATGTGTGACTGACCAACTCAAGGCTGGTGGTACAAAAAAAATCTATAATGACATCTTTAAAGTGGGCGGACCAGTAATTTGTTTGGATTTATAAAAATTGTTTTTAAAAAGTGCCCATAGAAAAAAAAAAAAGGAAATTTAAATTGGTGTGCCTTGAGATACAAGTTTAATTCAATTCGTGACCATGGTCGTAACTTAAGTTTCGTATCTCAAATCACCTTGACCCATTGAAATGCCATTAACACTTTCCAGCCTCACAAAGAAATGCGACCAAAATTGTTGTAATGCGTTTTTTAAAAATGAAAATATAATTCCACAATATTGTAAATTATACAAACTTATCGTTATAACATTAGCAAAAATAATGTAAAGAATGAAATAGTTTGTGCATAAAACGTGCTATATAAGTGCATTCCAAGTAATTTATTGTGATTGTGTAGCACCTTTGTTGTGTCTGTCTTGGCCACCTCGGGGCAGTATCATCCATCCATCCATCCATCCATCCATCCATCATCTGAACCGCTTATCCTCATACAGACATGCAAATATACATGGAGATGGTCACAACTTCCCTTTAAGTTGCAGTATTATTATCCCAGTCTGATTATTCACTCTGAATACTCACCAATAAAGAGTACCTCCAGTACTTTTGATATATGAAATGTCATTTAAGGCTGCACTCCACAGGATTTTGCCCGAAAATATCAAAATATAATATAGCCTTTTCATTTGACCATTTATGACTTAAACATCTTTCTTATAAATAGCATATTAACAATTTAGCAGTTCACAAGGGGTATTCTTGCAAGCCTCTGGAAAATAATTTTCAGACTGAAATCGGGTTTGAATTTCCCGCACTCTTTCTAGACAGTGACGTCATGCGCGTTCTCGCGACCAGAAATTAAAGCGGCGGAGAGTACTGAGATTAGGTTTGTTTGGTCTTGAAAAGCGATGCACAAAACACTTTTTTTTCCTGCTCTAAAGGTAAAAAGTGATGATATTGTCATTTAGAACGGGCATTGTGCACAAGAAGAAAGGAGTGCGCAATTTCATTTTTCACCCGCAGGAGGCAGTAGCGATTAGAAACTCAAAATCTTGTGGAATGCAGCTTTTAACACAATGTCTCAAAATTGTACAGAAAGATCTATTTGATGCAGATGATCCACCGATGTGTGAATAGCAAGTAGCCGACGATACCTTATATATAAGGATGTATCGGCCCGATACTGATACAAAATTTAATACGAAAAATGTGTTTATTTACATGGAAAATTATCTTTGTTTTATGTTTGGTTTGACAGTTGAATTGGGAGTGGCAGTAAACATCTTGAAGACTCCCTTTTGAAGAATTCTTCACTATCTGCAAAAGTGTAGCTTGTGAATTAAGTCTGAGTTCACTGTTGCAAGTCAAAGGCAAAAAAAAAGGAAGGAAAACCTGACAAACGACAGCTTGCGCCTCAAAAAACTCAAGTGGGATCACTCGTATCTCAAGTCACCAATGTACCTGCAACGTAGCAAAACAATGGCCCTTTTCTCTGCAATATTAAGGATTAATCATCCATTGATAAATTGCAGAGGGGCCATTCAAATAATACATTTTGAAAACACCTACAGTTCACAATTTGACATAGAGAGTTATTATGAGGATGAAATGAAAATTACAAGTCTGTAAGCAGCACATTATAATGTGATCCTGTATTCTAGCTGATAGCATGCAAGCAAGGACACTCCTTCAGGAGACACAGCACAATTCCCTCTATTGCGCAAATATCCCGGAGCTGCACTATAATCTGACTAGTGACACAGCACCATGCAAAGCACTTCAGCCTCTAAACCTCTGTGACACTGTGCCGTGGAGCCCACCGCAGTAATTACAGCATAAACTTGCGAGCTCCCTGCTAATACCGCGCATGGTACAACGGGGGCAGTTTTAATCAGCAGGGTTGCGACTGCAGAATAATCTTTCCAGCCCGGTGCATCGTCAGTCACCGGGCTGGCAAAAAAGCGGGGGCATCAACTTTCCTGCTTTGCATAGACTTAAGAGCGGTTACGGAACAAACTCAAATTTGTAAAGCGTCACTCTACGTGTTTTTTTTTGGGTCAGGGCCACTTTGGAGACAACTATTTCTTATCAGAAAGACAGCTGTCATGTAGTGACATTTAAAGGAGAAGTAAAGTAGCATGATTTCGTCAAAATACTCCAATGACAAAGAATGATTGACATTTTTACCACATATTTCTTGCCATGATGGAATTCGCTCATCTCATGCAGTACCAACCCCACTTTCTGCTCGGCCAATGGCGAGGCCTGCTTTCGTGAGATTGACAACCAGTTTGGCCGTCGTCTCTTCCACCTCACTGGGCAGCGAGTGTTTGTGGCGGCTAGCTGCTTGCTTCTAACGGAAGCAAAGTTCAGAGTGTGGAAAACAAGTGCGCATCTAAAGATAAAAGCCAAACTGCCAAACACAAACACGCCACCCTGCCAACAACTTCACAGGTGTCGTTCCTAAGAAGCTAACAGTATTGATATCTCACTTACGCGAGGGCCCATAGCGATTCCATTACATTAAAACTGGTGAATGCCAGCATATAATAAAGCCACCGAAATACACTCATTAACATCGCGATGCGGCACATGACATGGCCAGACACAAATAACCACCAACTCCAAGTACAGAATTTAGCCGAACAGTTTTATAGCATTATTATCAGAAAAAAGATGCTGCTTACACGGTTCACTAATGCTAATCTGTGCTAACATAATAGCACAGTCTAAATTTTGGCCTTGGCATGATAGTGTTTCGGCCGCTCCGTCAACGTGGTTGTTTTGCTCTGGAACTTAGGCCAGTCTAGCTGCCGAGTAATTGTTGGGTATTGGAAATGGTTGGTTATAATGTTAATTAGCCCCACTAATTAAAAATAATGCAGGAGTGGGAAATGTTTACACTCAAGAACATTTTTAGAAATACGTAGCTATGCAGAAAACTGAATTGAGTGGTGGCCAGGCATTCCAGAGACACAACTACTTGTATGTACAAACATTAAAAGTAAATTTTACATATTATACCATACTACACTATGCTTTTAAGGCAAGAGAAGGTCAGATGACTGCTTGATGGGCCAGATCCAATGCTCTAGCGGGCCATATTACGGCCCACATCTGCTTTTAAAAGTTTTACTTAAGTGAAATATGTGTTTCCACAGGATGTGGTTGCAGGTTCACAATTGAGAAATTGTTTTGCTGACACTGATTTGGAAACAATACGTTTTGTACGTTGTCTATCAGCAAAATGTTGCCACTTGCGCATGTTGACCTGGTGAGCAAAATGTTGCCACTTGTGCATGTCTGACCTGGTGATGGATCAATAGTGGCCTAAAGCCCTTTTTGGCAGTGGCTACTTTGACTGCAGACTGATATTGTATCAATGTTTTAAAGGGCTCAAATCAACTTAAAAACTTGCAATTGACCTAAACACATTTAAAACCTTATTTTAAAAAATATAAAACATCAAAAATGTCTCATTTATAACATGCAATTAGTGTAGTGTAGATATAACTGTCTGTACAATGTGGACGAATAATAATGAATATTGTTAAATAGCTTGAAAACTAGAAATACTAACACAGCACATTTCAGATAGCCTAATAGTGTAAAAGACACTTAACAAAACATACAGTTTACTGGTCTAATAATAATGCATAAAAAACTACTTTTTTAATCAGATAAAAGAAGGAAGAGTGGATGTGGAAGAGAAGCGCCAGCACTCACCTTGCAGCTGCGAGGTAATGTTTTATATTGAAGAGTTGCTTCGGTTAGTTTGCTGCGCTGTTCTTGTAGCACATTAATCCTCGGCAGATGCCAAAAATCATTTGCCGAATATGAACAACTCCGTCTGGCACTTTATTTTTTGAAGAGTAATGACATTCACATGGGAGAGAGCACTTAAGTTGCCCGGTTTAGTGAATGTTGTTGCCTCCTGCGAGCTCTTTAAGCGGATAAAAAAATGTATTGCTTGCGCTGCATGAGTTTACCGTTTGAGGATTGGCTAAACTCACTGGATATGATTTTACATTCATCCAATCACATTCCGCGGGCAGGCAGCCCCGTGACGTGCCCCTCAGAGGAAGGCAGAGAAACAAACACCGCCTGGCTGTGCTGATATTTACTGTAAACCAAGCCAACCTTGCAAATGTCGTGGCAATACTATGCTTTTTTGGGAGATGTAGTCTTTATCTGTGCAAGCTACTATACAGACGCCATTCTAAAAACTACAATCCGCCATTAGTCAGTGACGCGCGATCGCCTTGCATCAGCGTGTGTGCGGACCGCACTTCCCGGCAAAGTTGCCACATCTTAGCCACTTTAGCGTACTTAAAAGTAGACAAATTTCCCCAAACAGGTCATCAGTTAACGGCCAAATGAAGCTGTTTGTTAGCGAAGGCAACCCATACTGCCTAAAAGTGTTAGCTGCTTTAGAAGAAGCTGTAGTGCAATGTGACGTCCAGTTTGTCAGCCACGAAGGTAAGAGGGACACTTTAAAGCTTAATAATCCCCGGCGGTTAAAGTGTCAGACTTCATTTAAATACTCTTTTGGCATTGCTTATGGTTCTGTGTCGTTTGAGCAGCGTTTGGTGTGGCGGTTTTTTGGTCCACGTAAATTAGCTTGTCTCGTGCAATTCATTGCTTGCTTCTGTCAATCAAATTCAGGTGCGTAAACCATGTGACAAGTAGGCGTAGGTGTGTGACGTCACTATTAGTTTGCATTCTACTGCATGCTATGCACTGATGGAAAATAAAGTACAAATACTTTGCTACTACTACTAATATTTTGATTAACTTTTTCATGTATTTGTACTTTAATATTTATCTTTCTAACAGCTTTTTGCTTTTACTAGCTACATTTGAACACAGATATATGTATACTCTGCTCCTTACTCTTCTTGTTACTTTTTTAACCTCTACGGAATAGGTCAAAGCTTAAGAAAAAAAAAGAAAAGTAAATAGAGAGAGTCAACTGTGGTTGAGATCTTCGGGACTCAAAAACAACACAGCAGCAACATGGTAGAACCTGAACCTGGGAGTAATAAAGATGATGACACAACACATTGGCGAAGTGAGATATTCCCCATGACCCCCATCCATGGATTTATTAAACTTACTCCAGGGACCTATTCTTATTCAAGCATGATTTACATGCGTTGTCTCGTGACAGCCTAAAAAACATAAGCTTCTAAAGTTAAAAGCTTCCCCATTTAAACCGAACAAAACACTTAAGGGGAAGATGGTTTTTTTTGTGTTTTTTTTTCAAAAGCAACAAGCGCCTTTATTTCTGTCTCAGAAACAGAGATGAGCGGAATCATTTTCACATTGTTGGAAGGCACACAGTCGGTTCACAATTGTGTTTGACTTGTACCAGTGAGTCAGTCAGTCATGTAAAAACATGTTTAAACAACGTCATAAGAACATGTGAGATGTGGAAAAACAAGTCAGGCAAATATCTGCATTATTATTCATCACCCCATCCCTGATTGGACTGCTCGTCCCAGATGTTTGCTGTTTCTTCAGCAGCCAGATCCCGGGAATCATTAAGCCGCCACCATCTGGCATGCTGCTGTGCTATATCGAAAATTAAGCATGTGCATTTAAAAAAAAAAAACATCTTAAAAGAGACATTATGTATTGTTTTTCTAATTTACGCTAGTGGCAATAGTTAATAATATACCCGAAGGATTACGTGAAATTTTACACACCATGTTTCTTGTCCTGCTGTAATTACCCTGTTTTGAGGGGACAGCGCAGTCTTTTCCACAGAAGCTATGTTATGCCCTGCTCCATAGACTGCTGAGGCAATGACGAATCCGGCTTCCGTTACACTGACAACACGAGGCCTGAGCCTTGCAACTACACTCAATAAAAATATAAACGCAACACTTTTGTTTTTGCTCCTTTTGCAAAATATCTAAGCGAAATATTTGCCTCTAAGCTTGGCAGAATTCACTTTTCCAATTCATTTTTTTTTTTTTTTTTTTTTTTTTTTTTAGAAAAGCGTGTGCCCTTCCTGAGCCGTCCATCTTTACCAGCCCTGCTCCTTCCCAATGGACAACACCTTTTCAGCCCCAATGCCATTTGCCGGTCAGTAATGTACAGTTCTCCCTGCAAAGTCAGTGAATGTGTTTATTCCAGAGGATCTAAATGTTGCTCATATGTGTTGTTTTCTTAGATACATGTTTGAAGTGAGCGGAAAAGAATGCAGCGAGGCTTGCAATCAGTGGCTCGAATGGGAGGCCACAGATCTCCAGGTCCTCAATGTTAAACATCAGACTTTTCAGTTTTACTGTTGCACCAAATACTAAACCATCAGAAAGATGCAAAAGATTTTCAGTTACTGCGTCTGCACATTCTCACCTGCAAAATCCTCTTACTGTGCCTCAACATATTGTTGCTGCCAGCGGGGATTTAAAATTGTGAAAATAATCATTTCAATTGTGCTTTCAGACCCAGTAGAGGGAGAAAGTCACATTCCTCTATTGTAACTATTGTCCTATTTTTGCAGCCTGCCCTGCTTCAGGCCCTTCACGTGGCGGTGCTTCAGGGGAAAGAATTGGAGGCCACCAAAATCCTCGCAGGGCCCCTCACTTACTTGGACCAAAGCTTGACCAAGGCCACAACGCCTTATTTAACTGGGGTACAACAAACCATTTCTCCTTTAAGATCAAAGATTTGCCTCCACTGTCATAGGCACCATCAAAATAAGAGCCTTCCAGCTGTTCATTGCCACTCCCATTTGAGGTTTACTGTCAAACTAAACATAAAACAAGGAGAATTACCACTGTGTAGGTTAGTGACGGACATAACGCACCACCTTGCAAACTATTATGTGTTATTATTATGATATTATTATTCTCTAACATTTGATGACTTGAAAATTATGCTGAGTGCACAGCCATTACGACAAGCCATATACTGCCTGCGGAGCACTCGTGGTATCTTGGAAAACTGAAGTTCACTGTGGCATTTACAGAGAAAGTGCTCTTGCATGTGGGTGCAAAAGATGGTCAACTTTTCAACATCAAGCCATTTTTTTACAGGACATGGCCTCATTGGTGCCACGGTCTGCCATAAATGAATTTTGACGAGACAGACTGGTCGCCAGTTAAACAACCATTCAGACTCTCATTCACACCTAAGGATAAATTAGAGTCTTCGATTAACCTAACAGAGCTGGACAGCGACCCTCCGTCCCCGGTTACCGTCCTGCACATTCAATCGACCCACGTGGTCCCGGCCCGTCCTTCGCTGCAAGCGAAGCCAATCGGCGTCGATTACATAATCTTTACGTCACACGCAGGTGCCGCACGAGCCGACGCGCCGCCAAACAAAGAAAAAAATATCAAACAGAAACGACTGACACACGCGCAGCGTTGTCATCAGTGAAATGAAAAGAACATGGGACACGTCATTGCGTCCGTGGGACCGCAAGGTACACCACAGCCTTTTATTTTTTATTGTTTCCTTACTCGACCGCGTGTCAGGAGTGCGGC
This sequence comes from Filicampus tigris, assembly GCF_054856515.1. Taxonomy (NCBI): domain Eukaryota; kingdom Metazoa; phylum Chordata; class Actinopteri; order Syngnathiformes; family Syngnathidae; genus Filicampus; species Filicampus tigris. The sequence goes on along the minus strand of NC_141225.1, from coordinate 9,345,078 downwards.
ACCCGCACGTGACGCGGTATCGGTAAAGTCCGTTCTCGACGCTAGTTGGCTGACTGCGACCGACTGGGACCACGTGGGTCGATTGAATATGCAGGACGGAAACCGGGGACAGAGGATCGCTGCCCAGCTCTGTAACCTAACATGCAAGCGAGGGAAGCGCACACTCCTTACTGGACGGCTGGAGCCAACAACTCCACCATGATTCCCCCTACATCATTATTAGGTCGAAAATGGCTTCCCCGTAATAACCGCTTGGCACTCTCGCCAAATAAACGCAACATGCCACTCACTAACCTGAGCAAATACGGTACAGTATTCGCAATTCATGTTACATATTTACTGAGCTGTAAATGTTTGTAATGGGTGATTATAAAATGATTGGTGCCAGTGTACTGTGTGCTTTCACTGCAGTCGGTCTTGTTTGTGTTTGTCTCAGGATGTTGTTTCGGTCGCTGATCTTGTTGTGTGTGCCGCGCTGCATCCGATTTTGTCCGCACCATCGCTCGGTTCAGGTGAGAATGATCACTGTGTTTGTTTAATCTCTCAGTTTATCTCAAATCGGGTTGTGCTTATGATCGCCCTCGGAGCGATTGTAAAATTCTAGAAATGGATGAAATTTCACCTTTGATAGTTCTTAAAAGTTTAATATTGTCTTTTGTGAGGTGTGCTTTTCCCTCACTTACTTAAAGATACATGTTCCTTTTCTGAGTCAGTTTCTTCATCCCTCTCTCTGCTCTTCCCAGGAGAACACAAGTCTGTGAGGGTTTGGTTCGACCGCGTGGCCGCCTCACAAAGCTGCGTGTCGGCGTCTCACAAAGTGCTGCAGGGAAAAGGCCTGCAGGCAATGAAGAGCTTCATGCAGAGGCAGCCTGCGCCGCAGAGCGGCCAGTGCAGAGGCAGCACGCATCCGTGCAACAGCGCTGAGGTATCTGCCAGATCGGTGCAAATTAACCATTCGACTTTAAGGAGTTGCAGTCGAGGTGCTGTCGTGGTGTCTGCGCTCCAGTGCTCTGCAAAATCTGACAAATTGAAATAGGAAAGAGGGAAAATGTGTACGTTACCCTCCTAGGTATGTAGTTGCGTGCTCTTTGCTTGTATAGGATGAAGAAGGGGAACGTGCGGTGTCACAGGAAGAGATGGAAGCCGCTGCTCTCACCTGGAACGAGGGTTTAAACGCCTCACCGGCAGCCACTGACAGACTCCACCCGATGTACGTTATTACATTTGTTCCACTGTTCTACAAGGTTGATGTGATGATTTATGCTCTCGTTTTACTTCAGTCTGCCACAGGAGGGCAAACGAAACATCCTGTTGACCAGCGCGTTGCCCTATGTAAACAACGTACCCCACCTGGGCAACATCATTGGCTGCGTTCTCAGCGCTGACGTCTTCTGCAGGTGCCCAAGAGGGAGAGCGTTATTGGTTTATATGTATATTGACAAATTACATTTTCGAGGTTATGAACGATGCACAATGAACTAGCTTGAGTGACGTATGAATATTTGGTCGCCGTCGATGACTCAAGAAGGCACACTCTCAGATACAGCAGCACTTACTGTTTTTCATTTGATTGTTTTATATTCATGACCTCTGAGTGTTTTTCGTACAAATATTAGCTGCATTTATGACTTCACTACTGCATTAGCATTGCTTAGTGATAGAGTACTGTGTATTCCGACACCAAAATTCGGGTAAGGTCGTGCTGTAGGAATGAAACGCAGCTGTGAACGGCGGATCCCATGTGCTCATAAATAGGCCAACTGCTGCAGCATCCTCTGTATCTTTGTGGTATATGTACTACTAGTTATTGAGACTAACCTCTCATTTATAATGTTGTCTTCTACAAGGTATGGCCGACTACGAGGCTGGAACTTGCTGTTCGTGTGCGGAACAGACGAGTACGGCACAGCCACAGAAAACAAAGCCCGTGAGGAAGGCCTGACTCCGCAGCAGATCTGCGACAAATACCACGCCATTCACGCCAGCATCTACGAGTGGTTCCAGATCGATTTTGACTTCTTTGGCAGGACCACCACGGAGAAGCAGACGGAGTAAGTGACAAGCGGGGTTCACATTTTTAAGGACATCATTTTACTGTCTAACGACATAGCCACTTCTCACTCAAATGGGCTGAAATTCAAGTTGATGTTGGTTTGATTTCCTTTTTATTTTTTTCCCCAAGGTGAAGAATGAGATTCACGAAAATACATTTGTGAAATCCGTTCGAAATTCTATATGCTTCTGAATAAATTGTTGATTTAAACAAAATGTATTAAACCTTTCGCATCATGAAGGCTATTTAATTTAGGACATGGCTCCTAAAATAGGCATACATCAAATGATGTACATTTATTATGAAACCATGTACAGGTATTTATAATAATGTTAAATAAAAGCTACACAAAGCTCAAAACACTGCAAAGGCCTGACCAGTGAGTAGGATGCTGTGTTGACACCGCTGGCCTCAAGTATGAAAAAGCAAACATGTTTAAAAATGATTATTTACATTATGTAACATAATATTATAGTAATCTCTACAGGATTGTAAAGTTAAATGTCTAAGGCCTCTCAGCTATAAAATCTGCTTAATAACTCTGAATAAATCTTAGATCAGAGCTGTAGTCTACAACTTGTACAAGTTAACACACTTTTTTTTTTTAGATTGTCTTCAGATGTTGCTGCAATTTCTGTGGTGTTAGATAAACTTTATCTATACAGCAACATTGTGAACAAAAAGAGACACTCTTCTTCCACCAAGAGCAGACGTATTGATCTGCAACAGCACCACAGAAGACATCAGGCGCTATGTGAAGTACAAAACAGCCCACAGACTTAAAGACCAAAGTGGATTCATGTATAGAGCTTTCACATTCTGATCCAACCATAAGCTCCCCGACCCCCATCTCCCGCCCGAATAACATTTTAATGATCGCCAGTGCAAGCCCTTCAATACAGTATTTCTTTTCTGGAATGTTTTCTGTCTGTCACAACAATGAGCTACTGAGGGTTCAGTGTCTGGTCTGTCTTAGTCTGAATTTGTTCTCAACTGCCTGCCCAACTTTTTGTCACTTAGAATAGCCCAGAACATTTTCTGGAGGCTTCATAAGAATGGCTTCCTGGTGGAGGACATGGTGGAGCAGCTACGGTGCGAGAAATGCCAGCGTTTCCTGGCCGACCGCTTTGTAGAAGGCACCTGCCCCAACTGTAACTACCCGGAAGCCCGTGGCGACCAGTGCGACAAGTGTGGGCGACTCATTAATGCAGTGGAACTCAAGGTGAGCTCTTGTACTAATGACTTGGAGAATATATCGTTGGCGGCGGGCCAAAACCTTGTGCCTCCAAAATAGTGACTTTTCAGGAGAACCCAAAAATGGCAAGTATGTTCAATCATTAGCATTTCATCGTGAAAGAGAGCAAGCCATTTTCAACACTTAAGATTGGTCAATAATGTGTAAAAATAACACCCACGCGCATGGACTGTCCAATAGTATAGATTTTTGAAAAAAGATGTAATTCACTCAAATGTGACTTATGAGGTTTTTGCCCGACGCAAAAAGGAGTGTGATTGGACTCCCGCTGTATTCTGAATGAACTATAGCTATAACTCGCTGTCAGGTTCACACCAAGTGAGACATTCATAAACAATGCACACAATGAGGAGAGAAGACACTCTACAACAAAATTGTCTTTTTACTTGCAAGGAGAGCACAGGGAAGTGTACGATTACAGTTCCTAAAACCCTCTGCCCGGCTCCTGCGCCCCCTCTCTTTTTATTTTTCTTCGGTGTCCCTGATAACAAAGGTGTTCCAGCTCTAAGGGAAAGGGGAGCGAAAGCAACTGGACCACTATGAACTTGTTTTGTCTATGTGTGTGTGTGTGTGTGTGAGCAATTAACATACATATGTGAAAGCAAAGCACACCAAGCTAGTTGGCCTAATGATAAACACATAAATATAAAATGCATTATTATTCTTACACTCGCCATAATTTTATTTGGATTATCTACGATATGAGCTGGCCGATCTATCCATTTAAAAAAAAAAAAAATGTAATAATGTGGCCCATGAATATAAAAGCTTGCCTTAAACAGGAAGTCAACCCCAACATTTTCTAAACAATATGTTCCATGCGCAGTCTAAACATGGCGTTCTGCATAATAATTGCATTTCTGGAATATGAAATAATCAGCCTAATCCACCCGTTTTTTGTCATCTCAGAGGGCGGCCATTCTGTCACTTGCTGTCGACTGAAAATGACATCACAGTTGTTCAAGGCTCAGATAATGACCAATCACGGCTCAGCTTCAGAAAACAGCTGAGCCGTGATTGGTCGTTGCCTGAGCCCTTATGCACTGTAATGTCATTGGCCCAATACCCACACTGCACCATTGTGCCCCTCAATTGTGCGTTCCTGTCAAGGCTACGAGTGTGTAGGGTGTCCCAGTCACCCCGCCCCTTTTGCGCTCTTGTGCCACACTTCAGCAGAGCCTGCATCTACGGATACATCCCGTATACTTTTCTTTTCACCGTCATACATCTTGCTGATTTTAGTCATCACTGCTGTCCTGCACGGTGGTTTGTGTGATGGGTCATTGGACGCTGTTTGCAGCACCTCAATGAACCTCTTGTCTTCAGCTATGTTGATAGCCCTGCAGTACATCGCTATTCGCTTTGCAAGAACATTTGTCAGCCAGACTTGCTCATACGCGGGCTGTTCCCGAGTTAAATTTTGCAATGGCTCGCTACATTAGCATCTTCGTTGCTATCTTTAGCTGTGGCTATGGTCGCATGCTGGTTGCTGTGTATTTGTGTGGTAGGCTTGAACTGCTTCTTCGGTAAGCAAAGTCCTTCTTACAAAGAAAGCATATCACTCTGCCTTTATAAATAATGCCGTCAGGGCGTTTTTTAAATTTTCCCTTCATCGGACCAACAACTCTCATATGCTCCTCCGTTTTCACGTCTTCTTTCTGCTGCAAAGAGTGACAAAATGGCGGCCCCCTGAGATGGCTATAAATTGGTGAATTTTGCTGCCTAACTCATATTCCACAAAGGCAATATTAATCAGAATGCCATGTTTAGACTACTGAAGGCGCATAGAACATGTTATTGCAAATAATTTTGGGGGGTTGACTCCATCTTATTCCTCAGCCTAATGAGGATAAGCATTATTGAAAAGGATTGATCGGCATATTGAATGAAGCTACTGTATGTCTGTCTGTCTTCTTTAGGCACCTCACTGTAAAGTCTGCAGACAGACTCCAGTCATCCGCTCCTCCAAACATCTTTTCCTGGACCTGCCAAAGGTTGTGTTATTCATATACTCCCATTTTGTGTCCAGTTTCCCTGTTAAGCAAGCGTGAGGACTGAAAATCTATGCTTTTTATTTGTCCGTTTTCTTCAGTTAGAGGCCCAGTTGGAGCAGTGGCTAGACAAGTCCACCCGCAGCGGAGACTGGACGGCAAATGCCAAACAGATCACTCGCTCCTGGCTCAGGGATGGACTCAAACCTCGCTGCATCACCAGAGACCTGCGCTGGGGAACACCAGTACCCCACCCAGACTTTCAAGAAAAGGTCTGCTTTTTCTCTCACCGGGGCTGGATTACACTGCAGGTCCAAGTGCCCAATTCCAAATGAATGTCGATAGTCGTTTTTTGACTGAATATATTTCGAACATGAATTACCGTACTCCACAAACGTTGACACGGGACCAATGCAACATGGAAATAAACAATAATTAATATACCTATTAAAGTAGGGGGTCACCAAACTTTTTGAAACTGAGAGCACTTCTAGTGTATTGATCAATTCCAAGAGCTACCACTATGATGCATGCTTCTGAAATAAAAAAATTTGCTCAAAATATCATCATTCATATTATTATTAATAATGAATGATATTAATTGATTAGAAAATTGGTCCTGTTAATTATTTCTTACAATAATTAGGAAACAGATAAATATCAGTACATAACACTTTGTTTCTATAAATCTCTGCCGGTGTTTACATTTTCAAGTGATCACTTCTACAATATTCCAAGAAAATCACAATGTTCCATCACCGGTAAGCTATTTTTAAAGCAGGCCTGCGGGCTACTCATGTGGTCCTTGGGGTGCTCATAAACACATATTTCTGTATTAAAGTGTATGGGACGCAATTTTTACACATTTTAATATGTTCTATTTAACAATAAAATATGAATGTCGCAATGAACGGTTTCTCGAATTGTGACACATTAACCGAGTATTTCATGGATTTAGCATTACGCCTTGAAAATCTTCTGGACGGTGTGAAATCGTGAAGAAGGTGGATATGACGTCATTGAGCCACATCTCTGACTTGCTGGCTGTGAAGTGTGCTCGACATGGTTTTTCTTCTGATTAATTTAGTCTCTCCGTTAATTGAACAATAAAAACGAGCGACCAATACTTACCGACAGCCTGTCATTTCCATTTTCAGAGCCTGACTGTAATCTGAAGATATCCAATTCCATGCGTGTTTTTTTTCCATTTTACGCTGCCATGACGCACATCCCAATTGAGCCACTTGGGAGTAAAGGATTTGACTCACTTCAACCATGCAGTGTAACTCCAGCCAAAGTGTGCAAACATGATGTTAGTGTTTTTTGCACACAGAGTTGTAATTGTGGCCACTCATGGCTCTCTTGCTGCTTTTTCAGGTGTTCTACGTGTGGTTTGACGCCCCGATCGGTTATGTTTCTATCACTGCCAACTACACAGACAAATGGGAACAGTGGTGGAAGAATCCAGATCAGGTAACAGTCGAATGCACTTGATTCAGCTAGTCTATGATAAGCTTCTCATTGTGTTGCGCTGGTAGACTGGTCTTACGATCCTTACAGATAGAATGCAGTAAATATCACGCTTTAAGTGTCAGTTAACTATCTTCTACAAGTTCATTAAAAAGATATGAGATCCAACAGAATAAAAAAAAAAAAAAAAAAAAAAGAATCTACCCTTGCCATCGTAGGCAACGTCTTGATTCACATCAACGACATCACATCTCTCGCTCATCTAAAAGCCCAGGATTGAGATGTGTGTGCGTGTGTGTGTCAGCGTGTGTTCAGGGTGGGGGCTGGGAAGAGCTGATAAGTCCTCTTTGAACAGGATGATCTCACGATGATCTAATATGATGTCATCCTCACGTTGCGGTGTTGTTTGTTTGCCACCAGGTGGAGCTGTACAACTTCATGGCCAAGGACAACGTGCCATTCCACAGTGTGGTGTTTCCCTGCTCCCTCCTGGGAGCTCAAGACAACTACACACTGGTCAATCACTTGATTGCCACTGGTACGCATTTATAATTGCTACCATTAATACTTGTATTACTTGTATCATAAATATTTCCGAAGTGTGATGAATTATTCATGCTACAATCACACCGGGCATGTAATATTCTGGCTTGTGTGCAGAATATCTGAATTATGAGGACACAAAGTTCTCTAAGAGCCGTGGCGTCGGCGTGTTCGGGGACATGGCCAAAGACACGGGCATCCCGTCCGACGTGTGGCGCTTCTACCTGCTCTACGTGCGGCCCGAGGGACAGGACTCGGCCTTCTCGTGGGCCGACATGGCTATGAAGAACAACTCTGAGCTGCTCAACAATTTGGGCAACTTCATTAACAGGTTGGTCACCGAAGACATGAATGAAGACGTAATCAACGACATGGTATCTCAATGGACTTTGTTTATGGAGCAGATTTGGTAATCTCATGTTTATCACACATTAAGAAACCAACTGACTTTGTGCTCAAGGGCCACATTTGATTTAAAACAGACAGATGGGGTAAGTCATTTGTAAATGTTAGGTGAATGAATGCATTAAAGTAAATACATTTTGAATAATCCCCCAAAACGGCGACATGAATACAAAGACTATTTACAGGACTCCTCATAAATGAAAATGCTTGTAGGGAAAGATTAAATAACACAGCGGCACTTCTGTCGAACTATGCCCAACCCTGGGCTGGAGAGATTGCAGCAGTGATAAGGTAGCAGAGTATGCAACGTTAATTGTATGAGCGATAATAACGCCATGGTGATTAGCAGTATTATTGAATTATTACCGGTACTCATAATTTCATTATAGCAAATCTACAAGCTGATGTCGGCTGTACTTTTGGAAGCGGAAAAAGGGGAAAAGGAACAATTAATGTTACAGCTGTTTTGTTGTCTGTGGCAAAGAAAGCAGAAGTACCTGCTACAACACAGGAAAAAGAGTGCGCGGTTTGTGATTAGGCGGCTGAATTCCTTACTGGCCCATCACAGTAAAATGCAAATGCCCATCATCAGAGGCACAGAAATAAAATTAAAAGAAGATATCTAACTGGAAACCACATTAAAGCAGCAAGTAGTCTGATACCGACATGACTTGGAAAAAAAATGCACAGCTACACAAAGCACGTGTAATGCCTGTGCAACCCAGAACGGTAAGTCAGCAGGGAGGATGTTCAAACTCCTATTGCAGGGGTGTCAACCTCATTTTAGTTGCGGTTATCCTCGGAGGGCCATTATGACTGTGAAACCATAGAAATGTTTAAGCACCCCATCGTATCATGACTGATAAACAATACATTGACGTATGACTAGAAAGAAGTCTGGGATAATACTTCGTTGACCTATTGTTCAAGTGACTGAAAAATGTGGTTGGAACAAAAAATGCTTGCAATATCTCAATAAGTTACTATTCACATAATATGACCATTTGAAATTTGGTACAGATTTTAGCAAGAATCATGGAAGTTGACGCACATGATTTGCTTTTGCGGGCCACAAAAAAAATTCAGTGCTGGGCCTTAAGTTTGGCATCGGTGCCCAAGTGGACAGGTGAGAAAACCCATGTCAGTCCGTTGACGTAGAAGCAAAATAAAAAAAAATGTAATAGCTGTCCATCAACACTGACATAAAACAGGAGTTTCGTAGTTATCCATCATCACAGATCAAGATCATGTAATTAATTCATTACAAATGTTTTCTTTTTGGCAAAATTCATTGCTGTTTCATTCAGTCTACGTGATATAAAAAGGAGGATAATTCGCTTCAAACATCCAGTGCAATTAGGATCTCAGATTGTTGGAGACGTAACTATTTCAAGAGATTCTCCCTGCGTTTTGTAAATATGTTTGGGATGGTGTAATATCACGCCCAATTAGACTGCCTTTTAATGATTTAAAAAAAAAAAAAAAAAGATTGGGGTTAAATCCCACATCAAAGATGTTTCCCTGCGATTTTTTTTTTTCGGAGCACCTTGATGTTCAAAAATTGTTCTCGGGCAGCAACCGTTAATGCCTAATTGCTTTTAAAAGATCTTAAACTGCATCCAGCCGGAGGTGCTTGGAGGTAGACAGTGGCCCGAAAACCAGACCTCAAATCACAACATAATTAGTGTCAGGACGTCCACCTTGTGAGCAAGAGTACGGGTCAGGCAAAGTTTATTCCACTCCCACATCAAACCCACTGTTCATTGTAAATATGACACTCTTGTCAAAGTCTTTTGGACGGGCGGAATTCAGTCAAATATAGACGGGCGCGTTGCGTCAGATGCGTCAGCCTCTTACCGCGAGCATCGCGCTGATGGGCGCATTCAACTCCGCTCAATTATTTGCAGTGAAGAGGCTCAAAGGGAGGGCTGTTATGTTCATTTACATCAGCAGAGCGCATTACACATAGCAACACAATCTATAATTTATCATCAATTAGCGTGGCGGCCAGCAGGCCTTTTTTCTCATGTAGCACTTTCTCCCCACTGATTCTTAGCTGCCTTTCTCACTCTCTTGATGACCCCTATATTTTTTTCCCCTTGCTTTTCTGTCTTTTTCACCCTCCTTCAACCCCTACGCTCTCTTTCCCACACCCCGACACCCCACCCCCCGCCCCCCTCGATCCTCTAGAGCCGGCATGTTTGTTTCAAAGTTCTTTGATGGCTGTGTGCCCGCGATGGAGCTGCAGCAGGAAGATAAGAAGCTCCTGGCTTTTGTGGGCTGGGAGCTGCAGCAGTACATCCAGCTCATGGACAAAGTCAAGTAAGACCATTTGAATTATAGATAGAGTACATACAATATGGCATATGTGCCTGCTTCTCCATGTTGGTATAGTTTTGTGACGTTTTAACTGGTGAGGGATGGAGAGCCTGTTTGCGCTGGAACTGAAAGTGGCGCGTGAATATTTCCACCAGAATCCGTGACGCTCTGAAGCACATCCTCAACATCTCTCGCCATGGCAACCAGTACATCCAAGTAAATGAACCCTGGAAGAAGATCAAGGGAGGAGATGCAGAGTGGTGAGATTACGATGACCGGCTCGAGCGGGGTTGGACAAATTTGCATATACAGTGCATTGGAGAATCCCCGCTTTGAATAAAGATACAGAAATCTACCATCGCACACCTTTTTGGATACACACATTCATTCACATTCTAATACCACTCTGGAATTGTGAAATGCCATTTTAGAGGACCAGTAATAAGAATCTGTCATCCCCCTTCAGGCAGCGTGCAGGCACTGTCACCGGCGTGTCCATCAACGTCGCCTGCTTGCTGTCCGTCATGCTGCTGCCCTACATGCCGGCAGTTAGCCAAACCATCAGGGATCAACTCAATGCACCTCATTCTTGCGTCAGTGCCATGCTACGTGGCACGGGCGCCTTCACACGAGTCCTTGATGCCGGCCACCGCATTGGCACCGTGAGTATGCGTGCACAAAACATCTTCTTTGATGTAACAGATGTCTTCTTTTTTTTTTTGGTGCATCAGGAGATTCCCCAAATTTACTCACTGTGAACTGAGATGTGGAGAGACGCCACCTGACAGAATTTGTATGGTTTTTTTTTAATTTTCAAAAGAAGAAGCCTTTTAAAAATTCAAATGAACCACCTCAAAAAAAAACCTACTTTCTAGTGCTCCATATTGGGCGGGACTATGTAGTGAATGAGGGCTTAGGGGATAAAGGTGGACATTCGGACACAGCCCTGGAATTCGCTCAAAATCGTCCTTCAAACCAAAATGGCTGACTTTCTGTTCATGTACGAACGTGGGTCTTTGAGACTTTTCCGTGCACCCTGTCACGATAGACGTGATCGGTTTAGCTGCTATCGGTTGAATTTCGGATTACACAACCTTATCGACGGTTAGTATTGAGATTCTGGGTTTTATTTTACATCTCCAAAGTCTTCAGGCTGATTCTGCTCCATGTTTATCATAACTGCCATGCATTTTTAAATAACTCCCCCTTTACCTCCTTCAGGTGAGTCCATTGTTCCAGAAACTGGAGGTGGACCAGATTGAAGCTCTGAAGAAGAGATTTGGTGGACAGCAGGTATGTGATAACCAAGTCGCAGGTTGACTGCTCTATTGGAGTGGAAAATAGCAGCAGAGTGGTGATGTCTAGCCGTGCAAATGTTCCAGGCAGACAATACTTGCTTGCAGCGTGTCTTTTCAAATGTGATACATAGCAAACAGACAATAGGCGCTTTGTATTTTATGAATTCATCAAATAGATAAAGAATAATCCTTGTCGAAACCTTCTCGTCAACCGCCCTCGTCTAGCCTGAAGATGAACCGCCAAACAAGAAGGTATTGTTGGTGTTTGTTTGTGAAGCGTCCACACTGGTGCTGTCACCGTTGATTACCGCATGCGTTCACTAATACTAGCAGCTCGTTTGAACGTTCTCTTATCACCGTGAGTCCAGTGTCTCTCCACGTCTGTGCATTCATCAACCGCTCGTGAAATCCCGTCGACACTTTGACTGAGAACCGCTATTGTCTGAAATGAAGTCGGTCGTCTCTCTGAAATAACAACACGCCGTATGTTCTGATTGCACCCTCAGACGCCGACTCAAAACGCTGCCAGCCCTCAGTCGGCTGCTGCTCTGCCCACCCCTGCAATCGAAGTGAGCGCTGGAGCCGACCCGGAGAAAGCCCGGCAGCTGACGCATGCTGTGGCTGAGCAGGTAATGTTTTGATGCATTTTGACCTCTGCAAACAACAATTTGGTTTGGGGCTTATAGTCTCTCTTAATTATTATTTGGTACTGATAAACAGGGTTGGGAGTGTTACTTGTGAAATGTATTCCGATGCAGTTAGTAGTTAGCTATTAAAAAAATGTACTTTGTAATATAATCCATCTTCCATAATATTAAAGTAATTTTGTCATTACTTTTGATTACTTATGTATTACTCAAATACCAAATGTGCTAATGAAGACAAAATACATTAGATATCGCTTCCATATATATTTCTAAATAGTGGACCGCCACTATTCGCAGGGGATAGGGACCAGGCCAGCCCACAAATAGCAAAAATATGCATCAATTGAAATACAAGAAGTACTGTATAAACTCTTTTAATCATCCCATGAGGGAAAGTAGATTTGCTTGATTACGCCATAACAAAGTTGTTGTTGTTATAACGAGTGAAATGAGGGCGGGGGGAGGAAAGCATCGCGATGCAGCAGTTACCGGCTCCGCTGCACCGAATACCGGTCATCACTCCTCCTTTCGTCCGTGTTGCTTTTAAAATGGCCGTGTTTGGATGAAAAAAAACGCAGCCAGTTCCACTGGCTCCCGTTTGCTCACAACCACCATGCGAGCGGAGTTAGGCGGCCCATTGAGCTGTACATATTGTGACAATTTATCCACTATAGTGGTGTCATCTCTGTCCACGTGCAAATTGTAATCCTGCAAAATAGACCCAGTTTTAAATAAATGTACCTGTAATCTGATTACGCTTTTTTTTTCAGAACTGTAATAGAAAGCAGATCATTTTTCTTTTGTATCCTGGATATGTAATGCCAGTACATGTATTTCGTTACTCCCCAAGCGTACGGATAAATTTATTAACATCAAATCCTACACACCATGGTCTGCCACCTTTTCTAGGTCAGGATCAAATCAGAAATGGACTAAAATAGGGTCCCCCAAAAAATTTGCTCTCACTTTGACTGGCCATTACAGTGAGTACTTATATAGTTCCTTTTGACTTGTGTGTTTGTCGACAATGATGAAAGAATGAGTTAAACACAATAAGGTTACATTTTATATAATGGCATAAAGGAAAACAGTCTTCTCCTCCCTATTTCTAATTCCCCTTGTCAGAGTTAATACATTTTTGGGGTGGGGGACGTCTTGTATGATGTATTTGACATCGACTCACTCAACATAATTATGAATGAGTAAAATTAATAATGGCTCCAATGACTGATTAATATGTAACTATCAAATCATGCTCACAGCAAATCAAAAGGCTGTGAGATTGAAAGATTGTTTTTTGTTTATATTAAAAAATGAATATGTGCACTGATTTCTTACCAATTAATGCAATCCAATGCTTGACTTTTGTAGCGAACTAATGAATATGTATCATAATTTTTCGTGTTGAAAGTTTTGCTAATGCTGAAAAAAGAATTATTCGGGTATAATTTGGACATGTGCATCCGTTGCACATGAATAAGATGTGTTAAACTAACAAAATGTGAGTGTTTTCAAGGAAAAGCGTAGAAAATTGTCACTTTACCACATTTTTTTTTCTTGCTGATTTAAAAAAAAAAAAAAAAAAAAATGCACATCTGTAACCGCGTTATCTTGCCTTTGCCAGGGAGAAAAGGTGCGAGCCCTCAAAGCACAGAAGGCCGACAAGGCGGTGATTACGGTGGAGGTGTCCAAACTGTTGGAGCTAAAGAAACAGTTGGCCCTGGCAGAGGGCAAGAGCCCTGAACCCACCCCCGTCAAGGGCAAGAAGAAGTGAGACACGCGGGGGAAAGAAAAAAAGTCACAAACGGTGGAGGTGGTTAGAGGTAGAAGGGGGGGGGGGGGGAACAAGTTTGGAGGTGCGATAGCAGGAGAAGGGGAACAAGATGTACATGGCGAGATGAGGATGTTAGCCAAAGGCAAAGCCGTGACGGGATCTGAGACAACGCAGTGTTGGCACCGAGGGCTAATGAAATGCTAGCGAGGCCGGCGGGGAAATGAAAACACACAAAAGGGAGCCAAATGAATTCTGCTACAGAATGGGGGATTTGGGAAAAATCCCCACACCAAAAGAAACTGATTTGATACTCTCCCTGTGATGCATTTAACATACCACATCAGGCTTGCAAAGGTGCTTACTTTAAACCTTTACCTATTTTACCTTATGAAAAACTGAATTAAGGTCCCTACTTACTGTTACGCCATGTACTGTCCTGTCAATCATGTGAACACTTTTAATAAAAAACAAATCATGCGTTAACAAGCAAACAAAAAATCATTTTCTTTTATTGCAAATTTAGGGTTACAATGACATTAAAAAAATGTTAAAATACATCAATGCGGTTAATGATTAAAAAAAAAACCATGCATTATCCTTGTATAATTAACAACTTAGGATACTTGAATAAGAAAGTAGAAATTAACAGTACAAACTTGTACAGTAAATGTTATTACCGTTATATAAAAATAGCTTGTGAATATACCAACAGTTCCAGCATTTAATAAAAAAAAAATAATAATAACCTGTAGAAAGTTTAGCGGGGTGCAACCTGCTGTACTTTAAGTACATGTACAAACAAGCAACGGCTTATAGAAAAAGCAACAAAAAAAAAAAAAGTCGTTCTCTCAAAGCGAGGGGGCATATTCAAAACGTTCCTGAGCTCCTTCTCTCTCCACAAACTGGGGCAAGTAATCTCTACAAGCCATATTGCAGCCCTTGAACGAGGAGTTACATTTTATTGCAAAATGGCAATGACAACGAAATGCCCGCAATTGAATTCCTTTCTTTCAAACATACAAATCATCAAAAACTTCCTAACGGTGTAGTAACTTATTGTTACAAACCTTGCGACCGCTGTATGATATGCACTTAAGAGCTTGCTGTTCTTCTGCCATTCACATGCTTTGTCTTTCGAGTTTGCCGCAGTGACGTTGCAGCTTTTCTTTCACTCTGCCTTGACTTTCATCTTTTCCAAACATCTTAAAATCTCTTTGGTTTTCATACCTTCCGGTCTAAGGAGCGCGTACACACAAACCATTTCTTCACTTCTGTCTACGAGCTCATTTCCTGGTGTTGACAAGTCTCTCGATGAGTGCTCGGCGCGTTCGCTGCACCTCCTCTCCCAACCTTTCGATCTCCGCTTTCAAGCGCTCGTTCTGCTCCGTGAGCTCCTGCACTTTCCTCTCGTTCTCTTGCTCCCTCTCCTTGCGACTCTTTTTGGCGGACAAGTACGACGACGACGACGACGATGCGTGCTGATGCGACTGGGAGGATGCGCCCGGGGACAACGAGGCGCTGTCGGGCCCCTCGCTCCGCCGCCGCTTGCCCAGGCGCGAGGGCGAATAGATGGACGGGGATGAGACGGGTGACGACGGGGAAGAGCAGCGCTGGGAAGGCGACTGCGAGGCGGAGGACGAGGAGAAGGACGGGGAATCGGGGACGCAGGGCAACTCTTCCTCGCTGGCTGATGGAGACGCTGGATGGATACTGTTAACGTGCTGCTGGTGGTGGTGATGATGGTAATAATAACCACCGCTTGAATCCACCATTCCTCCTTCGCTCAGAAACTCAAAGAACTCAGGAGGCAGCAGGTCTCCGTCGCCGCTCCTCGCCTCCATTTTCCGCTCTTCTGTCGGAGTCAAGCAGGACGAGGAGGAAGATGAGGTGTGATGCAGAGGCTGGGCGTTGTTGATCTGCTCGGACGCCCTCTGGACGCCCTCTCCCCACGTCTGACCTCCGTCCGTCAGCCACGTCAGGGAGCAACTCTCCAGAACATCCAAGAACTCGGGCTCCTTCTGTAAGTAAGAAAACAGAAAATGTGACGTCACTGTATGCTACCTTTGTTCAAACAACGGCCCTGGGGGCCATTTGGCAGCCCGGTGCACCTTTTATCGGCCTGCCACATAAAGTACTCAAAGAGCTTACAATTGTTTAAATTAAAATTACGTGACACTTTCTTTTAAATATTAAGATGTAAAAAAAAAAAAAAAAGCTTAATAAATTTGTCAATTTATTTAAAATTGAAGAAAATGTTTTAAACTATGACTATAAAAATGTCACTCTTGTGACTTTTTTGTGGTAAATTAACAATTTTCATTTTTTCATTTAAATTTTAATGTTACAAGATTCAGACTGTTTCATAGTGCGATTAACAATTGTCTTTTTTGTTTCTCCTATATATCACACAATAACTCTGCTTTGTCACCAGTAGCACAAAAATGCGCGATTTGGACATTTTGTTTCTTTGTTTAACAGCTTAGTGTGTTGACATACACCATATTTAACATCATTAGCCTAATAGCATAATTGCCCAAGTCATTTTTAACTTAGTGTCACAATATAAAAAAATACTCACGTACTTGCTAAAAATGTTTTTTCTTTGTCTAGATTCTCAGTCATTCAGGTCATGAAAATCCTCAAAATTTGAATGAAAATTCACAAAGGTTGAATTGATTCAACTGGACTCCTGCTTATTGAATTTGTTTTCCGAAAAGGTTAAAAATCATTCAGGCAATTATGCTTATTACACTTACACGATCCTTTTTCTGTATGTGACGCCGGGGAGGAAAATTTTGGACACCCCTGCTCCACAACTATCAGACGTTCCATTTTTTTTTTTTTTTTTTTTTTTTTGTGTGACCGGTCAGATCCCGTAAGTCTTAAGCTACTGACCTCGCCATACGAAGGGGCGCGCGCCAGCTTTGCCCCTCCTGTGTCTGAGCCCAGAATGTCCTGCAGGTCCTCATACCACGCCTCCAACTCTGCGCCACAAAGCGGCCCCACGCCAGGGGGGTACGGCGGGGGCAGGTGCAGCCACTCGGCAGTCATCTCGCCAGCCAACTCGCAACACACTCCACACTCGGCCACACACTTCACTTGGGACCTGTCGGCACGAGAGAGAGCACAAATGTTGTCAACTTTGCTACTGTTGGAATTCAAGTATTTAACAGCTTGATGGAAAAACTGGGAAAATGGTGACACTCCCTTTCAAAAAAATTAATCCATTTAATCACATTGTGAGACAGTCGAATATGCAAAATGTAAAAATGATTTAATAAATTCAATTGCTAAACTTCAATACACAGAATGCATGTAAAAATGTACAAGCACAAAGTAAATTCAAATTAAAGCTATAGTTGTGACAAGAAAAATGGAAACTGCATGTCAACAAAATTCAATTAAAATGGAAATTAAACTACATTTTAAATTTTAAAGACACAAATTGCATGTGAAACATGACAAGCAAAATTTATTTTTTATTTGTATCTTAGAGCTACAAGATTCAACATGTTTTAAAGAATTACACGAGCGCAAAGAAAATTGGAAAGCAAAAAATTGAAGCTAGACTTATTTCATTTAAAATGCGCTGTTAAAGAAAACTATCACAAAATGAACAAACTGAAAATCAAAGCTACATTCAAAATTTCAATTGTATAAGCACACAACATTCACATACTGAACAATAAAGCAACATTCAAAATTTCAAAATGTATAATAAGCAAACAACACTCACATACTAAACAATAAAGATACATTTGTGGTTAAAATGCAAATTGGAAAAAAATAAACATGCACATCCAAGTATAAAAAAAATCAAAGCAATTATGAAGTTCAAATGGCAAAACATGTATAATACAAAAACTTGTCAAATTCTATTACAAATGAGAACTACATTTACCTTTAGAAGGACTCCCTTAATCAAGTCAGCAAATCGGTTTGAGATATTTTGCCCCTACAAATCTGGAAGAAAAAATGTTTCCAATGAAGTTACATTTAATTAATAACTGACAAGGAAGACAAAAAGACGTCATAACTCTGATCAAAGACAGACGCTCGAAACAAAGACCGAGCGGCTCTCAACTGCGCCCCCTGTGCTCCATAGCGCCTCACAACACGCTTCGTAATCGATAAACAAGATGAGAACGGCGACGAGACTTTTGATTTTAACCGCTGTCAAGCCTGTCAGTCTTACCGCTTGCTTGCCTTTAACGCGCAGTGCAGCCACAACCTAAAATTGACGAATAAACCCGAAATAGAGTTCCATTGTAGTGGTCGTTTAAAAAAAAACATGCTATCATGTATGTATACTTGGCAATTAACAATTGTTACATTCTTTAGTTGTGTAAAAATGTCATCAAGGTATTTTTATTATAAATAATATTGTTCCGAGTCCTGTTGAATTGACCGCTATGAGCGAATACAATTACGTCATGGAAAAGGAAAAAAAAAAAAAGACCAGACCAGTGGCTCTCGTGGCCAAAACTAAAGACAACGCAAGACGGAAAAACTACGTATTTCAATTTAAAGTTTCAAATGAGTTTGTGTGTGACGTAGTTTGGTGTTTGCGTTTAAAAAAAAAAAAAACAAGGGGAATATGTATACTTTGCAGCTGTTTCATCAACATTTCTCTGATATGAATGACATTAATTCATTCTCCTACAACTTTGACGCACGCGAACATCAAAGTCGAAACTTTGCTGAAGTCGTGCGAGACGGGAGATTTTTTTAACAGCAGCCTTGTATAATGTGAGTAAAAACGTTTACAACGACTGTCATTGTAGAAAAATAAAACAAACTTTGAAAAAAAAGGGGGCAGAACCACCGGGAAAAAACCGTTTTCTCCGTTCACTGGTAAGTCGACAACGCTTAAAAAAATTACTAAACGTTAAAAGTTGTCACTTACCCTTTTCCTTTTATTTGTTCGCCGTCTCGACTGTCGCTGGTTCGAATGTAGATATTTAAGTGAGAATGGGTGATAGCTCATGTTAAACATTGTTCAAGACTTGACAGCCGAATGTGCTTAAACGGAAACTCCCGGCGGTGTTTATAAGGAGCGAGGCCAACCGAACTATGTCAGGCGACGCTGCTCTCCTGTGTGACGTCTTCTCATGGCGTACTAGCGGACCAATCACGAGGACGCACCTAATCCGTTTTCCTTGACGACATCCAATGGGAGCGGCGGAGATCCAATAAGAGCGCCGGAGATTCAGGCAGGGAGGTCGGATTTTGTCTGGCAATCATGGTTGAATGCATTCCCCCTTGTCTGTATAGTTTGTACGAGGCGCAGTTGTGATGCAGTCATAAGACGGCCAGGACGAATTTGGGGCGTATGGGAGTCACATGAAAGGAATGATGCAATGCTTGGCAACCAGTTTCTAGCTGGGGATAACACCGGTAGAATCCGAACATGTTTTATTAAATAGCGTTGCCTCGAACAAAAATGCATCTAAAAATATACAATATGCACGGCGAGTCAATGTCGAAGAATTGTCGTTTGGTATTTAACGCCGTGACGTTCCGCGCCCACTCGTTTTCTTTCTTTTTCTTTTCTTGCACGTCACAAAAGCAGACACGGTACCAATAAATGGATGCGTGTCGTGTATCGAGTGGACAATTCGGCGTTTGAATTGTCTCATGATGAACGCGTAAACATTGGCACACGTTTGGAGCTTGAAAGCTTCGTCACGGTCACGCGCGCGCTCTCTGCGATTGACTTCCGGGATGGTATCAAAACAAGCGGGCGCGCGCGCGCATTTGACTTTCACCTGTCTCGTACCAAATGTTTTCAAACGACGAAACTTGTACTAGTGATGAGGACATGTTAGTGTTACAATGGATATTAAACTGGTGTTTTAGTTGTATTCAGTTTTTACATTTTGACTGATTGACAATACGTTTCTTCAAAGCAAAAAGGACAGACCCCAAAATCACTAACAAAAAAAGAAGCAGTTAAAAGGAAGACTGGTCAAGCCAATGTCCATACTTAAACCCAAGAGAGCATGCTTTATGCCTGATAAAAACTGAATGAATTGGGAACTGTACTAGGTGAGACTGAAAGAATCCATCTTTTAAATTCCGTATCAGTTTACTGCAATGTAGAACTGTACTGCACACACCAACACTACTCATTAACAATCAACAAAGTGCAAACAAAAAAGTCATTTAATCTAAAATGAATGATGAAACAACTATCCTTTCTTTATTTCCTTCCTTCCATTGTTCATTACCTCCTATAGCCTTTCCTTCTTTTCATCCCGCTTTCTTTCCTTTCATTCTTTACTGTCTTCCTCTACCATCCCTTGTTTCTTTTTGTATTACTAATTCCTAAAGTCGTTTGTTTATTCTGTGGTTAACAAACCCAAGTGGATTTCAGTCGCAGACTCGTAGTTGTCCCAGGGCTGTAAAAAAATGGCGCAACAGTCAGACAAATGTTCATTGTTGTGTTAGTTTTGTGGGTTAAATGCTTTTATAACTGCGTATTTGGTTTTAGAACAGGAGTAAATGATGTGACGGTCCACGGGCCGTAGGTTGGCCACGTATCGCTACTTACAGTCATAATTTGCCTGTTTAGTTATGTGATTATCAACGCAATTTACACAAATGTCCCTTTGGCCGCATGTTTATTTATAGCCACTGGCGGATGAATAAACATCCACGGCTAATTGTTGCGTTACATCACACACGTGTTTCAAAGAGTTCATGTAACTTACAGGACATTTTGGTAACAAAGCCTTCACGTAAACAAGACGTTCACACCCTATAACCCGGTGCGCGCCAAGCAAATCCAAAGCCGTGCGCGTCCACGTGGCGGTGGCGCGCGCGCGCGACCCCCTCATAGCAACAGCGGCGAGCAGCGAATCGCGAGCTCAAACACTTGTCTCCAGGACCGGCTTACAGCACCGGCAACGCGTCACGGCTCGGGTGGCTGTTGCTGAGTAGCTCGGCACACTTGGACCGCCACAACCCCAACACCCCCCGACACCCTTACCCCCACCCCCACACCCACGTTCCCTCCACCTCCACCCGGCTGTCTGTTGACTTTGTCAGGATGGGCTCTTTTCATTAGCGAGACCTTGTTTACAACCGAGCTTGCATCATTTTCATTTGTTTAACAGTCACACACGATGTTTACTTTATTCATTATTCTTCCACGTGACATCCAAGACAAAAGTATACTTGATTAAGTAAGACTATGTGAGTTGATAAGAAGAAAACAGTAAACACTAATAAAATATTGTATTGAGAAATTCTGAGTTATTCTATTCGCAAGAGCTTTGTGACTGAATAATATACCGTGAGGTGTTTGTTATTTTGACCCGCATCACCATGAAACCTCAAGCAAATTATTACGTTCTAGGGTCAAACTCAATTTTAAACCTTGTTTTAAGTAATATTGTGAGTTAAACCAGTCCAAGAGTAAAAATCTGTTGGTCGCTGTACAATAAAACCAAAATAAACAACATCTCATGGAACCTCCAAAGTTGAATGCAGTCAAGCGAATTAACAAATTCCTTTGGTCAAACTGTCTTTAAACCTCACTTTTTAAGTACTCTTAAGGTTTCAAAATGCCATGCAAGTGCAGAAATAAGTTCTGTGCTGTAAAATAAAGCTAATTAAGACACCTGGCCTTGTGGGACCTCAAAAGTTGAACACAAATAAAAACCTTCGAAGTTGAGCTGTGTTTTATAGGTATTGTATTGATGAACTAGAAGATTTCCTGCATTGCAGCAAGTTCCATTTCCTGTTTCCAGCCAAGCACCACACTGCCTCGGTCAAGACTTGCGCCACACCCAGTCAGCTCACCCCCCCCCCCCCATATACACACACACACAGGCATGCATACACATACACATGGCAGCTGTCGGAAAGCATCCCGGCTGAGAGGCAAGACGGAGTGATACAGCAGCTGGTGATAGAATAAAGCCTGAAGTCTAACATGGCCTCACAAACTGAACGTCTACGGTGTTGGTGTCATTTCTATTGCTTTATGTTGCATGTTGGAAAGCAAGAACATGAAAAATTAGCAGCTTTATATAATGTAGGAAAGAGTTTTCAAAGGGTTTTTAAAAAAATGTCTTTAGGGGTTCCACAAGGTTCGATTTTAGGGCCGCTGCTTTTGTATTTGTCATTGCTGCCCCAAGGGTCATTCCATTGCTATGCTGATGAAAGTTGGAGTTATTTGCCACTGAAGAAGAATGTGAATGTGGGTTTAATATTTTTGTAACGTTCTAATAATGCATTTAATGTGGATTGTGTGGATTTAAATTTTTTGAATGTGGGATTTTTCAAATTAATTTTTCCCATGTGGATTTTTTTGCCTCCAATAACTGTCATTTTTCCCATTGTTTTTAATGCAAACTTTTGGATTTTTTTCCCCCCCAATAAAGATGGATTTATTTTAATGTATATTTGTAAAATGTAAGATTTAAAATATATCTCTGGCATCGGGCCAAAACTTCACAAGTCACATTTTGGCGAAGTTAATATTTTTTCAGAAATCTATACTATTGCTCAGTTCACACGCGTGGGTGTTACTTTTACACTATTGAGTCAATAGTATTGCCCAATCTAAATTGTTGGAAAAGGCTTGCTCCGATGCAATGCTAATTGTTGAGCAAACTAGCCATGTTTTGTGTCTCCTGAAATGTGACCATTTTGGAGGTACAAGGTTTTGCCCCGCTGCCAGCGATATATTATATATATATATATATATATCTTTGAAAGTAAATTTTAAAAATATTGTAATGTTGATTAATTAGTGTGCACACTATTGCCTTGTACGTGTCCCAATATTTACGCGCACTCCTAAACCAGATTCATTCATCGTCATCATCAGTCCTCCTCCTCCACCTATTATACAGTAACAATATTGTGTTGTGTGATCTAATTGAGTGCAGATGGTCTGGCAGCCCCTTAGATGACACACAATACTGCACGCTGTATGTAGTGTTGGGCACACCCTTCTTTCTCTACTGTAGCTGTGGATTATCCCGGTCTGACTTCCTTCATTAAACATGCTTTCAACAAAAGTTGTGTATGGATGTTTTTCCTCCTATACTGTATGCTTTGTGTCCTTTATTAAGTGCTATGCTGCCACCTACTGCTTCCCAAGGAGTATAACAGTTGGAAGAAATCTAAATACAGTACATAAAATGAATCCAGTTAATCTGTTTTATTGATCATATTCTGTGACCACAATACAGTTGAATTATATGCAATGACAAAGCAGATTGAAAGTGTATGTGGTGTGTCACTCCCAGTCATAATATAAATACAAGTGACCGACTGAGCGCAAGCAAACATATGATGTAGGTATATTTACACATTTCCTTTGGAGGCCACACAAACTTTTTTTTTTCTATACATCTCTAATGTATCCTTCCAACATTACTGTGAACCATTTAATTGCACACATATCAAGTACATATCCCGCCTCATCTTGAATTCTACCAACAATCATAAAATCCAAACAGTAGTTCAATTAGCTTGAGGAAATTTGGTCTTATTTTCAATCTTTACAAATATTCCGCTTAGTGAAGAAGGCATAGGTGGAGGAAGAGAGCAGTAAAAAGAGTTTTGGGGGGCAAGAGAGGGGGTCAAAAAGTCAATGTGGAACTCTCATTTGTCCATGTCCAAACGTTTTTGTTTTTAATTTTTTTCATCCAACTTTATTTAGACACCTTTTTCATCCTCTGGTCAAGTGTGGCAAAGTTCTCCTCTATGGCCACCAGGTTTTCCTTCATCGTCTGCTGGACCTGACATGAGAAGATGGAGAAGAGGATATATTTGAGGTGAGGAAGAGCAACTTTTGGGGTGGGGGTTAATCTGACACAGGAGATGTAGATTTTACAAATGAGGACAATCTTTGGTTTTCATTGACACTGTCAGAGAGTGTCTATTAATTACTGGGTGACTGGATTCAAACTGGTTCTGCTGTCCTATGGGTGCTGCGGGCTTGCGTGTGGCTGATCTTCCTTACCTGTGTCAGCAGGGTGTTGTTGTCCTTCAGAGAGTTGTTGATCATCTGCTGAGTGGTGTCCAGATGTGTGAGCAGTTGGCCAAACTGCATAGCTGTGACACACAAAAAAGTTCATCTGAGATCTTCCTGAAAGGGACTTTGGAACAATTGACTTTTGAATGGCTTGTATACAAATACAGCGGTGCCTTGAGATGAGTTTAATAATTCATTCTGTGACCATGCTCGGACGTCAAATCATATTTCCCCATTGAAATAAATCAGTGCGTTCCAGCCTCCCCCCCGAAAACTACCTCATATATAAACAGAGTAATAGCGTAATTAAATAGAATGTAAAGCACGAAAAACAGTTTGGGCACCATGATTTAATGCTGCAATCCAATTAAGTGTGCTGCTCCTTCTAGTGTGCTGGCCTTGGCCACTGGGAGGCAGTGCTGTGTAATGCAGTCATGCAGACACAAAAAAAAGTACTACAACTCAGTATGATGCTGCACAGTACTATTAGTCTTTTTTTTTTTTCCAAATAGAGGATAAAACAAATATGTGCCTGTGAGTAGAAATTCAAACACCAAGTAAATCTTGGTGAGTTTATGAGTGAACTGTTCTGAGCTAATATACATAATACGTACGCCATACAGAATTCTCGTCCATGAAATGATCAGCAAGCAACAAAAGTCAGAAATACCCACATCCTCCATGGCTGCAACACCCCTGCTATGATGTCATCCGTAAAAGGTAAGCAAAGCTGCATTGAGTTTTGTAGGATGCACAAATTCTGATAAGTGGCACAAACTTGATGTCTTGGTGATGCCGATATGGTGTTTGGGGATTTGTCCATGTGCCATACAAAGTCTAGTCCGTGTATGAAGTGTTGCCTCCAGGAGTGAAAATGACTTTGTTTTTATGCATTCTGGTGTTTTATTTTCCCCCAAAGTTTGTGAGCTCTGCTGCTTTCAGTAGAAGCTGCTTCGGTTGTTGCAATGAAATCTGTATTTGTCATTGGCCCGGCAGTATATGATGTCACAGTCACTCATTTGCATGACACACGGCCCACCTCTCAAAACAGGCTAATTTCAGCAAGACAAGAATTGGTGTCTAAAGTGTACTGTAATTATTTGATTCTTGAAACAAGGATAAGGACTAGGGCTATACACGAATTGGCGGTGACATGAATTTAGGAGCAAATTGGTCATTAAAAACAAACGCCAAATTAGTATTTCCAGAGTCAAGTCACTTCACACATGCACACGCGTCTCATGTCTGTGTGACGTATGCATGTGGGAGAAGCGCATGTGCCGTGTGACACCCATCTCCATTTGAGAACAAAACACGGAACCGTTTGCATGTGTATGAGAATATTTAAATTCAACTGTTAAGGCAGTCAATGAAGACCAGCTGGACTGTCTTTGTTACTTCATTGCTTACCTCCACCAAGGCAACAGATGTTGTTAGCGCATATGTCTACTCCATATGTTTTGCCTTGGCAGCGCACCTTGGACAACATATGTGGTAGATAAAGCTCTATAAAAGTGCACTTCATTTACCATCATGATATAATTGGATGTTACACATATATCGATGTGTTTCTCAGCAAAGCGCAAATAGTAATCCATTCAAACGGATGCGGGATTCAGTGGTTAACGAACAGCAATTGTGGATTTGAGGTACAAGTCCAGCCCCTAAGCACTACATATGATAACCCATATAGACGACAACGACGACAACAATCTGGCGTATCACTCAATAGCAGCTAGTGGGTGCAAGTGAAGGCTCAGCCAACAACATGACGTCCGTTCCTACCATAGCGCCTTGCATTAAAATGAACCTTGGCGTTATTGCGCTCGTGCTGTTTGGGCAAATACAAGACTGGACACAAAGAATGCAACACCAGATATTCATCAAACTTTACAATATTGCTCCATTTCCCCATTAATACCTCAAAATGGGCCGTCGGAGGTACCCACTAAAAACCCCTGATGATAAAATGGCTTCTTTTACAATGAAATAATCCAATGGACTCTTACTTCGATGCATATTAGATAAGATGTGATATAGTCATATCATTCTCCCATTGTCAAGTGTTGCACTCCGTTTACACACAATGATGACATTTCTTCACGGTTGCAACCATTCGCCCCTCCCCGCTAACCTAAATACATCCCCCCCCCCGTCAGTGAGCTCCCGTGGGTACGGTGGTTCCGAGCAACACTACGCCGGCGCCTTGGCAAGACTGCGCTCATTGTTGAGTCTTGCGAGTTTTGTCACCTTGCTCATGCAGCTCCTTGACAGTGACCAGCCTCTGGACCACCTCAGGCACGGAGGTGGACATGGCCTCCCACTTCTGCACTGCGTCATACAGCTGCGACAGCTGCAAACACAGTCAAACTTAACAAACAGCAGCAAAACCTTGACATACATGCGAGTAAACTCAAAGTGAAGCAAGCGTTGACCTTGTTTTGGGTGTCGGCGTCCTCGATGGCCGTTTTGTGTTTGGCGATCTCGTTCATCTTCCCGAGCACGCTCTAAAATGGAGGAATCCGATTGTGCTCGTGTTAGATGTTGTACATGGTTGATCGCTTTGACACTTTGAGTGGAACCCTCAAAGTCAATCAACGTGTAAATGGTTATGTTTGCTTTATGTTTTTGTGAGTGTGCTTTTATGTAGAGTCATCTCTCACTAGTCGTGGAGCTTAGGGACCAAGACTCGCTGCGAATGGCAAAGATTGATGAACAGCAGACAACCTAGCCCCTTACAAAATGTTTTAAATGACTATTACTAGTTTCAACCCTACATAGAATAACAATACTAACACACCAACAATACGTCCACCACATTAGCAATTGCAACTATTCTGAATTTATTTTGAAACCTATCTTCTGTTATTCATTGAAAAACTCACTTATGTTTAAGTGATTTAGACAAAAGAAATGCTTTGATGCCATCTTGGTGCCAAAGAACTATCGTCATGGAAAAAAAATATTGTGTCACCCTGGTTACTTCATTCGATGTTTTGTCTTCTGTTAGTCACATTATGCACCTTTGATGGTGCCAGGCATTAAAATGGAACAACTGGAAGAAAACAAAATGGTCTCCCCCCCCCCCCCCATGACTGTAGATTGAAGTGAGTTTAAAGATTCATTTAGACAAAAGTAGTGCCTTGCCACGATCTTGTGGCGTATGTAGGCAATCATAAACCTTTATTATCACACCCTCAACCTATTACTTTATTGGCAATGTTTACATTTTAATATATGAAAATCCTTACACATAAAATATATCAATCCTATATAGCTCAGGAAAAGCTTACAAGAACACAAGTTTTACTTAGGGTCAAAAGCAATTTTAAATGGTGGCAGATGTGTCGCCTCCAATTTAACATGAGTTTGAATGTGACTTGTTAGTTCTGAATGCAGCCACATTTCCGGTTATGAGGGTGTGCACATTTATGCAACCACATTATTTCAGTTGATTATTTACTTCCACTCTCGAATTGATTTAAAAAAAAGTTTTCGAATGAGTCACATGGTGCAAAAAGTTTTTGAATGATTTACCTTGGTGTTTACATAACAACCACCATTTTAAAAATACATCCATAAGTGTTTTACTTTGTGTTCTTGATTTTCCTCCTGTCTGAATGACTTGGCCCCTCTGTCCGCAACAATTTGCACACCGCCACCTCGTGTGAGCCATACCTGCAGCCTGGCCTCCACTTGATCCAAAGTAGCCGAGTCCAGCGCACTGACCCTGGCCTGGAGGAGTTCCAAAGTATCCTGAAGCAAACGACGGGCCGAGTTAATAAGGAAACGTGACAGGAAGCGATGTCATCTCTGAAGTGTGACCTCGTTCTTTGGCGATAGATTGTGGTGACGACACAATTAAGTGATTGACTCACTGTTAGACTGACCCCTTGCATGCCGGCGCTTAGAGGACCCTGCAGTGGAAACGCCAAGGACAACAGCATGGGTTAAACACAGTCAAATAAATCGAGGTGGGAGGTTATGTTTCCATCGCAACGAATACACTGCGTGCGCACGTGTGTGTGTGTGTGTGTGTGAGGTCTGAAGAGGGAAGCAGACGAATGGAATTAGTGCCAGTACCTTTTTGTCTGATGCTGAGCCAACAGCCATCTCTAGGTCTGCCAGACGCTTCTCCAATTCTGCCATCTACAGAGAGAACAAGGTAGCACAATTAAATATGCTGTCTTCATTTTGACTACATTCAATTTGTAGCTTGCAAATACTTGTATGAATTCAAACTGGAAACACATCCCATGTAATAAACTAGGGTTCAACAGTTTTTTTTTTTACCTTGGCAGAATCATTGAACTTCTCCTGCTCGGGTCTGCTGTGCAACTCGTAGAGGACAACCCCGTCTGGGCCCTTGGCCGACACCGGCACCTTGCTGTCTCCCGCGAAGCAGCTGCGATTGCCCTTGGCCGCCTCTAGCTGTGTGAGCAGGCGCCTGAGGAAGGAGACGTAGCCAAATGATTTCAAAGAGTCTTTGGATTACGACGGCGTTCCTCCCCCATGGTAGCGTTCCAACCTGAATTTCAATGCAAATCTGAAGACCCTGTAATCTATCACTAACCGCTGCTAATGTAGTTGTAAAAACAGCTACAGTAAATATTCATATGAAAACAAATTCTAGGCATGGCGTGCGTACATGTGCAGCGGCTCACCTGGCCAGCGCTCCGTCCGGATCGGCCAGGTTGATGTGCGCCTGCGGACCCAGCAGCGAGTCCAAGTGAGCGGAAACCAGATGCTGCTTGAGCTGGGCCGCCTGCTGGGCGAGGACCACCGGAGTCAGGCGCTCCTCCGCGTTGCTTTCCTTTGTGACGGCCTGGCGGCGCAGTCAATGCGCAACATTGGAACTGTGTCACGCCAATAAATGGCTGCAATTCAAGAACGTTTGTTTGCGTGCGTGTTTGACGGCCACCTGGATGGTGTCCACTTCTTGACAGAGCTCCTGGATCTCGTTCACCAGTCGCTGATATTTCTGCTGGGGCGTTTCCTTGATGCCGCAGCCCTCTCCCAGCTGCACCACAACAAGGTAAAAACACAAGAATATGTTTGCAAAGGATTTTCCATGGGAAGTTAAGATGGGGAGGCTAAGGTGTTAGAGACATTTTACTTTGTTATAAGCGGACACCCATGCAAAAAACATACAGTATATAAACAAAAAGCATTTCTTAGTATTTTATTAACTTTTCAATGAGGTATAATACAATCATTTGGGGATGCAGCTATATATACCTTGCTGGACGTTAGCCATTTTGTCTTGAGTGCCAGATTTGATGACAGAAGTTAGAGTTTGAATCTGCTTATTACCAGTTCCTTTTGCTCAATTAAGTGAATAAATGTGCACCATTTCTGGGGTATTACAATACATTCTAACAAGCGGTGGCAGGCTATATAAAATTAATTAACAATGTTTACGTTGTCTTGGCTCGGCAAACGTGCTGCTGTGTACGCCATTTTCTGCTATGCCGAAGACACACTGCACTTTCTTATTTTTTTTAAGTGTGAACTAATCCCAAGTTTTGGACATTTTTGAGAATGTCAAGTTTTCCCTTGGCTCGCTACTTTTGCGCCCACTTAACATTGAGTGGTGCGTGCATCCACAGGAAGTTGGTGGATGTGGAAAAACTGATCCGTTTCCGCCCTTCAACCCTTTTATTCATTCATGTTATTAGTCAGCCCCTTGATCAACCAATTCAAAATTAATCAAAAAAGCACCACAACCAAAAATACAAATAAGGGTCCATTCAAAATGTTACATGAAAACTCCTCTCCCTTCAAAAAAACATGAAAACATGTCCATGTGATGGGGGAATAGCATATTCAGCTGTACGGTACTTGCATCAAATGTGCTTGTTTTATCAGAATTACGCTGAAATGTATTTTCCCCAACTACTGTATATTTCAAAGTTCTCTATTAGGAGCCAACCTTTCAATTGGTAAAATCCAGATTTACTCTAGTTACAGTTTTGCTTCTCTCAGATGGAAAGCCTCTTAACAGAACAGACTGTACTCACAATTTCAAATTCTCCAGACTCGTAGCCCACTCTTCTGCTTTTACTGATTCTGTCTGAGAAGTCTGCACAAAGGACAGCAAGGAGAACAATGACAAAAGTCAAAACAAAGTCTAAATCAACTGCCAGAGCAGTTGGTGGACTTTTTTGGTCCACTTATCAGGTAGAAGCTGACCCAGTCCTTTGGCGCTGACGTGCTTGTCCTTGAACTTGTCATAGGCAGCATTGGGGTTGACCACGATTCTCTCCACACTATCGCTGCATAATTCTTCCTGTTATCGGGGGACAAAAGTCAGATGTGTATATACAGAATATATACAGATGTATGCAGGGGGTCCTCAGTTTATTAGGTTCCTGACGAGAGGTGCAAATTGATTAATCGACAACTTATCGATTATCAAACTAATCGATTTTTTATTTAATTAATTAAATTACTTTTGATGACCAATTAATCATGTAGATGCCTTTTTAATTTAAAATTGTCCAAGTCCTCAAAATTTCAGCTTCTTAACAGTAACTATTCTCCAATTTCCATAGCCCTCCATGATATCAGAATGATTATCTTCATGTTGAATCAAAAAGAAACATTCGCTTTTACTTTGGGATTTTTTTCCTATTCATCGATTAATCAATTACAAAAATAATCATTAGTTGCAGTCCTACTTCAGAAATAAACAAGGTTTTGAGGCTATGAAAAGAGTGCAATTAACTAGTTTGCACAATGAGGTAAGAATATGTCGTCATGCCCACTTACCGCCATACTTAACCCATTAAAGACTAAAGCGCCTGTCTCAACAGCTCCACAAAAACTAAGGTCGCCTTTGGAATTACCCTTGAAAACCTGAAGTTCTCCCAGAAATTCAACATTTACAAAATGATTAATATCTCAGCCCCTGTAGCAGACAGAAACATAACTCCAAAAGAATTAAAGATCTTAGACATGTGGCTTTTCACACAGGCAGAAATATTATTATTTACTGTTTCAATCGAAGATGTAAAAATAACGTGTCAGTGCAAGAGAAGCACTGTTTTAATTTAAAAAAAAATGAGTGGTAATTACGATGTCAATATCGTCATTGTCTGCAAACCATATCATATCACGTTTGACTGGTTCCACTGGTTGTGCGTGTCGTCCAAATAGCACTGCCGTTACTTATCAGAGCTCCCGGCGATCGACGGCGTCCGCCATTAGCCTACCTACGGCTCGAAAAAATTCCACGACATCCTCCGCAGTCTCGCGACAGCGTCACGTGTATATTCTGTATATAGTAAATTAAAGAGACGGAGAATTGGATTACAAAAAGAGACAGACACAACATCGCTCACGGCTCTAGTGGTAGAAACGCGGTTATGCGCTTCCGTCCTTAATGGGTTAAAGCGGAAGTCAACCCAAACATTTTTTTTCAAGAATATGTTCTATGCAGGCCCACTAGTTGAAACACGACATTCTGATTAATATTGCGTTTGTGGAATTTGTGTTAAGCCGCAAAATCCAGCCCTTTTTAGCCATCTCTGGGGGTGACCATGTTTTGACAGAAGTGACAAAATGGCTGCCCCCAGAGATGGCTAAAAAACGGGTGGATTAAACTCTTATTCCACAAACTCAATATTTATCAGAATGCCTCGTTTCAACTAGTGGGCCTGCATACAACATATTCTTGAAAAAATATGTCTGGGTTGACTTAAGTATTTTTAACGGGATTGTTTTATATTTATGGCCTAGATGTGTTTTTCACAAGAATATTTACTATAGTTGTGTGTATTAGTGATAGACTGGACTCTGCTTTCTGGCATACGTGTTAAGATTCTGGTTACGTCTCCAATGTGGGAATGAACTTTGTAACCGTTGTAAAACAAGGACCCCCTGTATTTGTGATAGCATAAAAAAAAAAGGAAACTTGCAGATAAACTTGATAACCACCACCCAACAAAAACCTTTTAAACAAGATTCCCTTAGAAATTAAAATGATTGTGATAAATTCATCATATATGAATGACAAAATTAAAACGATGCAGATTAGTTTGGGGTGGGACTTCCTTGGTGATTTTCAGTATGATTAAAAAGCAGTGTCACACTAAAACTCAAACTCAATATGTTGAACTCATTATGAAGTCATGGAATACCAAGTACACGTACAGTACGGTATGTGAATGGAACAGGGAACAAATGTTGTCAACTACTGGTTGATAATTAATTATGACGAACTGAAGATTTTGAATTAAAACACCAGTGACAGACAAGACAATATCAAACGAGGCGAAACTCGGAAGGTTAGACTGATGAAGGGTGGGAGGGGTGGAGGAAGCAAGATGGCGACAAGGAGGGTTAGTCAGGCTCTTACCAGCTCCTTGGGTTTCCAAAGAGAGTTAGAAAGAGCATAAAACGGTTGCGGGGTGGGAGAGAGAGACAACACTTATTAATGTGGTTATCACACACACTCACTCACACAAACACACGCACACTCAGAGTGGGATCAGCTGACCGGGATCAGGGAAAGGAGATCAGAAAGAAAGCAGTGAATGCTTCAGTGAGCACCCTGAAATCATCTGGCACGTCTCTAGTTCTTTCTCTCTTGCCCCAATTGTGACAGTGTGAGGTGAGGGGAAGTGGGTGGGTGGTGGGGTCCTCTTTTCAATCCATACACTAGGGCTGAACGATTTATCGTTTTGGGACCGAAATCGCGATCTCCAAAGATGCGGTTTCTTTAAAGGGCACTTATCCCCCTCGCTCACCATTAGTGGCATGCTACTGTGGGCAGGTCCAGCGCCGAACTGGTTAAAAAAATAAATAATAATAAAAAAAAAAAAGGTTATCCTACTACACGCTGTCGCCAGTACTCCGGGAAGTAATTTCGTCCGTGGCTGCTTGAATGCTAAGCGCTAAGCTATTTTGCCCTGTAGCAGCACGCTCTTAATTTAGACATACTATATGTACTGTAAGTCCGTGCAGAGCAGCAACCAACTGCGTGCTGCGCATCATCTCCTCCATTGTTGACAAATAAACGACCCCACTAACAAGTAGCGTTTTCACCGCGGAGGCGAACGAGAGCTCGCTAAGTGTGCTAATCGCTAAAGTGAAACGCAGTCAAGAATAGTCAATTAAGTTCTTAGGTGTACGGTCGACTTTTTACTGAAGCCTTATTAGAACCGCGTAAGGGTGGAGATCCAGCAGTTATGAACAGAAATGTTCTATTAGAATCAACACGTATCTAGACAAAAAATTTAGCAATTTAGCACACGCCCTAATACCGGCCGGAACTCGCCAACGGCATAAATAACCCAATCACAAATATCCTCGTTGTGATTTTTACACTCAACATTACTATTAGGACCAAAAGATTAAAATAATGCCATGATATGTATTTCAAGCTATACCGCTAAGCCCTCACTCTGTTTGAAGCAGTTAAGTCTCTAGCAAAAAATACAGGAAAAATATTGACTTATGTATAAAGAACGTCTACATTATGCCCTTATCAGTCAGTCTACGCTGAGCCTCTCTACAACATCAACTCATTGGGCACCCATCAAAATAAGTATAGGGTGGTCCTTGGTTTACGACATCCAGGCATATATGGAATTTGCAGTGGGCAAAATCTCAGCTACCGCTGTACTTGAGTGTTTTTCATACCAATAGTTAATAGTAATTACAACTTTTCTACTCCGTGAATGAATTTTGTGCATTCTAAGTTGCAAACAAATCTAGGTTACTTCGCCGACGTACAACCTGAATTCTGTCGTAAACCGAGGAGGACCCCCTGTAGCATCACCACATATGGCAACTGAAACATTGCGTGACATTTTAAGATAGAATTATAGGAATAACCTACAAGATTCCCAAACAATTTGATACACATTGGTCACATTTCTGTTAAAAGGGCATTATGTAGAATTTAGTTTCATCTAGTGGTCAACTAAAAGAATGCAACAACCCAAGATGGAAGGCTGTGCATTTTGAAGCAAACGCACTACGGCGCCTCCGAGAGACCACGCGTCACGTCACAAGACTACCAAGAGTTTATTCAGCAGAGGTGCAAGCACAAATATGGCAGCGAAACATGGCAGCCTCCTCTAATATAATTAGAGATTTCTTCACCTACGGTCCTATGAAAATAATTATGTTGATGCGATAGAGCGTATTTTTTACATGTTATTGAAATGAATAGTGGGTTTTTAAAATGAATGATCATTGAAAAATCAGAACACTCTACACATTGTCACTTTAACATCCCTACATACGCGGTGTGTCATAAAGGTTCCAGGAATATAGTTACAAAAGGTGTTTCAAACCCAAACTATGAGTATTCCCCTTCAATGTGGGCCAGACGGTTAACCAGCACAATCCTGGAGCATTTGCTTTCCAGGAGTTTATGAAGATTATTTAGGCTCCAAAGGGATTACTTCGAATGCTTGCCGTTTGAATTTGAAATATCTTTCGCTACACCAGATCTGCAACTTTTCCGACGCACCTTGTATCGTTCGATACAGCTTGTAGTGTCACATGCAATAAGGCTGATATTAAGATAAAGTGCTATTAAGATGTGGAGCACGTGGAGGCCTTTAAACAGCCAAGTTAGTCAGAGCGAGGAGTGAGGTTAGCCATTAAGCAGCTGCTAGACAGCATGACAAGTTAGAGAGGGAGTGGAAATACAGTTCTGAGTACAAACGCTCCTTTCTATAAAAACACAGGCAGGCAAGTCATCCTGTCTTTCTGAAAAGTTTAAAAATAGCAACACATACATTGACAATACTATTGAGCCCCTGCAATGAACATTTTGAATCTCCTAATTCCCTTCAAATCAACACATAGGAAAAGTGGAAGTGTGATTATAAAAGTCATGCAAGTAAAAGCACAGCATGGAAGCCCACTAGGAGTATAAAACACGGCCAGTCTTACTTGTAAAAGCTAGGGTCCGAGGAGAGGTGGGTTAGAGCCAAAACAACAAAGGCATTGGGAGGGGAAGACCGACATGGAAGGGAAAATGCTAATTAGGTTTAAACTCTTCAAACTTAGGAGTCCAATCATTTGAAAGCTGTCGAAATGATCTTTTTACTAGTTATAACCCCAGAACCATAGCAGTGGGAAACAACACAAGACGGTGTAAATTCAAGATACTCAAATACTCGATAATCGAATTTGTAACAATAACTGGTTCAATTAGTTGTAATGACTTCCTCAAATAGTGGTTAATACTTCAAAATTGACCTGATAATTTAGCAAGGGGCTGGAATAATTCCAGCATTCATTCAAATACACGACAACAAAGCCCATCTATTTGAATTGTAATATACATTATTGAGGAAGTAATGTTCAGAAAATATCCATCCATTCTTTACTATAGCTTGTCCTCATGAGGGTTGTGTGTGAACTGGAGTCTGTCCCAGCTGACTTGGGTGTTAGAAACGCGGTCCACTCTGAACTGGTCGCCAGCCAATCGCAGAACACATATCGACTAACAACTAATGACATTCTCACCTATGGACAATTTTGAATCTTCAATTCCAGATTATTTTAGGCGAGGGAAATTGTGTAAACTCTGGACTAGTCACCAGTCAATCGAATAGCACCACCAGCCATTTTCTATACCACCTGCCCTCATTGGGGTCACGATGAGCTGGTCAGCCCATGCCAGCTGACTTTTGGTGAGAAAAGTAGGATCCACCCTGGAATGGTAGCCAGTCCGGAGCAGGGGCCAGGCACATATAGACAACCATTCACACTCATATTCACACCAATGGACAATTCATGGGTTCATATTCTGCTAATTCTTGGTATTATGGAGTTGAGTAAGGCCACTATATGAGGAAACATCTACAGTTACGGTAGACTCTGGCGAATAAGTCTTAAATGCAATAACTCCTATCAACATTAAAAGTCCATTCATGATGGTCCTATCACCCTTTAAAATGCAAACTACTTGATGTATTTTATGCAATCTTGCCACAAGTGAGTATCTGTCGATTTGATGGCGGTATTGGGTCGAAAATAGACACACAACTGACGTTATGTTCATTATTATGTTCATCATTGTTATCATTAATTATTCTAAAAGGAAGCAACTTACGGACTCGAACTGAGCCTGGTCATCTTCTGGTAGGTCACCTGTCTCGTACACATCCGGCTCGTTGAAAGCCTATTTAAACAACAAAATAACAATTACAACCAAAATACACGACCAGCAGCATCTTCGTGCTTGGCCAACGCCCCGGCTCATTCAAACACGATACAACTTTATCTACTCTTTAATCTGCGATGGCTTTTAGCGCACCACACAAAACATTTAACAGGCAAAATAGTACATTCCTATCATTTATATCTCTTTATAACGCTAGTAAAACAGCTGAGTCAATGTTAGCAAAAGCTAGTCTCTTAGCTGAAACTAGGCTAACTTGCTAAGCTATAGCCACTTACAATTCCTGGTAAATTGGCGTATTTGGGATCAGCCATTATGCGTGAAAGCAAATCGCGATACCGACACAACACTACAGACGACACTAAGTGTGTTATTTATCGATTAGCTGAGCCGAAATGTGACAAAAAGGCAATCGCGAGCAGAGCTGAGTATCTAGCAGACGCCCCGTAGGCTGATGTGGTCGCTGGCTTCATCTGACAGTATTGTGCGTTTGGTTTAATTTCATCCGTCGCGCATTGGCGGTGTTGTTAAAGCGCCACTAAGTACAAACGACGGAGACGGCTCATCTTGGTAAACGAATCAAACGCACAACAAAGCGTTGCCTTCATGCGCATGCGCAGTGTTTGGTGTAGACACAAAAGAACGGATTTAGCGTTAAAAAATTACAAACTTTTATCGCAAGTCAGTATCAAAAGTCAAAATCAAGTTTTTTTGTGTGTTTCCCACCTATAATTAAAAATAA
The DNA here is from genome assembly GCF_054856515.1 of Filicampus tigris. Classification (NCBI taxonomy): domain Eukaryota; kingdom Metazoa; phylum Chordata; class Actinopteri; order Syngnathiformes; family Syngnathidae; genus Filicampus; species Filicampus tigris. The sequence goes on along the minus strand of NC_141225.1, from coordinate 9,308,439 downwards.
CTGACATTACTTTATTTCTCATATATAAATATGAGATGTAGCAAAAGTAGCCACGCGGTGGTGCCAAAGATACAAGCAAAACACTCAGACTAACCAGTCGAAGTGGTTGCCAGATTTGTCGGTCCGCCCCCTTTCAGATTAGGCGCAATGAAACTGTACTTAAATATAACGCCACAAGAGTGTTGCGCCCGCAAAAGTGATGATGTGCACTATAAGAGCTTTATTAATCATTCTGCGCAAACATGTAAGATATCCCTTTGAATGTAACCATCATGTTTATTATTGTGTTGGAGTTTTAAGTGAAAGTGGCAGCTTTATTTATATATCGTATTTTTTACAGAAGGTAAACCAATGTGCTTTACATAATTAAAATTACAACATTAACAGGCATTAACAAACAAAATAATTTATGACGAATTAAAAACAAAGGGGGGAAAAGGAAAGACAGACAAAAACAGAACAGAACATTTGCAATGGCGACCTGGCAGCAAACACGGCAAATATAACATGCACAGAAGAACAACAGCGGAAACAGCCCCTCGTGGGAGCTAAGCCACTGGATAGCCAGGGGTGGCCAAGACCACCCCTTCTCAATCTGGTGTCACCCTGGGCACTCCACTGAAAATATCTGGCTCTGTCCCTGAGCCACCCCAGCTGGCACGTGCTGCTTGTACCACAGATATCAGTAACACATACAGTGCAGCTCTCCAACAACGAAAATAAACACAAAGCAAAACTCAACATTACTGTCCTTGCAAAAGCAGATTTTTATATTGCATTTCACTATCTTGTGCAGGTGTTCCAAATGAGGGTATTTTAGGACCTGACCTGGCAACCCACTTTAGGCCGAGTACACGTATTTCTTTATGATCATTAGTGGTGAGCTTTCAGATAGAATAACCTGTAACAATAGCAATATTGGTGGTTATGGGAGGGTGGGGGAGACGACAAATCGTGTGAGAGCGCTTCTTCTTCATCTAGTGGTGCTGATGAGAGGACGTCGGATGCCCCGCCCACTCCTAGAGAGAGCGACAGAGAGAGAGAGAGATAGAGAGAGAGAGAGAGAGAGAGAGAGAGAGAGAGAGAGAGAGAGAGAGAGATGAGGAAAGAGAGATGCGAGCATGCTGCTTTTGCAGACGCTGTCGACCAGACCAGTTTGGGCTGTTCTCCCCCAGTGCAACTCTCGGCCATCTGTTCAGCACCAAATTGAGCCTTAGGGTTGTTTTCTTTCTTCCTCTTTTTTTAACCCCTTTTATTTTTCTTCTTTATGCTTTTCAACGTCAAATAAACCCTCGTATTATACTGTTTAGTCCAATCTTTCAAATGCACTGCCTTGCGTGTGCATAAGCCAGCATCCACTTTGGAACAGGTTGCAGGGAAATTATTTTATTGTGTTTTCTCAATTTTGGGGGGCCAGTGCTTTTTTCTTCTATTTTTTTAACAACAATGGCTAACAGTAATGCAGAATGCAATATCAAGGTGCTATGTCGTTTTCGTCCACTCAACCGGTCGGAAATCCTGCGTGGAGATAAGTTCATCCCGGTGTTCCAAGGCGAAGATGCTGTTCTCCTTGGGGTAAGTTACTAACCTGATTTTTTTTTCTCCTATTAGATGGGCCTCCTCATTGGCAGGTCAATTAATGCTAATGAACACTTGGGAAGCTTTATAGCTTTGGAAAGAGGCATGGATCAATATTCCAATCTGCAAAATACAAAGGAATGGGAATGTCATATTTTATAACATTTCTGCTCTGACCTTAAGTGTCATGCTTCTAAAATGCACTTTAAAAGCCTCTCCTTGTGTCAGAATTTATCTGACTGAGGACACACCGCAACAACGCCTGGTTGTAAATTATGAGCTGCTACCAGTCTTAATAGGAGCCCTGATTGTATGTGTGGGTCCTTTCTGCTTTTTTCTTTTTTATGGCTGTCGATTATGCACGCTGATTTGGAGCAGCAGATGGAATCGCCACAAGAAGCAGCACACATGTTCAATTACACGCATATATGCAGTATACCTGAGGCTGATGGGACTGGGGATTGCCCACGTGACAATGCAGGCAGCAGGTGGAGGATTTTGGCGGAGTTTAAATGCAAATGTGGTGATTGTTTGAATGGGAGATCTAAATCCACACCCATCTGGTGTGAGGATTGAGTGGAAGTGATGGAGACTGCACAAAATTGCCTTTGGCGTCCTCACGTACACCGTCAGCCATAATATTAGGAATCAACATTGCAGATGAGCTAGTGTCTATCCGAGGTGAATTTTGGTGAGAGCAGCAGTGTAAACCTCAGGTTGCTTGCCAGCCAATCACTGGGCACATCATCCATCCATTTTCTATACCACGTGTCCTCATTAAAGTGACATTTGAAACATTCCAGTTGATTTTTGGCGAGAGAATCAAGGTCCATCGTGGACTGGTCTCCAATCAATCACAGGGTACATCTATCCATCTATTTTCCATGGCGCTTGTCCTCATTAGGGTCACGGGTGTGCTACAGCTGTCCCAGTTAACTTTTGGCAAGAGAAGCAGAATACAGCCTGCAGGTCACCAGTCACTCATATCACACATCCCTGCATCAATTTTTGTCCCACTTGTCTATCCCAGCCGACTTGTCGCCAGCTAATCGCAGGACACAGACAAATTCACGCTCGCATTCACACCAATGGGCAATTACGAATCTTGAGTGAATGTATCGCGCGTATTTTGGGACAATGGGAAAACAATGCAAGAACGGGGAGAACGCACAAACTCAGACATTCAAATCCAGAATCCCAGAACTTGGAGGCAGACGTGCGATCCACGAGATGTGTACTGGCACTGCAGGTGCTGTTTTTTTCATCATCTGACTATTTTGCTTTTTCTTTGGCTTTTTGTTCTCTTTATGACACAAGGGATAATATACACTGTGTGTTTGAACGCAAAGTGGCCGGACTCTTATTTGAAGCAGTCGGACTCCAGCGTTCGCTATCCAGGTATCCATGTCCTTGAGCGTTTTATTCTTTTCAACGTTAGTACTAACGAAGTTCCACTTCTTTTTACACTTGCAGGCCAGTAAAGAATGTTAATCTGCAATGTGAATAATCTTCACATCACGCCTTATGTTAATGAGATGTATTGTAAAAAAAAAAGCCACTTGCTAAATTAGCCATCAGTGGATTTGCGCAAGCACCATTCATTTGCAGGCTGGACGGGGAGGTGTCCAAAATAAGACCACAAAAAAACTCACAAGATTTGTTGGTAAGTGGGCAACACTGAATACTTGCAGTTTGATGGATGGACGTCACATATCGTCGCTGTCCTGTGAAAAACATTTATGTCCATTTTTCTTCAATTTTCTTATTTTTACGTGAATGGTGTTTTTTAGCGTGACAATTAATCATTTTTTCCAAAATTGGACATAAGTGATTTTAGGACAGAGACGATATGTTTTATCAAGACACCTTAGAACTGTTTTAAATTCTGAAAAAATAGCATAATAGGTCTCGTTTAATCTTTATTCTAACAGTAGTTAATTTGTTTTGGGGCTTATGACTGTTAATAAACATTACTTGACCCAATAGTGCCTGTAGAGTTAATGATTGTTTATGATGGCAACAGTTTGACCCTGCAACAGATGATTTCCATGTGCTTCTGCTATTATAATAATGGTTGCCTGTATGCTACAAATTTGCACTTTCTTTATTCTGACAAAAGTAATCACCAAAGTATTTCTAGTGTTGATCTTTTTGCTCTCGTGATTACTTTTTGGAGGGTAGTTGAGTGTGAGATGTGCTTAGTTGTGCAAAAAATGAAAAACAGGAAATGTTTCCCTTCTGTAGCCTTTGGTATTTCACAGAGAAAATTTCCCGAGTGTGTTTCAAGCAGCTGCCATCAGATTAGATCAGGGTTATAAAAAAAAAATGTCAGCAGGCACATGCTTATGATTTAAATTAATTTAGATTACAACACATTTTTGGTCCACTTGGAGGTTTAAGAGGTTTAAGAGACAGCTATCAGAGTTTTTGATGGTAGGCTTGGAGGAGATGTGAAGAATCTTGTTGTTATACTCGGAATGGATGGAAGAACATCTCAGGGGAGGGTGGGGGAGTTTTGGAGAACATGAGGAACTGGTGATGCTTGACTGATAAGAAACGTACCATTGCAGTTATTCACTGACACCACTCACAGTGTCACAAGTTTTGTGTGTGTGTGTGTGCGTGCGCGTGTGTGTGTCTGTGTGTGTCTTTCATGCAGCGTAGCTAAATAGGGTAACCCCACCATGATTGCAAATTCAGCCCCGAAGCCAGTTTCACTTGGCAACATGCACTTTGTTACGCCTGTCATGACTCATGAGTAAACACACAAAAAAGTATCGAGACTCCATGCCTTACAAGTCGGCCATTTTGGTTTGAGGCAGCCATTTTAGGGTCATCCTGGACATTTCCAGGGGCCCTTCACAAATTCATTTATCTTAGAGTTTTGATAAGCGGTATAGATAATGGATGGATGGATTTTATCTGATTGCAACCGAATCTTACACATATACTAAACAGGTGTGAAGGAATTAGAATTTTGTTCATTGGGTGTGGATGGGCGTTGTGGTACATTTTGGCTACGGAATTCCCAAAACCTCATGAGTGTTTGGAAATGTAGCCCCTGAATTCAATTTCATTTAGCAACAAGTAGTTTTGGTGCATTTGTCTATCATGAGTACAACCGCAAAAAAGTCAAGAAGCCTAAATAGCCTAAATAGAAGCCCTATTTTTAAGACAGGTGCACGTTATGTAGAGCACTTTGTATGCAGCCATGGTTGTTTTAGAATGCTCCATAAACTTGTTGAGCTGTAACACGATTTTGGTGGATTTGATCGAGGCACCGGCAGATTTTGTCACACAAAAGATGGACGAACTCCAAGTGGCCACTCCACAGCACCCAACTTTACATCATCCGCAAGTGAAGATCCTTTTGCAGTTCCATTAAAGGAGATGTATCATTCTGAATCAACTTTTTGGAGCATTTAGCCATGTTTTCCTCATCAAAAACACAGCCAAAGTGGTGTTTTCCTCCATTCATACATTTTCAAGCATTCCTGCTCTCTAAACACCAGCCCTGCCCGACTGAAGAAAACGACCCGGTAAACACACGCCCACTTTCTACAGAAGCCAGCGGTGGTCAGCCAAACGCGTATATCTTTGCACCAGAGTTGGGGAGAGATTTTTGTAGTTGCAACGTTTTAGTTTAAAAAATGTGCAAAAGGCAAAAATGTGTATTTGGCTGGCAGAATATCAGTTGCTTTGGGACTACGTCACGAAAGAGGCGTGGCAGCCACACGGGGAGAGGCGGGTTTTTGGTGAACCAGGCATTTTACTTTTGGGTTAGGAAAAGAGCTACCAAAATTACTCATCTTTCATAAGAAATTTGATAGCCGTGTGGCCAAAAGTAATATATAATCATGTATATGCCTATGTAGTTAACTGTGGAAAGCTTAAAAGGGCATGATACACCTCCTTTAAAGGGGGTTCTCACCACCAAATCAACTTTTTTGGGCTAAACTGTATAAATGGGTGTCTACTATTGCTGTCTACATGTCCTGGCCATTATGTTGACATTTTAGTGCACGTTGGTTGAAACCTTGAATTTGGGGCAAACCGTCTGTGTGGCACTATCTTCGGGTTAAACACTGCACTGCATGTGAATTTGGCTTTCTGTCCTCTGGATTGTACTATCAGGGAAACCTGACCTCACTTACAGAATCTTGTAGTCGCTCTGCCACAGTGGGGTATAAAAGCGTCTCAGTCTCGTACTCGCCTCCATAGCGAGCTGGCGTTGGAATGGTAGAGTTTGCGAACATCTTTATATCGATTTTCAGGTTAGTGATTTACACTACATTTACAAGTGGAAGAAGGATTGTATTCGGTTCGATTCGAGTGGGATTATGATTCGATTCGATATGGTACAGCTCATGATTGTTAATGTAACAACATGTGGAAGTTATCACAGCACAAAAATAGACAATTACATAAATGGGAAAAATGGGCTTCCGATTATACTTATTCCTACATTTTTAAATTTCCCGTTTATTGCCTACGAAATGGGCGTACGTCATAGGCGGATAGGCGGACCGGTCTGTCACATAGGTGGTATGCCAGGCTTTGGTATACACACAGCAAGTCTCATTAGGTCAGCAATGAAAATACACTGAAATGCCATCTGAGTTGTTTGGTTCCCATCTAACCTTTCGGTATAGCTGTATTATTGAATATGAATTGACCTTCACCAGCCATGACATTTATTACATACATTATTCTGTCCATGGTGGCAGTAGTTCACTGTGATGAGAGCTGTTCATAATATAGACACTAAATATACTACACTGTATTTATTTTATAACTAAAATATAAGAACAAAAGACGACATTTAATATCAGCAAAATTACCGGAACAGAGTGACTAAAAATAGACTTCATATTTGGTTGCAATAACTCCATTAAACGTGTCACATAACATTTAAATTCTGGTGTGAGGCTTTTTCAGGCCTTTAAAGAAGCATCTTTCAGTTGTTTTTGGATCCCGCAGTCAATAGGTTTTTAATCTATTTATCTGTCCATCTATCTATCTATCTATCTATCTATCTATCTATCTATCTATCTATCTATCTATCTATCTATCTATCTATCTATCTATCTATCTATCTATCTATCTATCTATCTATCTATCTATCTATCTATCTATCTATCTTGCTAGCTAGCTATTTGTCTATCTAGCTATATATTTAGTGCAGGCTACATAAGTGCAACACATCCATGGCTTAGTTAGTTGTGCTTTTTTGTAGTTGCCCCGCAAGTAATTACAACGTAGAAACCGACCATTTGTTAGGCCATACCTGTGTGACAGAAAGGGACTGAATGTCCTTCTATTAGTGTTGGTCCCCGGCAATGGCAGCCGTTCTAATAGCCGCACTCGGCCCACACTGCCCTCAGGCTCAGCCTTTGTTTTTCCTGTACGCTGCTGTGTAGCGACACAGCTGTCAGCATTATTTCACTGTCTGCAATGATGCGGTATCACACATGGCACCTTCTTCTAATATGCTGGTAAAAGGGGTTGGGGTCAGGGGGCGAGGGGAGATGGGTACTATACTTCAAACTGAATAAATAATAATGGTCGCTTGTAGGTACCAAGTTTTTTTTCCCTTTCTAGTGTTGATTTATCACTATTGCATGCTCGCTGTCATGTGAGTGGCTACACACTATGAAAATAGATTGCATGCATCACACCTGGAGCAATAGATGATGGCGAGATTTAGGACCGAGATGAGTGTTATTTCCCAGCAGTCTTTTAACTGTCGCTGTATCTCAGCATCCTCTGGAGTCTTTTTTGTTGCGAAATGAAGTGATTTGATGCTTCGTTTGCCTGGCAATTGTCGTGGACCCTCGTGATTTAATTCTAGCGATATGCTTGAGTTGAGTGTAACTGAAGTGGTATTATTTTCCCCCCTGCAGTTTATAAGATGAAGAAAGTGCTGGACAACGCTTAACCTTACGCTGTGGTCTGACTCTGATGGTGCCCTTAAAATATAGGTCACCTGCTTTGTGGACGTTCATCGGCGGTGGCTGTGGACCATTACTTTCTCAATTTAGTGGCTTATTTTTAATGCCCTTGAGGACCTCCTCTGTCTCTTAAATATGATTGTCCCATAAAATCACATTCTGAGGTACACTGAAGAAAAATGTGCGTTGACTTTACTCAATTTCATTTCATAGTGGTTGCACGATATCAAATCAAAAATCATCTGGATCCAGATAATTTTTTAAAGTAGACTATACAACTACCACTACTAAAAAAATGTATCTATCTTAAAAAAATGTATCCAGATCATCCAGATAATTTTATTCCAAGTAACCACTTGATGAAATAAAATCGAGTAAATTCAATTAAAAAAACAAATCTGTGTACTGTATGTTTTCTTCTGAATAATAATGGAGTGTGTTTAAAAAAGTGAGAAAAGAACAACATCCTTTTAATAGCATTATTGCTATGCACAGAAATGCATTAGAAATATCTGACCATCAATATTTTATAGCATTAGTTGTGAACCTATCCCATCTCACTTGGCGAGAGAAGCAGTCACCAGTCAGTCACAGAGCACATTTCCATTTCCTTTACCACTTTTTCTCATAAGGGTCCCAGCTGAGTTACAGCCTATCCACATTAGGGTACATCCATCTATCCATTTTCTGGACCACTTATTCTCATTTGGACTGCGGGTGAGCTTGTGTCCATCCTATCTGGCTTTTGCCAGTCAATCCCAGGGCCCATCCATTCATCCATTCATCCGTCGGTTTGTCCGTCCATCCATCCATCTATCCATCCATCCATCCATCCATCCATCCATCCATCCATCATCCACCCATACATCGTTTAGCCATCCATCGACTCATCCATCCATAAAATATACACATAGGTTATTTAAAAAACAAGACATATTAAAACAAAAAAAAACTGCTCTAAAAACAAATTAAAACTAACTAAACTAATTAAAAAAAACAAAAGCCAAAACTAGATAAAAAATAACTACACTGAAAGATCCAAAATTATTCTAACACTGACATACAGTAACTTATTTTTAAACAAACATACAGTTAATACCAAGAAAGGCTTTGACTGCATGTGCCATATTCAACGGCTATGTAATGAAGTGCTGCCCTAGTGAGTAACATTACAATCCATGCTGCAATTGTCTTTGTGGGGGCTTGTTTTTTCCTTCACACTCTGGGCCCCCGCTTCCGCTCGTCTCATCGCAACCACCGAGCTCCGCCCCACAGTGACAGGGTAACAAAAGCTGTAGTCAACATTGGCCCCGCGGTATTGGGTTGTAAAGTATGCTGTTATTCTTCATTCTTGGGGTACTTGGGCAAAAGTGTGTCCCAGAAATTATTCCCACACCTTTGGATCCATCTTAATTTGTGAAAAATTGCCCTATTTAACAAAACAGCATGAGCAACAACTATAACGGCATGTACAGTACATGAAACACTTTTTCTTCTCTTTTGCATGTCTGTTGGTTAAGAGTGCATTTCAACCTCTAGTGACAATTTCCACACAATAAATCCAATCTCTCTACAAAATAATCCCAGTCTGACCAGTGTTTTAAACTAATTAAAAAATTATGGGTAGACCTTATTGGCTTGTCAATTCCCCAGAGAGTTTTCAAGGCGAAAACGTGAAGTGATTGCGAGGTGCTGCTGAATTGTTTGCCCTTAATTTGCATCCTCTCACCCATGTTAACCAGACCACTATAAATGTGCACACGAGAGAGCTATTGATCCACTATTTTCTGCACGCTATTTACACTTATATGGATTACCGCTCCTTGGCTTCCATTCCCCAGTGTGCTAACAAGTCTTAAAAGTTTGTATATTCAGTAATGGTGTTAACTGACCAAGCTAAATATGGCTAGTACAGGTCAGTTTGCTCTGGTATGGTTTGGAGCTGTAAAATAAATGTTGTGATTCTGGGTAATAACCGGAAATGGGTTTTCATAGAGCTGTTGCATAGAGCAGAGTAATGCTGCCTGGAGGAATTGCGTCACAGCACAGATTTAGTGTAGCTGACTCTGTTGTTTTTTTCAGCAAACCCATTTTGGCTTTGATGTTACAGCGGGTCCTTGGTTGACAATGGTGTTCCGTCTCTATGCAACAACTTAACCTGAATTTTTAAGTTAGGACATGCCATAGTTTGTAAGTAATCATATGTCTTAAAGGGGGAGTTTGCAATCCACCCCACCCCCCCCAAATGGCTTTTTGTCATATTTGTTGTGCAGTCATAACATGGAAGTGCGTGACAAATGATTGAAATCTCGTGAGTCACACTGTCTGTCTGTGATTGCGGTTGATGGAAAATCAATGCTACGATATGGATCGCTTATTTATTTCAGCGCAAATATATGTATTACCTCGGCATCTGATTTCATAGCCCTCGCATCCGGCCAGTGCTCTTGCCTTGCGGTGTCTGCAAACCAAGAGCAGAATCACAAATGGAATGTCCGAAGGTCTCCCCTGAGCACACTAAAGTGCTCTAATGCTCTTGTTACGCAGCACACACCCGATCCAATTAGGACACTGTAATGGGATTGTAGTGCTGGGTCAAGACGTGAGCTCATTTCTCCTGTTGGATGCCACCGCCACTGCTTGGCATCACGGCTAATCCGCTTCCTCCAACTCGCTGCCTGTATCTCTCGCTGTCTACAATACCTCATACTTTACCGCTACTTATTTTTTTAATCATATTTTGTACCGTAATTGCGCCAAGGCTTGACTCACCATTACACAGTGGCCATTTTTTATAAGTGAAGTTCTATCTGGCTTCAAAGCTTCCAAAGGGGATGCTCCTATCCATCAGGGATGTGATTATTACGAGTACGAATGACTGGTGTCTGGAAAGGAGCACTCGGTAAAGAGCAAACATCCTGCCCTGGACTGGCTGACGATCAATCACAGAGTCAGTCACAATCAACATTTTCTACAGCTTTATTGTCCTTATGGTCCTTTATGGTCACAGGTGAGAGGGAGCCTTTCGCAGTTGACTTTCGGTGAGATTAGCAGGTTTGGTTGCATGGCACATCTATCCATCCATCTATTTTCTGTACCACTTGTCCTCATTGGTGGTGCAGGTGAGCTGGAGTCTATCTCTGTTGACTTTTTGACAAAAGATGTGGGGTCCACTCTGGTTGCCAGTTTGTGTTAAGGCTTCAAGCTAACTCCTGGTTGAAGTTTACTGTCAAACCTAGCATAACACAAAGAGAATTAGAACCACATAACTTAGCATTTCAGTCTGATATCATAACTTTAATGCTAAATAGCATCAATGTTGCAGTGCTATAAGGCGTTAGCGATCGTATCCCACTGAGCGGCCAAGGTTTGCGAGTGTTTGCGAAGGCAGTGAATGTTTATTCAGACGAAAAATCAACATTTAATACGTTAACAAACATTTGCATACCTTTGCCGCTCAGTGGAATACGGGCAGAGCTGGGGTAGTCCGTCAATGGGCCGGACCGGTCGGACTCTCCGGCCCGGCCGGATGCCCATTTTTGGGACGGAGGGGTGGGGGGTGACAAATTTAAAAAAATGGCTGGACTAAGTGGATTTTAGTCCGGTCCACTAATCGGCCCTCATGCGTGTGACGTGCTCGCGAGGCGGCCAAATTTCATCTCAGCCTACTCTGTGAAAGGCTTCTTTTTAGGCTTCTTTCAAAACAACTTGTGTCCGGGAGTATATTTAAGCTGCGTGCAGCACTCAAGCATGGCACTGGCACATCATGCACTTTCCTACTTCCGTAAATACGCCGTAGCAAAACTGCTGTGTAGTGGTTTGCTGGCATGCTTTTATTTTGAAGGCCGGGAAGTGTGAAGAAGGGGAAGTGTGGAAAATAAGTAACTTGTTGAATGCTCGCAGACTTGTCGTCTGTTGGACCCAAATAATTATAAAATACGACAAAACCAACCTACTTACACGCAGCTGGGTAAGTACGTAAGTAAATGGCGCATTTGAAGCATGTCCACAGCGGGTTTGAATAGTAAGTTAGCCAGCTAATTGTCTTGAAATAAACCTCTTCCGTTAGCATCTCTCCCGCGGGAGCATCATGCACGTTTTTTTTTTTTTTTGCGGAACAGGGCGGGGCCGACAATGTTTATGAATATTGCCGGGGGTTCGCGGCCGGAAGGGTACCCAGGTCAAGGGTGGAGGGTCGCGGCCGGTCAAGTGCCCAGCTCTGAATACGGGCTTAAAGAATGGGTTGAACAGTAGAAAGACAGTGAAACAGTACTCACACTCATATATCCTTTATCCTCTTTGAGGAACGACTGATATTAGTGCCGCATGATGAGCTGAGAGGAGCTGAGAAGTCTCATTGAACAACATATCTGTCGGTTCAATTGATGCAGTGTCACAAAAACTTCTTTTTAATTATATTTGATAATATCACTTTTTATAAAGAAAAATATAGAGTGTATATTGTGCATACAGTGCTTTTTTTCCTCATTAAAAAACAGGGCAACTGTAGCAGATTAACAGCATATCCCTTCATTTCATAATTTGAGATGTAAATGTTTTGAGTTACAAGCATGGTCATGGAATTAATTAAACTTTTATTTTAAGCACGCGCATGTGAAATTACAGCTAGTTATAAAATACTGTATATACTTTATATCTGCAGTACTGTATTCTTTAAAAAAAAACAACAAAAAAAAAACACAATGGGTCAAAAAGGGATCAATCTGATTTTTTTTTAGGTTATTTATTCATCCCAAAAAGTCACAAACAACCCTTTTTACTCAATTTGGGGGATTTTGGACCCAATTATTTTTAGAGTGTATATTTCACAATTGAGTAATGCATGGACAAGTGGTTCAATAGTTTTGGTGTCACAAACAAGAAATGCTAAAAAAAAAAAAAAAAAAGGTTTGATATCCCTTCCCACACACCCCAGTCTAAATAGGTTGCCAGCATCCCCTCTCCTTGAATAATTATTTTTATTTTATCGTGTTCATGTTCCAACAACATCCGCTTTCTTGTGCTCATCTCTTCTATCATTCTGCCTGCACACGTGCCAGGCTTAGATAAGGCTGTGGCACTTTAGTAAACACGTACACTGCCCGTATCGCTCCCTGCGTGGCGGAGCAGAAAGAGGGCATGACTAGCAGGGTTTCGGACTTGAGGGCACATTAATTGCATCCTCCTCTCACCATGCGTGCATTGCCGTGGCCTGGAGGCAGTGAAGCACATGGTTTGACGTGTACTTCTGCTACATTAAATTGTCAATAGGCGGAAGTGGACAGCATCAAGTGAGCATCTCTGCCATTTTAATTACTCACAGATCAATGTCTGGAACCCACACTTGAGAGCACTGCTTTTAAACTTAATTCCAGCCTATGTTTTAAAAAAAAAAAAATTACAATCCAAATCCATTAACCCTGCTTTTAGTTAACATTTGTCTTGTCTTGTTTGCCTCCCTAAATAAACCTTTTATCGCATATTTATTTTAATCCGTGGTCCCGGCCCCGACACCCCTTCAGGCTGCTGGCTGCGTGATGCTGATGTGTTGCGGCACCCAGTTGGCATGCAGAATATTCAAGTAGAAGCGAGTGTGTGCTTTTTTTTTCCCCAAGTACCTCTTCACCTCCTCTGTTAATTCATTTTATGCTAATGTGTGATGCCATGCTTGTTTTTGGCCTTTTATGATCCACATGAACTCACTTCAAGGATTGATGATCATCAGTCTTCTAATCCGCTTGTCCTCATCAAGGTCACGTGTCAACTGGATCTTATCCCAGCTGTTTTTTTCGTCATTCAATCGCAGGCTATATTGTCATTATCGTTCCTTCCAATTGCTTGTCCTAATTTGGGTTGCGAGCGTATAACAGCTGACAATTGGTGAGAGAAGTGGGGTACCCCTGGGTTGATCATCAGTAGATCACAGGGATTATCATCATCCATCCGCCCATCAATCCATCAATGTCTTTGCACCGCTTATCCTCATCAGCATTGTGGGTGAGCTTCAGCCTATCCTATCTGACTTTTGGTGACAGAATAGGAGTACACCTTGGACTGGTCGGCATTGTTCTTATTGGTCCATTCATTTTTTTTAATAGTACTTGTCATACTTAGGGTCATGGGTGATCTGGAGCCTATTGCAGCTGACCTTTGGCGAAAGACGTAGGGCATCACTGCCTCTTGGTAATCACAGTTGTTAGTATCTATCCATCCATCTATTTTTCATAGTTCTTGTTGGAATTTGGGTCACTGGTGAGCTGGAGTCGATCACAGCTAACTTTTGGTGAAAGAAGCGGGACACGCCGTGGACTGAGTAGCAGCCAATCGCAGGATTGTCATCTATCCATCTATCCATTTTCAATAGCGCTTGTCATCCTTAGGGGAGCATGTGATCTCGAGTCTATCATAGCTGACTTTTGGTGAGAGAAGCGGGATCAACACTGGAGTGTATGCCAGTCAGTTAGAGGGCACATCCATCCATCCATTTTAACAGTGACTGGTTGGCAGGTGAACTGGACTCTTTCCAAGATTCCTTTTGGCGAGAGAAGCTGGGGTCCACCCTGCTCCGGTTTCCAGTCAATTGCACGGACTATTATCATCTTTCCAGCTATCCATGCATCAGCTTTCTATATCACTTATCCTCATAAGGGTTGTGGGTGAGCTATTATTCGATTCTAGCTGAATTTTGATGACAGAACCGGGTGTCCACCCTGGACTGGTCGCAAATCAATCATTCGCCAATTCTTTTTTAAATTTTATTTTTATAGCACTTGCATTCAGTGTCCGCAGGTGAAGTGGATGTCTTTGTGAGAATAATTTCCAAGAAGAAGTCCTTTTCTTGTGTCCCGTTGCATTATGAGTTTGTTGAGGAGGAATTTTTCCGCAGACACACTCTGACAATTTGTTAAAAAAAAAAAAAAGGTCCCCAAGGAGTGTAAGCATCCCTTCCACTTCACCTGTAAGGACTTCATTGTTCTGGACCAATTTTCATTTTATGCTAATTCCCACTGCATGCGTGTTGTTTTTCTTCTCCCCCCGGGGCGCTTTTGTAATCCAAATTAACTCACGTCACGGCTCAATGACTACAGCAAAAGAATAGACATGATCCCACTGCTAAATCTGACAATTCCAGCCTGCGGTGCTATTTCTTGGAGTACTCCAGCAGCCATTTCCCCCTGACTAGCCACCTAAATGGCTTCTAGAAATGAGTGCTACGTATATTATTTTACGATAGCCTTTCGTGGTCTTTGTATTATTCATTACTAGTCAGATGCGGTCATCAGCAGGGCTCCTTTCTGATGGAAGGATGCATGCGTCTTCCTCTGGTGGAGCTTGATATCTCACTACTACACTATCGCAGGACCTCAAAATTTAAATCTTGCGTGGAGCAGTTTTCACTTTTTGCATTATAGATTGCCCGCCTTAGTCACTGCTGGCGCACTGATTGAATTAACAGCAGAGGACACATGTTGCTTTTCTTAAGAGACACAATATGCATTTTTTAAGAATTACATTAATTAGTTGAAAACAAGACACTATACTATACCAAACTATACTATACTAAAACATGATACTATACTATACTATACTTAGCTGTTCACAGCCTATTTTTTGCCTTGCCGAAATTCATAGTGTTTTCCCCATATACTGCCCTCAATAACCCGTGGAGGCAGCAGGTTGATTCACCAAAACCAATTTTTCCAACCTTTACTTAGCCAAGGCACATTTTACATTAGAAAAATCTCCACCAAACAAAAATGTCATAAAAAGCAATAAACTGACATACAGGAATTTCTTTAGGTGAGAGCGACAAAGTAATTATTGCTTTGGCTTACAAAAAAAATAAAATAAATAAAAACAGCCAATCAGTTAATTTTTCAATGGATAACGGAGGCTAAGTTACTTCAAAAAATCAGCGTCTCAATTGTCTCAATTTACTCACAAATTTACTTACTCGGTGTGAAATCTGAAACACAAAGCTATTAATATGTTGTATGAATGGCAACACGTGCAGACAGGTTAATTGTACTTTCTGTAGTAGTAGAAGAACCTGTAATTGTTCTGCCTGTCACACCGATGCATATGGGGAACGATTCATTGTTTGTATAATTTTTGGACCAATTAGGTTAACTTGGATCATTCCCTTGACACATGTGATAATCTCATGACACACTTTGGTGTGTTTAATGAAGGGAATATACGATTTTGCATGTGACGTTTTAGGTGTATACCTTTTACGTCATTCAAAAATGTTCCCTGGAGCATTGAACCTTGTTGTTTAGTGGCTGACTTTGCACATTCATTTTACATACTCAGCAGCAATTTTTCCAAACAACAACCTGAGGGTTATAGTTTAAGAGCGTCTTTTTCTCACATTGCAACAAGATATTTTTTTGTAAACTGAATTGATCTAGTCAAAAAGCGGCGTGGAATGAAAAGTATACAGCGGGCACATTTGCCATTCGATACGTTAGATGCTTGAGAGTGTGCCGAAATCGAATATGGAGTCCCTCTCTGTGGGTGCCTCAGGTTGTAATCAATTGGGAAGAATGAGGAGCAACTCATTTCCTTCTTTGGTAAATAAAACTTTGTGAAGGCTTTCTATAGCATCGCTAACCGTTTGTGTGTATGTGTGTGCGTGCGTGTGTCTGTACTATACATGCCGGAGGGCTCCATCAAATGTGACATTGCGGGCAACCCTCCAAAGCCGTCAGTGTTGTCAGGTTTAATGACGAAACGCCCTAGTCACCTCTGCATCTCTTCACCACTGTTTGACATGCCAACCGCTATTTGACTGTGCTGCCTGAATGCTATATGATTGTGTATGAAAAGAGAGGCAGATGGGCAAATAAACCTAACTCTTCAATCTTTTAAATCATTTTCTAGTCTCATCACCCTCAACTGAATGCTTTCTAATTATTCTTTCCACCGTCCTCTCCTATCCATATGCCGGCTAATATTAAGCTCATTTTCTTGTGTGAAAAGTTAATAAGAACCAATTCTTGCATTCTTTTCCTGCCTACATCTAATTTCCCGCCTTGATGAATTATGCATCATTTTTTGCTCCGATGGACTCGTTTCTCCACTTGTATCATGTCACTGGGGGGAAAAACACCTCATGTGAGAAAACAAGTCAAATTAAAACTGCAAGCGGACTTTTTCATGGCGAATCCTCGAAATGATCATCAAAATGTGACGCCACGCTCCACCACATTAAATGGCATAAGTGAAAAAGCTTGGCAATTTAATGTCACCCGTCTGTCTAGTAGGGGTTGAGTGACTAAAGATTTTTTTTTAGCTGACTATAATGTGATGAAAGTTTTTTTTTTTCCCCAAGCAGAGTACAGTGGTCCTTAATCGTTTTTTGCACCACCGACTGGTTTCACGAAGACATGCAGTATATCGACAGCCCGTTATAGAAACAAAAACAAATCTTAAAAAATAAAACTCACTATAATGCCGATGGACACTGATTGCTAATGCTAATTATGTAAGTGCGTGTTGTTTTTCCATTTAAGTTTTCATTTTTTCATCATCAGATTCATAATGAACACAAGAATTCCAAGAGGGATCAACACCAGTGTATTTTCCCTTGCACCATGCATCATTATTACTACGCACTCTGCCCTGAAGGCTGTTTGCCAGTCAACTGTGCTTTGTTGGACCTCTCAGAGGAGTGAATTAGGGAAAAAACGGAATGTTCTACTAATACTCTTTGACTTGCAGTCGTAACGAGGACAGCTGCTAATGATGTTGGCTGGTGTGGCTGCAAGCCTGATGAGTGAAGCGCTTTGAGTACCAAAGAAGAAAAGCGCTATATTAATAAGTGACAGCCCATTTCATATATATATATATATATATATATATATATATATATATATATATATATATATATATATATATATATATATATATGGTGACTAATCGAAACAGCAGCAGTCGGACAAGATGAGCAGGCGAGCCACTGAGTTTAAAAAGTTCGTCTGCCTCAGCATGTGTGGGTGGCTTTTTATCTTGCATATTTCAGCCTTTCAAATATTTAGCAATATGTCTTGAGGAAAGTGGAAAGAGGGAAGGCTTTATGTTGAAACCTTCCCACAGTGAACTAGAAGTCCATTTCAGGACCATGGCTCCAACTTCACTTGGTTCTTAGAACATTTTTTTCATTCCATCCAATTTCTATCCCATGTCCTCATTAGGGTTATGGGTTTACTGGAGCCTATATCCCCAATGACTTTTGGTGAGAGAAGCGGATTCCACCCTGAAGTGTTTGCCAAAAAGAGCAGCACTGACAGAATGAACACTTTTGTGCCTCCTGAGTGAGGAGTTTTGTCCTTTGTAGCTCCAAGCCAATATTTACCATATCCGCAGGGTATTGTTGGGGTGTGTGTGTGTGTGTGTGTGTGTGTGTGTGTTTATTGTAAGTGGCATTTCAGTCACCCGTCCAACCCACAATTTGTCACCCGTTTAAAATGATGTATTGGCCTTTACTTGGTACATGACCTTTAGCGGCTGAACAGATGGAAAATAGCTTGTAAGCAGATTCTGATTAGTTTATTTTTTATTACCCAAGACACTTCCATACTATAATATGCATTTTAACTTAACTGATGTTGTAACGGAGACATATTTAGAGGTGGAACGATTAATCGATGAATCATCATCTAATCATTTATTACATGAATCGATGATTATTTTTCGTGATCAATTAATATTTAGATACCTTTTTTGATGTAAAATTGTCTAAAATCCTCATGATTTGAGTTCTCAACAGTAACTATTCTCAGATTTAGTCCTACACGAAAGCAGACTCTTTGAGCTCTATTTTAGTGGACAGGCGCCTGTCTGGTGCATCTTCATTCGGATGCCAGCGCAAGTCTAGTCTAGCATTTTTGGGACTTTGATGCGCTTCCCTGGATCTTCCGCCGCATGGCGCTGCGCCACCCCCGACGCACCTAACAATTAGATCACTGAAAGTAGACTGCGCTCATCTTAAAAATTGGCGCATCTCCATTTTCATGCTGAGGCAAGTCTAGTTGAGTGTGTTTGTGAATTTGGTAGACTGCACTGAGCGTCAGACCAAGAGCGTTTTCTCCTACACTGCCCTGGCGCATGGTCAGAAAAAGTAGACTTAATAAATGGTAGCGCAGGTGGTGTTACACAATTTTGGTGTATCTGATGGAGGTGCAGACAGACAGATTTGGCGCTGCGGATGTCATCATATTTCATTCATAAATATTCCAAAAAGATGGGAAAATCCATTTGAATCATTGTAGAAATCAAGTCATTGAAAAAAATTATAATCGCTATTATCTTGAGAGGTCACACACAGCCGTGGATGCAAGGCGGTCTCCAATTGCTCAGGTCACATGCACAGCCGACTAGATCATCCGCAAGGGGAGATCTTGCATTTCACCTGCCAAAGTCATGCATGGACCCCAGCAAGTCTATTTCTGTTCCCGCAGTGTCAAGATGGCGCACAATCTGACAGCTCTGATCTCTTGTTGACAGTTTTTTTGTTTTAATGCAAATGAGGGGATCCACTACGAATGGCCAGGAGTCACATTTCATGTCATCTCAACGTTCATTTCTCATGTCTCATGTTTGGTGTCCCAGGCGATATGTCTCCTGTCTCCTGATTTATGCCTCGTGTTTGAGGTTTTGTGTTCCTTGCCTTCTGTTCCATATCTCATGTTTCATGACTCATTTCTCACCCGTCAAGTCTCACGTTTCATCAGTGATGTCACATAGTGCTGTAATGATGATTGGCACATCTCTCTCTAATCAGTGATACAATCAGGTAGCACGAAGTCGGGACTTAAACAGACATATAAGCATTCCTTTTATATCCACTATACTAAATACACCAAAAAATATGGTTAAACTGCTTTGCTTGACTGAGATTGTAACAGGTCCCATATTATGCTTTTTTCATTAGTACCTGTAATGCCTTCAATTACAGCAAAAAGCAATTCAAATAAGACTTGCTCAAGTGCTGTATTCCACCTCCCTCTCCTTAAACACATTTCTACAGCTTGATGATTCCTCACTTGCTCTGGTTCTCTTTTTGGCAGCGGCACGCTCTTTAATTGTATTGATTATTCCGCTCACATGGGACTTTCTCCCCCAAGAAAATGACTTCAGCAAGATTATGCAAAAAGAAGAAAATGAGCAGGCTGTGGTTTCTGAAACCTCCAGTCGAAGGGAAGGGCGATCCTCTTTCAATCCAGAGGCGTATTTAGACATCCAATTCATTTCTGAGAAAACGTTACATGGATGTTTCTTTTGTCCGACATCACTTTCTCAAACGTCTCGTGTCAAGTTTGATCTTTCATCTTAGGTGCTTCATGTTTCATGGCTCATGTCATCATGTCTCATGTTTCATGTCTGATGTCTCATTTTTCTCTTTCTCCTCACATCAAGCATCTCGATTATTATATGATATTGTTTCCTTGTTCCCCTTTAGTCCTCCTTCTCTCGTCCTTCATCGAGTCTTACACGTCTTGTGGCAGACAGCAGCAGCTTCTTAGTCCATGTGGGCGTTTGACACGGTACTTACTGTTTATCTGGCCCTCTCCATATAAATGCCACGTGTCTATTTTTTAATATGATAACTCGTAGCTGATGTCGCCAGTTACAGCATATATTTACTACATTTACAAGAATCAGAGGTGACAGTAAATTTTTTAAAGGACTTTATCGAAGCTTCTTAGGTTGATTGAAGACTTTTTAGTGCCCGTAGGTATGAGTGTGAGTGTGAATGTTGTTCTGCACTATAGAAAATGATTGAACAATATTGAGCAGTGTGTAGCGGAGTGTGAAGCGGCTGGGTTGAAAGTCAGCACCTCCAAATCTGAGACCTTGGTCCTCAGTTGGAAAAGGGTGGGGAACCCTCTCGAGGTTGGGGATGAGATCCTGCCCCAAGTGGAGTAGTTTCAGTATCTAGCAGGATGGAGCGGGTGATCGACAGGCAGATTGGTGCAGTGTCTGCCGTGATGCAGACTTTTTATCTGTCTGTCATCGTGAAGAAGGAGCTGAGCAAAAGGCGAGGCTCTCGATTTACCGGTCGTTCTATGTTACCGCCCTCACACATGGTCACGAGCTGTGGGTCGTGACCGAAAGAACAAGATCCTGGACTCTCCCGGACTCAGAGTTGAGTGAAGCCAAATGAGGTGGCTCGGGCATTGATTAGGATGCCTCCTGGATGCTTCCCTAGTGAGGTGTTCCAGGAACGTCCCACCAGGCCCCGGGGAAGACTCAGTTCTTGGAACGCTACGGTATCCCCCCGGAAGGGCTGGATGAAGTGGCTGGGGACAGGGAAGTCTGGGCTTCTCTGATAAAACTGCTGACTCCGCAACCCGACCCCTGAAGTGGAACTAAATGGATGAATCAATAAAAGTGATGAATAGTGTAAATGGTTGTTTGTCCCTTTGTGCCCTGCGATCGATTGGCAGCCAGTCCAAGGTTTACCACACTTCCCTCCCCAAAAGTCAGTTGGGATAGGCTCCAGCTCACCTTGTGACCCCGGTGAGGGCAAACGGTATAGAAAATGGCTCCGTGTGCACTATGACTGATTGCCGATCTGTCTGTACTTGCGTCTCTCACCAAAAGTCACCTTAGATTAATTGAAGATTCTAAATTGTCTATAGGTGTAAATGCGTGTATGAATGCTTGTTTGACTACATGTGCCCTGCGACTGGCTTCTAAGTGACGGCCCTGATGCAGACGGATAAACATAATTGTCACAGTATGCAATTAAAACGTAGCGTGACCCCTTTGTAAAGGGAGCCTTTTTGATACAGCAGATCTCATTCGATTGTGCAAGTGTAGCCAATGTCGTTGCAAGGGAAAGCCGTCTCCTCCCTCTGTCACAAGCATCAAATCCCTTTATGCAACGCGGCAGCTGTAAAGTGGGAGGTCATTGTGTTATGCTGCTCCCACTCTCTATCTGACTCATTCAGCTGAGTGGAACAAATTACACCCCGCCCCTCCACTAATGCTTGTTGTCAGCATTTCTTCAGGATATTTCATAGATTAGTCCCAATCCAATGCAAGGAGATTCTGGCTTTACAAAGAGAAGTACGCTCAAGTTTGATGTATTAATTTAACAATGTTTACTATTGTGGCTGTAGAGCTGTAGAGTAGGAGTGTGAAAGTGATATCTAAGGAGTGGAACCTCGAAGGCGGAAGCGTTATGCAACTGGAGCAGCCAACAAGCTTTAAGGCAGGCCATATTGAAAGGACGGCAAACAGAACTTCGTAGGTTCAGGGAACTCGGGAGAAGAGAAGATTGGTACGATTAAGTACCAAACAGCTTTGCGAGTGTCCCTTGCTGAGCGTTTGCCAGAGTCAATATGAAATCACTCAGGGGCAAGAGAAACCTATTCTCTTGGCAGACAGGAATATATTTGATAATGTGATTATGTGATCAGGGAGATTAAAATGTCACTTGTAACATTTGGGGGGGTAACTTATTCGGCTACAAAAGAGCGCAACCTGTTTAGAAAATAGCACCGCAAACTGTAACCACATTGATAAGTAGTATACAGAAAAAGGGGACAGTGCAATTTCACTTAACAAATGAAAAATCATGGTTAAAAAAAAGCCAGAATTAGACAAAAGGCTATTTGTCATCTGTCGTCCCCCGGCTGGCTATGATGTAAAAATAAAAGCATTATTACCTTATTTTTACTTGTCATGTCAGGTGCCATTAGTCCCATGTTTCATTGTCTCTTCTTTCATGTGATCATGTGTTATCATGTCTCCTGAATCATGTTTTGTGTCTCCTTTCTCCTGTCTCATATTTCCTGGTCTTGAATTTCATGTTTCAAGTCTCATGTCAATGTGCGTTGTCTACTGTCATTATGTTAGCACGTCTCCTTTCCCATGTTTTGTGCCATGCCGTCACATCTCCAAGTCACGTTTCACACCATCGTGAATTACCATGTCTTCTGTCTTATTTCTGTTTCATGTCATCATGCCTCGTATTTCATCTCTTGTTTCAAGATTCAAGTCATCGTGTATTCTCATGTGTCTTGCCATCATGTGTTTAATTGTCTTACGTCATCATGTTTCATGTCTCCTGGTCGCATGTTTTCGTACTGCATGTCAGGTTTTGTGTCTCATATCACATGTTGTTTATTAATGTCTCATTCCCTTATGTGTTTTTGTGTCTCATGCCATCATGTTTCATGAGTCACGTTTCATTTAAGGGGCTCCCCTTAAATGAAACGTGACTCACACATTTTTGTATTTTGTATTGGATCTCACCTGTGTGTGGCTGGTTCCTCTTTTTCCCTCGTTGATACCGCTCCTTCTTTTTGAAATTAGTGATTTGCCAAAGATAAAGAAAGTGAAAGTTAATCCTATTATGATCCCTAATCTGATGCTCCTAAATTTTGTGAGACGTACATGGTGAAACCGGCTTAAATATGTTATGGAATAGCTCATTCACGTTCACTTATTAGATATAATGGTGTTGTAAATTCAGTGTTTGTCGACTTGACTCGAAGTAAGTGTCACTTCAGCATGAATCAATGCCAGGCCGCCTTTATTGTAAACAAGACAAACGTCTCTTGTGACAGATTTGATAAATAAAGACATTTTGTGATTGAAAAGGCTAAATATTACTAGAATTATTATATAAATCACAAGTGAGAGCCGGGTTCCACATGCTGCTTTTTGTGAACTGCGTCGTAGGGGAAAAACAGGTTGAAAAGCAGCAGAGCTCCTCTGTAGTAATACTGCGGGGGATTATTTAGTGTGCGTTTTATCTCAAAGGATGTAATCGTGGCTCACAGCATCCCCATGGATTGTATGGCCTTTATAGAAAACACATAGAAATGCATCGCTATATGCTCGATTATGCAACATTGAAAACAATGGAACAACGGGGGATGTACACTTCATTATGAAATGATTCTACACTGGATGGGTGACAGCAGGATTTTACTATTTAAAGGCCTATATTAATTGTTAGAATTACGTTGGGGATTTAAGTGCTTTACCCTCTTAATGAAGATGAAGTCATTGTTCTATAGCTTTTCTCATAATACTCCTCACTCATGAAAATCATCACTATGCCAGGAGAGAGCCAACATAAATATATATCAGTACATACTGTACATCACTTGTGCTACATTCACATCACAGTTATTCACCATCTGGATAAAAGCCATAGCATTTGTTTATGCATTGCCTCCACCAGTCATAAAAAGGTGGTTGGTTTGCACGTAGTTAGTTATTTAGAACTAAGTCAGGTTTCAAGATGATCCAGTCAGGTTTCAAGATGATGCATAGCACAGTCTGCCCTGTTATGTGTTTTTAACAATATTCCCCTGCAAATGACACTGGAGACTATATATGTCTTGTTGTGTTGGATTTGACTGCAGCATTCGATACAGTGTACCACGATATTCTTTTGGCTCGTTTGCAACACTAAGTGGGCATTAGTGAAAGCGCTCTAGTGTAGTTTAGATCGTATTTGGCTGGCAGGACATTTTCTGTTAGCCTAGGTTCCTCTGAGTCCCGCTCTTCCCCTCTATTGTATGATGTTCCACAAGGTTCTATTTTGGGGCCCTTGCTGTTCTCATTGTATTTGCTGCCACTGGGTTCCATCCATCAAAAACACGATATTTCCTTCCACTGCTATGCAGATGACTGGCAAATCTATTTCCCGCCGAGCAAAAAAAGACGCTTTATCCTCTCCTTAAGACCACTTTTATCTAGAGGCCATCAAAGCCTGGATGTCTCTAAATTTCTTAAATTTCAACGAGAAGAAAACAGAAGTTATGGTGCTCGGTCCCAGTGGCTCTTCTACATTCCACCCTGTTGCCGAGGGCCCCTTGACTTCATATCTAAAGTAGGGCTGTCAAACGATTAAAAATTTTAATCGAGTTAATCACAGCTTAAAAAATAATTGATTGTAATTATTCGAACTCCAAATATCTCCAAAATATGCCACATTTTTCTGTAAATTGTTGTTGGAATGCAAAGATAAAAGACACAAGACGGATATATACATTCAACATACTGTTCATATGTAATGCATTTTTTTATTACAACAACAAATCATCATGAGCTGAAAATTAAAAATCTTTTATTAGAAATTATTAACATTCTTTCTGTAGTAGACAGTATTTTTATTCACTACAAAAACAAAAACGCAAATGATTAACTAAATTGTTGGGAAACAGCTGTTCCGGTTGAAAGAAAATAGATGAATAGATGTACAGTATATTTTCTGTGTTTAATATGAGTGCTCTAGTGGCTTTTGACTGACAAAAGAGACCCATTTTGGTTGCTTCTTGCAGCTCATCTACGTAGTTTGTTTGGCTGCATGCATTTCCCCCCCACACGACACTATTTATCCTCCTCGCTTGACTTGGCTCGGCAAGTCCTTGAATGCTGACTTTAATGGCTTCACTTCCATGCCTCTCGCTCTGTGTGGACTCACGATTCACAGCAATAAAGGAAAAAAGACACAGAGTCCCAGTGTGATGATGCATGTGTGTGTCGATGCCACAGGATACATCTTCCGTAAAGCATGTCCACTGTGCGCAGAGGCAATATACTGTATACTGGCAGCTTTTATCGAAACATATTTTATTGATGACGGCTGATGATGGGGGTGACCTTTTCTTTTTGAATTATAACAAAAACTGTGTTTTGATCTTTTACAGGGAAGGTGCTATGTGTTTGACCAGGTGTTCCCCACAAATGCCACCCAGGAGCAGGTCTACAACACTTGTGCCAAGCACATTGTCAAAGGTGAGCCCCCGAAATGCCACTTTCTTCTACTCGTGGGCAGCTCAGCCACAAGAACCTGGATTTGGAAATAATTGGCAGAGGTTTAATGAGGGATGCAGGCGACTC
The DNA here is from genome assembly GCF_054856515.1 of Filicampus tigris. Taxonomy (NCBI): domain Eukaryota; kingdom Metazoa; phylum Chordata; class Actinopteri; order Syngnathiformes; family Syngnathidae; genus Filicampus; species Filicampus tigris. The sequence goes on along the minus strand of NC_141225.1, from coordinate 9,283,036 downwards.
TCATGGCTCACTACACAATGACAGAGGTGGGCATGTCCGTCCGTCAGTCATCCTTCCGTCATTATTTTAGGCTGGCCCAGTCAGTCAACGTTGGCGACAGCCAATCAGTGTTGAGAATACAAGAACATACTTACTACGTCACATGCACGCATAAAAAAATAAAAATAAAAAAAAACAGTGGACACACACACAGCATGGGGATAAGTGAAATAAAAACAGTATGGGACAATGTCATTGCGGTCTGTGGGACCAAAAGGTATACAACACTGTTTGGTTTTTTTTATCCCGAGTTTGCTTTTGTTGTGCCAGCATGTGAAGTAGTAAGTACATTTTCGACACTGTTGCAGATGACGAGGGACGGACTTTGCAGTTAGTCACTCAGTTGGTTTGTTAGTTAGTGTGTTGGTCAGACAATCAATTATTTAGTTGGTGAGTTGGCTGCTTAGTAGTTGGTAGGTGAGTTTTGGTCAGTAATTTTGTTGTTATAGTTAGTTTGGTCATTCGTAATCAGCCAAACAGTTTGTTAGTGCGATAGTAGGTGAATCAGTTTATTAGTCACTCAGTCATTTAGTTAGGTAGTTAGTCTGACAATCTGCTAACCAGTCAGTCTGTTCGTCACTCAGTCAATATGTTAGCTTGTCAGTCCGGTTGTTAGCCAACGCAGTAGCCAGTAAGTTACTCAGTTAATTAGTTGATCAGTCTGTCAGTCGATTTTTTACTTCGTAAGTCTGTTTGTTGGTCAGTTAGTTACTTATTCAGTTTGTCAGTTAACTTTTAAGTATACTAGTTAGCCAACCAGTCAGTTAGTTTGTTAGTCGGTGATCATCAATCAGTTTGTTAATCAGTTTGTCAGTTAGTCACTTAGTCAGTTGACCAGCCAGTTTGTTAGTCAGTATTTTAGTAAGTCAGTCTGGCAGTTAATTTGCCTGTGAGTCAATTAGTCAATTCGATTATGTTAGTCATTTAGTTAGTCAGTCAGTGAGTTAGTCCATCAGCCAGTTAGTCAATTATTTAGTCTCAGCCAATTTGTCGCTCAGTTTGTTTGTTAATCAGTTAGTTATTTAGTGAGTCAATTAGTCAGTTGGTCAGTTAGTTTGTATGTTAGTTACTTATATTTATTTTCAACCTTCTTCCGCCTCTGTTTACATTGTATAGCACAGGTGTCAAACTGCGGTATTCGAGGGCCGCTACCCCGCATATTTGTTTCCCTCCTCTAACACACCTGATTCAAATGATCAGGATCGTTATCAGGCTCCTGCAGAGATTGCTGATGAGCTCACATACACACTATGGCCGCACAGAACTACCCCGGTTGTGTTTGGTGTAATGTCTTATTTCGAGGATCTGATCAATGACGTCATTGATAGGTTGTGCAAATTATGACATAACAGCTGATCAGCAATTTTTCATAAAACGTACAATATCGACTGATTTCGAAGTCTATGGTAGCTCCTCTCTCCATTCACTACATGGAATTGAAAGATATGTGCAGAGTAAACGCTCGTGCTTCCATTCCATTACATGATTGCCTACAGGAATGCAGTGGACCAGTCTAGCATTGTAATGTTGTTAAATTTTTCAATTAAACAAGGGAGGTTGACATCAATATGGTTACTCTGCCTTAGTAGAGTTCTGCGCTCTACTGAGTTCCAGAATCTGTTTACTGGCTACAGGAATTAACAGCTTCTTCCAAATGGATGTGAGAAAAACAATTCCAGTGCCACCCGCGTTTCAAAAAGTACACAGCGTTGTTCACAGTCCGCTATTATCCGTGACAGTCTTTCATCTGTCACCTTTCCCCAACAAGCTGCATTTCTCTTTTATTTTCCACCTTCAGGCTCACATTTTTGTGCCACGTTCGCATCAAGTGGGCCGCTCCATTTAAGCAGACAGAGCGTGGAAGGGATTGATTTGTCAAGTTGCATTAATTCTATGGCGTTTAGGGGAAAATAGAATGAAAGGCAAACACGACTTAAGCATAAAAGTCAGAAAATGTGAGATAAAGGATTTAGCACACTGTAGCGCCTGCGAAGTGGCAGGGAAGTGAGATCTTTGTATTTCTTTTGTATTAGGGTTATATTGTTCACATAATTTCCCCTTCAGTGAGTGAGTTAGTCAGTTAGTTGGTTGATTAGTTTGTCCACTACTGTATTTAGTTGTTGTTGTAGTTTGCAGAGCTGAGCATTCCGTCTGTGTGATGGACCGCTCCGTCTATCCGCCTATGATGGACGCTGATGTTCAGTTAACTGTTCAGATGTTCAGTGTGAAAATGAACAATAAATACAGTTGGAAGATTATAGAACAGTTTCTTTTTTTTGGTCCATTTTGACTCAATTATGATGTGTGTTTTAATTTGTTGATTACTAATTGCAATGGAACTAGATTAATCACAGCGGAGCTTGATTGTCATCACCTGGCATAAAGCTATATAGCAATTAAGCAAGTTATAATGTAATTGATCAATTCTATATCCAGAGATGGGCACTCCGTCCCAGGGACGGAACTGTAATAAAAAGAAAGACCACTGTTCTCTTCCGCGATACCACGGAACAACCATGACTACAGACTACACAACACTGTAGAGTGCTCTTTTTCATGCGTTCCCTCCTTGCAGTATTGCTCTCACAGGCATTGTCTGCCCTCTAATGGATGCCCATTTCACTGATGAGGAAAAGGGTGGATAGCAATTTTGTTTTGTTAAGTAACTAAGCGAGTGGTAGTTTGTCAAAGTTGGTAGGGGGAAAGCCTAACAGAAGTCCGTTTAAAATCATAGGCGAAACGGCCCATAGGTGATTACTATTTTTCCCGGCCGGGCAAAAAGCCGATATGGACGGCGGAAAGGTACCGTGGCTGCAGGTGTTAGGCGACCGCAATTCTTTTGTAAAATGCCCATTTCTGTATACATACATATTTCAAATATGATATTCTGGGAGTTGGTAAACAGATCTATACTGATTTTTAACTCAATAAATGATGAAAGAGAAGAGATGAGATGATGAAAGAGAAAAATGTCTACCGAGAAAAGATAAGTCTTCAATGGGCTAACTGTGTAGTTCAAGGTGATGAGCTTCTTCCTCTGCTTTGGCTCTTGTTAGGTTGTTACCACTGGGATTTATTAGAAGTGGTTTGAGGCATGGCACTGTGCCTTGCTAATTGCTATATTGTGTAGGTTTTAGAGATGGGTGGTTTTCACTGCTGAGAGATGGCAGATGGGTGGTTTTCACTGCTGTATACATGCTGGAGGTCATGCAGGGACACCTTGTTTAACACCACCAATTATCATGACTTGTTTTTATCAGGCATTGTCAAAAATATCAACGTGCAGTGTTAGATGCTGCGTATTCCTTGTGCACGTAGCTGTCTATTGTCAAACCAGGCTTGATCTGGATTTTATCCAGTTTTGAACAGTGATATATATTTTTAAAAAATCCCGTTTGATGTGTTCCAATCTCATCAGATCAGGTTGTATCACGAGGGGCTTTCATAGGACCTCATTAGACTTTGGGTTTTTGGAAAAAAGCCACACTGGTAGCAAAAACCCTCGCTGACTTAACCTTTTGATGTTTAATGATCTGAGGTCCCTCGTATGACATCATTTATGATGGTGGTCCTGTGCCTAGAATGAATCCTTCAATGCTCCAAAAATGTCATCCCTGTCCTTCATTTGGGAAAAAGATCTTCAAAGCACTAGAACAAGCAAAACATGCACCCTTAATTAATCCTCAGGTGCTCTATGAACCGAGGTCTTGCATGATGTCATCCAAGATGTTCCAATTTGTGGGACTTCTGCCCCACCCCACACCACAGTTTTCCACTTGAACAGTTTTCCCATTTTCATGCACCTGTGATCTCCCTCTCTCAGATGTACTTGGCGGATACAACGGGACCATCTTCGCCTACGGCCAGACGGCCTCGGGAAAGACTCACACAATGGAGGTACAGTAGCAGCTCATCAATAATTCAAAAGTTACATCCCTCAGGGAGGCAGAAGAAGACTTTTTTAATGACTAAAGCTGACTGTAAATCCGCCCTTCATCACGTTCTTTCCCTAGTACTCTGCGGGGAACCACTTTTTCCAGTCCCTATGGAAAACAACTCCAAAGACCCCCTATCCCCCCCCCCCCCCACACACACACACTTCCACCTCCTCTTCACTCACATCTCATCTTTTACAGGGAAACCTTCAGGACCCCCAGGGGATGGGCATCATCCCCCGGATCGCGGAAGACATTTTCGAACACATATTTGCCATGGACGAGAACCTGGAATTCCACATCAAGGTCGGTTTTGACTTGGAGGACTTCTCTCCCTTTGTTACACAAACAGTACAATATGTGCTCGGACCTGTGATGTAATAATCCGGCTGCGGGGTAGTCAGCCAAGCATCAATAAATCACCATGTTTAGAGTGCAGTAATCCCCCAGTATTTGTTACGCTGGAGGATAAGGCCATGGCAGAACAGATGAATCTGGCATTAATGTGCATGTATCACTTGCAAATGTTTTTTTTTTTTAATTGTTGTACTTGCAGGTATCATACTTTGAGATCTACATGGATAAGATTCGAGACCTGCTAGATGGTGCGTGGTGATTTTTAAAAATTTGACCATTGAGAGGAATTACATTTTTTCGCCCTATGCTGTTGCCATCATAAAACCTTTAACTGTGCAAGCAGGATAAAAATAGGAATTAGCCATTCATCCATCCATTTCTATACTATTTATATTATTGTCATTAGAAATTGAATTGAAATAGTGGAGGAGCTTCTTCCCATGCTATCATAGTCCTCCAGCTTCCAAAAACATGTTCAGACATGTCATTGCGACGAGTCTATGATGTACCCTCTTCTCTCGCCAAAACTCAGCTGGCGTTGACGATTGTAAATAGAGCGTATGAGTGAATGTGTTGATTTTTGCCGACATGTACCCTGTGAATGACTGGCGACCGATCCACGTGTACCTCGCTTCTTCCGAAAGTCGTCTCGAATAAGCTTCAGCTCGCCCACGGTCTTAATCGGGACAAGTGCCATAAGAAAGGGATGGATGGAACTTTGTGACAGAAATCCCAATCAGTATGCTGAGGAGCAGATAAGGACCATTTAAAAAGAAGTGGCACGCATATGATGGATGAACAATCATCGCACAAACACAGACCGATGCGAGCGTCATTGAGCTCGAAATGTAATTACGAGTGAGGAATGTGAGCCAGGAATGTGTGAAAATGAGCACAGCGACTCCACTTAACCTCTTGTGATTTTCCCCGCCCACAAAAAAAGTTAATAAGGAGAACCACACTCCCACTAACATGGCCACGTTCTGAATCGGACTCATTCTTATGCTGCGCAGAGCAAACTACAACCGCAAATGTAGACATATTGTTCAGTTAACACAATAGGCACCTGAATTTAGAGCTTGTATAGGTGTCCCTAATATTTTGTCCGCTCTGTGTACATGGCATACAGTGCATGCAAGAGGCATGCAATGCAATGACCTTGCACTCTCATGCTCAACTTTTCTCTGCAGTGACCAAAACCAATCTGTCAGTGCATGAAGACAAATACAGAGTTCCTTATGTGAAGGTGAGTCATCCGCCACTCACTCAAATGTGGATTTGATTTCACCCTCTTTATCACGCAGATGTACAACACTGTCTTGTGTAAAAGTCATATTATTTATTCGCCTTTTAAAGTCGCTTAGAGGTTTTTGCCTCTTACTGCCTTCACGTTGTCTTCAGTGAATGAAAAACAAACATCTATTGGGTTTGGGATCAGGTTGCTTGGCCATTGAAAAGGATTCCCTTGTCTTCAAAAAAATCTCAAATTTTTGCCTTCATTTGTATCTTAGGTAATAGAAGGACTGGCTCGATTGGGTTGAGGTATTTATTTTTGTTCAAAATGTCTTCAGTTGTTGCTCTTATGCCTTCAGTCTTGTCTTTCATAAGTGTACAACATTCTCTCTTTGGTTGGGATGACAACTTATACTGTATTCCATTTGTTTGACTTCAAAAAGTCTTCAGTTGCTGTTCATTTTAGGGTCTTGTTGCCTTCTTGTTTTCAATGCTTGAAAACATCATCTAGATTAAAATTTGGCAAATGAACAATACTCAACTTCTGTCCTTCAAAAAGTCCTCACTTGCTGTCTGTTTGTGGCTCTTTCTGCCTTCGCTTGTGACTTCACTGGGTGGAAAGCGTGCTGTTAGCTGTTAGTCTTAGATCAGGCCACTTCCCTAGTCTTTGAAGAATATTTCCTTATTTTGCGTTCAAAAGGTCTTCTTCATGGTTTATTTCCATGTGTGTGTTTTCTTATGAACCCATACTTGCACATGTATGTCTTTCCCCAAGGGTTGCACCGAACGCTTTGTCACCAGTCCAGATGAGGTCTTGGACGTGATAGACGAGGGCAAGGTCAACCGCCACGTCGCCGTCACAAGTGAGTTGTGCTTGCCCCGTTAGTAAATGTTGAAATAAAGCCATGAAATGATGCGACGGTCAATTTGTGTTGTTCCTCAGACATGAACGAACACAGTTCGCGCAGTCACAGCATCTTCCTGATCAACATCAAGCAGGAGAATGTGGAGACGGAGCAGAAGCTCAGCGGGAAGCTCTACCTGGTGGACCTGGCCGGGAGTGAAAAGGTGGGACGTGTGGACATCTCTTAACCATCCATAAAGGGGACAAATGTGAAATAGGGGGAAGTAACTATTTGATCCCGTGATGAATTGAAGCAGGCGCTGCACTCCTGACACACAGCCAAAATAATAAATACAAAATAAAACAGTGTTGTATACCTTTCGGTCCCATAAACGCAATGGCATGTACCATTTTTGTTTTTATTTCGCTATGTGTGTGTCTGTTGTTTTTATGTGGTATTTCCGGAAACACAGACCCGAAGTTAGTGACCGATAGATGATGCCCTGCTCTGGTGTTTCTTCTCGTTGGTTACCAGGGTTGCACACAACTCGGGAAGGATCTTGGCCAAAAATCCCAAATCTTCAAGTTTCTCAGTTGCCGACTGGAAATGCCAAGCATTATGTTTTGGGTCACTGTCATGCTGGGAGACCCATCCATTCACCCATCTGCAGTTTTCTTAGAAGGTTTTCATCCTGTAGAGATGGTGTTATTAAGGTCGCTCACACTTTTTTAAAAAATTCTCCCAACACAGTGGCACGAGTTGATGCCAGATAGTTCATCTTTGGTTTTATCTGACCACGGCACTATCTGGCAAAGACTTAAGGAAGGCCCGTACTGCACATTTGCCCTCTATGTTACCGACTGAAGTCACAATTGCCTTCAGATGCAGGGCCTGCTGTGTACTTTGATGCTGCTCCCTTACCTTTCTCATGACCATCCTCATTGCTGGATGATCTTGCATGAAGCTTCAGAGAAAGGGCGGTCGATGCATTTTGTGTGCCTTCCACACTTAAGGTTTTCACCTTCTCACCGAGGGTTTTGCTGATGTTTTGTAAGCCACCGCTGCCTTGTGCAGGTCCCTGACATGTATGACATCTTTTATTCTTGCCCGTTTTGGTGTAGGGATTAGAATATATAAAAAGATGGATTCCGCAAACAATGTCCTTTCTACACATGACCAGTTAAGATCGGAGCTAAATTGTTTACCACATGGGCACAAACTAATCTGTGCGAGCCAGAATTTTGGTTTAGTTGTTGGGGATCAAATATATATTTCACTTAATAAAATGCACATGCAGCATTTTATGACATTCATACTGCGTATCTGTTACTATCATCAATAAACAACCATAAAAAAAAAAGGGAGCAAACTTGCAAATTCAGCAGGGGCTCAATAGATAATTCCCCAATATAAATTGCTTGATAGTATTTGAAAGAACTCACTGGCTTACTATTTGCTGTATTTCCTATATAAGAAAACATGTTGCATGGTGCAAATCATTTGCAAGATGTTGCCTCTGTGGCATCAGAGGTCATTTTGCATGTTCTGGCATCAACACAGATAAACACCACTCTCAACTTCAACCTCGAAAAAGCCAACACTTTGCAGCGGTGCTGTCAAAAGGATTACGAACGACAACATTTTCTCTTTGCTCACACACACAGGCCCATATTTTTAGCGGGGGTCTGCTAATGCCTCCCTGTGATGCAATATCATGTTCAGTCTTTTAGCAATCCAATCGGTTTCTCTGTTGGAGACAAAATGACTCCTTTTGGAGGGGAATTCTTTTTTTTTTTTCAAACCCTAAAAAAAATTCTCCTTTCTGCTCAGAAAGTGATCGAATCCTAAATAAGCCCCTATATACTGTAGGAAATAAGCGCTGACGCTGCACCTTTAGGTTGCCTCCGGGAATGAATGTGCAAGTGGCTCCTTTCATCAGATGTAAATATTAATTAATTGGACAGGAAGCACTGCTGTTCTACTTTGTTATCAGGCGAAAAAAAAAAAAAAAGAAATAAGAAGCCTCTCATTAAGTGTGTACTAAGTGGCATTATGTGATGTTTCGTTCCTTATTAAAGATACCTAAAAAGAAAATGTTGTGCAGAAACACTGAAAAGCTGCGTGATATTTTGTTATTAAAGTGTTAACTGCATAATTATCCATGTTGTTGTGGCACCAGATTCCTGAGTTATTAATGGAAAATGAGCAAAGACCTTACAATAAAGTTTTGTCTGAAATATATATGAAATTATGCAACCCATGAAATTATTATAATATATAATAATATAATAATTATGAAATTACAACCAAACGGCTTCCCTACTTGTTATTAACACAGATTTTATGTCTATATTCAAATATCTCTCTCTATTTGTGTCAGGTCAGCAAGACGGGCGCCGAGGGAGCCGTACTGGATGAGGCCAAGAATATCAACAGGTCTTTGTCGGCCCTCGGCAACGTTATCTCGGCTTTGGCCGAAGGAACGGTACGGCTGGAGAACTCTTCTTTCATATTAAAAGAAAATGGAACGCCTTTTTGCTTGAATTCTCAGCATAATGTTTTTTTTCACATGGTTCGACACCCTTACAATGCGTGCCTTTCATAGCATCCATTTTGACTCAAGTTTAAGTTCCTGAAATATGGTACTTAACCCAATAATGGTTTAATTATATTATTTAGATGATTATATACATTATATAATTATTGTTTAATCTGCATAGACGTGCATTATGTTCTTATACATGCATATGGTAATAATTTCACATTTTGCGTTTTCTCTGGCATTTTTGCTGCAATGCGTGGATAAGCGGGTTTGATAATGGAAGGATGAATTGTTGTGAAATAACCACACTCACATTCAAAGCAGTAATCAGCAGACACACAAAAAAAAAATCACCGTAAGGGACACAAAAACAATAATCGGCATAAGAAAGTATAAATATAATAATATAATAAAAAATAAAAAGTAAATAAGCTAACTACAATAATATATGATTGAAAGCCACTAGTCCAGTGATTCTCAAACTGTGGCACGAGTACCACAAGTATCACTGGATTAAAAGTCATAAAATTAGTGGGTCAAATTGACTCGAGTCCAAGTCATATGGCTGGAGTCCCCCACATCTGCTGCAAACCACCAAACGAAAATATAAAGGAAAATACATGCAATACAATACTGAAATAATGCTGACCTTGTCTGAATTTACTCACAGTTTGACTCAAAGTGAGCATGCCATGACTCATTGTGTTGTATGAATGGCAACAGGTTCATCACTGTGCCCTCTGCCATCTAGTGGAAGAGCATTTAATTGATCAATCTCCGATTATATGTCGGTGGTGTAGATAAATGAACCAAGAAACAGATTTTGTCGTAAATAAAAAGCAGATGATGAATTGTGAAATTGGATGAATTTCCACGGCAGACCTAATGTTCTCTCATAGCACAATGGTTGGGAACTACTGTCCGAATCGACTGCATTAGTTTATGGCATTTTCATTAGTTTTAAATGGGAAAAATAGGGTAAAATGTGTATTTTTTTTTAGCTTTGGCATTTCAGGGAAATTTAACAAGCAGAGTTCTAATTAGAAGAAAATCCATACCCTCTTGCAAATATAAAAGGCGGTATAAAAAAATGAATGGACGGTTGGCACAAAATGTCCCTTTGCTCTCTTAAACCGAATCCTCTCTATTCATTCCCTCTTATCTTTGCAGAAGTCCCACGTGCCGTACCGTGACAGCAAAATGACACGCATCTTGCAGGACTCGCTGGGGGGTAACTGTCGCACCACCATGTTCATTTGCTGCTCCCCCTCCAGCTACAATGATGTCGAGACCAGGTCCACGCTCATGTTCGGCCAAAGGTAACAAACATAACCGTCAGCCTCGCCGCTTCACGCTCGGCCGCCCATTTGACATGCCGCTCGCATGAGATTGCCTCCAAAGCTTTTTGAATTGCTGATTGTCAGAACGTGGCCCAGGTTGTTAAAAGAGGGTCTCGCTCTTCATCTTGCCTGTTGTATGACCAATCTGCCTTTGACGTCAAGATTAGTCAAGTCTTGCTCAGTCAGAGCATATACAGTGTATTATACACTCAGTATTTCTGCTTGCGTTATTTACTATTACATTCACATCGTTTTTAATGGTCTCCATACTGTCCATTACTTAACTGTCTTCAATTAAATGCAAACCCAACATGAAAGGTATTATTTCTTTGAAAACGGCACAGTATTTTTTGAAAATGCAATTTCCCCAAATAAACAGGCATGACTTATCAAGTCATGTAAAGTCTGAGTCAAGTTCAGTAGTATGAATATCAAGTCAAAGTCAATTCGAGTCTTTCTTAAGTTTTAGCCGAGCAAGTCCCAAGTCTGCTTCACATGCAGACACTCACCTCCCAGACATGCACTGTCATCTACCTCTGCACCTCCGTCATTGATTTAAAGTGTCCGTGCACAGTTTATTGCGTGGTGAGGAATGTTTTAAAGAGTGAATCCTCCCCTTCTCCACTAGCTTAGAGGAGACTTTTTTTTTCACAATTAACAAAATTACCACTCATCTTAATAAAGTTCTCTGGCTTTTTTCACTCAAAATGAACAAAGGATAAATAATTCTACTTGTAGCACTCTGGTCGAAATCAAGCCAATCCAGGGAGCATCTTTTGTTACCATTACAATTAGGGGCGGAGTTAGGGTTTTGGGACAAGATGACAAAATTACAATTATTTACTTGGTCATTTAATTTCAAACTTTATGGGTGATCAAGCACTCCGTGGACCCAACTATTTGTATACAAACATTAAAAAGTCAACATTCCATAATAATTCCCTTTTATCTGCAAGTGTTTCCTATTTTTGCCCTTGTTAACTAGTTGTTTATTAATGAGGGAATGTTGAACTGGCTCTGTTAAATATTCTTACAGCTAGCTTTTTTTTTGTTCTCTTTTCGGCATGCACCGTCAAACACGGCGGGCAGAAAGCCAATTTGCATGCTAATTAATGCCACGCTAGCTCATTTTAATTGAACGGCTCAAGCTGGAATTACCTTGCTCTTCTGTTCTCCTCTGATCTTCTGATCAATCCACCCCCTTTTCCCCTGATTTTTTAAAATCTTTTTTCGCACCGTCTGTCCATCCATCCAATTAGGGCAAAAACTATCCGAAACACGGTGACAGTGAACCTTGAGCTCACCGCCGAGCAGTGGAAGAGGAAGTACGAGAAGGAGAAGGAGAAGAACAGGTCACTGAAAGAGACCGTGCACAGACTTGAGGCTGAGTTGAGCGGCTGGAGGAATGGTAATACTAGACTCATTTCACATAAAAAAGTATCACATTTCTCCTGTGATGCAAAAGATTGTAAAATATGTGCCAATACGATAATGTACAATTGATGTCGTTCTTTTCACGTCATGTTCCTAAGGCATGGATTTGAGACTAGTGACTATGTGGGAAAATATATTAAAGGGACGGAGACAATGTTGGGTTATTTATACCCAGTGCATTGGGCTGAGGACTTGATGCAACACTGGGGTGAAGATTTTGATCCAAGAAAGGGTCAAAACTACCCATATTGTTGAGTTAAGGTTTCAGAGAAATGGTTCACCAAAATCCTGTGGTAAAAAAAATAACGCTAATAATTTTGCTACCAAGACTTTCTAAGAAGAAGAAGCAACTTGACACAGCAAATCACTCGCACGATATGTTTGGCACAGTTTTTTCACCAGATGCCTTCCAGACCTGTTTTCCGCAGGTGGGCCATCCGCCCTGACTGGGATTTGAACAAACAATTTCTAAGAATGTTACATTAAATATGCTTCGACCTCATTTCACAACCAAACTGTCACAAATAGCGAATGGCTTTAACTCTCAGGCCGGGCAATCTTCAATCCAAACTTCAACCCAATCTGGTTTGTCAAAAACAATAACCCCAATTTTGGGTAAAAGTAACCCTATCTGCTCAAACTCCACAGCTACCCAGCGAGTGGGTGAGGAAAACAACCCAGCATTTTTGTGTGTGTAATATTATATACCATATTACGATATGATTTTTATGAAGTACAGTATTATACGTAGATCAGGGGCGGGGCCAGAACGTGACTGATGGGTGGGCCTGGAAAAATCAGGATGGGCCTGAATATTTCTCTCACTGAGCACAATCCTCCTGTCCCGACACATCATATATTCAAACAAAATGACAAAGGGAATAATATGAAGTTCAGATCTTCCTTAGACAACCACAATTATGCCATTCTTAATCTTCAATAAAATAATTAAGAAAAATACAACGAAATACAAATTTTAAAATGATTTAATAATAATTTACGAAAAATTTAAAAGTATATATTTTTTCATGAATCTCACTGCGTGGGCAGTCTGTCAGTCTGGGTGGGCCTGTGGGAACTGTAAATCGTAAAACTCACCAGAGTTGTGTGCAGGTAGAGTGGGATCGATTCCTGCTCAGTGACGGTGTCTGTGTGTGCCCTGCGACCGGTTCAGGGTGTAGCGTGCTTTTTTGTAGTCAGCCGGGGTAGGCTGCAGCACATCCCCGTGACCCTACACAGGATAAACGGTGTTGAAAATGACGCAAATGACACATTATAAAGTACTTGAATCTGGATGCTTTCTTTTACAACAGGCGGTCTAGTAAATTTTCTAAGCGCTGCATATAAAAATTGTGCTGAAGAAAATTTATTAGAGCGTATGTCGTTAAAATAAAAAAAACAAGAAAACACCATCCATCCGGCATCATCAAGCGCTTTACTACAGACTATTTCAATTATATTGAGCTTGCTACGTTTTACCACCTCGAACAGGGGTGAACTCTGTACGCTGCTTGGAATGTTGCGTTCTTACAGCTACTTAACGATATGTGTGTATGTTTCACAGACCTGTACAGGTTAATTGCTACAGAAAAGCCATACGTTGCATTGCCCCCACGGCGTATATGAGCGCGCACACACAACACACACACAAACAGTCAAACTCAGTATGCGCTGTTATTTATTTACACCCTCGCACGCACACCTTTGACTTAAAATCAATGGCAGTGTGGAAGTCTTCAGCGGTAGTTAGGTTGGCTCGACATCTCGGTTGTTAAATCAATCCTTTGCCTTCTTTCTACACTTGAGCTGCTGTAGATGTTGCAACTTTAATTGTGGGAATGTTAATCACCGCCAGTGAAAGATAATCAGCGGCAAATTAATTGTACACAGTCATCGATATTCCCCACCGGCATGTGTGTCAATGTCAAGAGTATTTACACGTTATATTCCTGCAAAGTTTTTGAAAGTGCAAGGATGAGCCAAATTCCATTTTCTATCGTGCTTGTCTATTGTCCGTCCCTGGTGACTGGTCGAGAAAAATTGGGTCAACTCGAGACTGGTTGCCAATCAAGTCATGGGAAGAGTAGCAAAAAATTGTACTGTTACTGTTATTTGTGAATATTACTCAAAGTTAAAAAATTGTCCTCCAAATAATTACTTGATTAAGAGTAAGTTAGTATTCAGTGAAAAACTACTCAAGTACTGAGTAAACTGGTGAGTACGTCCTGATTTATTGATTTTCTCAATAACACTTTGAATGTCAAATAGACAAATATATAAAATAGGAATATGCAAATGACAATATTTCCCATCAATAGCATTTTTTGACTTTTTTAAAATAAAGTTACATAAGGCAAATTAAATCACACATTAAATCCCACAACAGGCTCACCAGGCAGAAATGATTAGTTATATAATCATATTAAATTGGATTGTATTGAACTTCGACAAGTGGATTATTACTCCAAAACAATTTAAATTCTGCTAATTTATATCTTTATCCTCAGTGCTATTCATACATTGCGGATTGGGTTTTCTCTTTTGAATGTGCACAACTGTGATTGGGATTCACATGCTGTGATTGACCTGCTGGTTTTATTCCACATTACATTTCACAAACGTAGACCGAGACAGCCTGATGTACGTTTGTCACTTTCTAAGTGGAGTTCTTTTAGGCTGAAATGACAATATTTTTAGACAGATACAAATGACATTGCATGAGATTTTTTTGCTAGTCCATCCATGCATTTGCAATGCTCAAGTGAAAATAAAAGGAATGTTGCATTAAAACTACTCTGACTAATACGGTTTGTCCCATAAGTTATGGAAAAGAGTAAACATAGCTGGTAACGACCCACCTCTGCCACTTGTCCTCATGAAAGTTGCAGATGAGCTGTTGTCTATCCCAGATTACTTTTGGTGAGAGAAGTGGGGTCCACCCTGGACTGATTGCCAATCAAGTATACAGGTTTTTTGTGGCCTTTATGCAGAACAATTCCGTTTTTATGAGCAGTGTTATATTGGCAGTGAAAAAAAAGTTGCAGAGAACACCACCTTTCCTTGGCAGAGGGAATAAATCACATAACCTCCAGCATTTTTCTGTACATCCTATTCCTCCATGTCCCTTCCAGAATAGGACCACTTTTAATTTCCATAATGGATCATTTTGACAGCATGTTTGGCTCCTCCCCACATAAACGTCATCAGCGTCTACTTTTGACCTCTATCCTCAAGCGCGTTGCTCAAAGAAGTCATCCGTCGGCCTGTCGCCTCTTTATTGATGATCCCACCTTCCACCCGAGGTGTATTGTCAACGCTATCGATCGCTTGAGCGCATCTTCCACGGCGACTCCCGTATCGATCGTCCAGATGGACATCAGTCAACGCGTGTGCCTCGAAAGGAGGCCACGGCAAAGTGCTGCTTAAAAGGTGGCCCTGGCAGCAACAATGACAGAGAAAAGGAAAGCATGTACAATTGGAAAGTGTACAAAAGCAAGCCATTAGAGCTTCTTCGTGGCAATGGGGAATCTGATGAGCCATTTCTCAGGAAGACTACACCAATGTGACATTAGGGTTACTGTGTGAATTCTGAGCAGTTGAATGTTAAATGAAAGAGTCAACGTCAGTCAATGAATAAAGAACATAAAGGGAGCTCTTGTTAAACATGTCTCTCTTCCTCTAGAGAGAGATTAATTTATTTCTGTGTGTGTGTGTGTGTATATATATATATATATATATATATATATATATATTTTCCCCCAAAAATCAGAAAAACTAAAAAGACAACTAAGCTGTCTACGGTTATTTTTCAGCAAATGTTGATAGAAAATTATATAAAATATGTAAATGTGTAAATGAACGTTTTCCTCGGCAATATTATTTAACTAATTAAGAGTTTTTTTTAAATTCTTTTCTTTTCCCACGTATATTAGATTACCAACTAATTATAATGTAAATATAAAAAACATGTAACCTATTTTTCTCCAGTAGTATTATAGAACTTATTAACCTGAAGCCTAAATTTGAATTACATTTTTAACATTATTGTTTTATTTATATTTAAAATGTTCAAAACTGTATAAGTAATAAAAGAAGGAAATACATAGAGACATTTAATATAAATTAATAAATAATAAAATACATTTAA
This sequence comes from Filicampus tigris, assembly GCF_054856515.1. Lineage (NCBI taxonomy): Eukaryota > Metazoa > Chordata > Actinopteri > Syngnathiformes > Syngnathidae > Filicampus > Filicampus tigris. The sequence continues at coordinate 9,267,164 of NC_141225.1, read as the reverse complement.
GAAAATTGAACTTAACATTGAATGACTGCTTGGTATTTATCCATCCATTATCTGTACCGCTTCTCCTCACAAGGGTCGCGGGGCGTGCTGGAGCCTATCCCAGCTGTCTTTGGGCAGTAGGCGGGGGACACCCTGAACTGGTTGCCAGCCAATCGCAGGGCACACAGAGACAAACATCCGCACTCACAATCACACCTAGGGGCAATTTAGAGTATCCAATCAACTTACCATGCATGTTTTTGGAATGTGGGAGGAAACCGGAGTGCCCGGAGAAAACCCACGCAGGCAGGCACGGGGAGAACATGCAAACTCCACACAGGGAGGCCGGAGCCGGGATCGAACCCGCGACCTCTGAACTGTGAGGTGGACGTGCTAACCAGTCGACCACCGTGCCGCCGCTTGGTATTTATATGTGACTTTAAATTATGGCAAAGACATTTGAAATATGTTTCTATTATTTGTCTAAATTATAAACGTTACTTTAATATTTTCATATTTTCAAACTAAAGCTTTCAAAAAATGCTCCACCTGTTTACCTTTACCCCCTCAATTGACTCTCTATACATGCAGCACTTCCACAGTGCAGCTGCCAAATAAACTGCTGCTTATTCCTTGATCTTAATGCTGTACATTGATACTTGGGGACTTTTTAAAACGATCATTATTTGATGTGGTTACTGTTGTGCGCAACTACTATCCACTTAGCTGCTATAAAACCAGAATTTCCCCACAGTCTCATAAACATTTCTTCTATCATCCCTATAGGTGAGGTTGGAGGAGGCCCAGAGGACGAGGAGGAGGACGAGGAGGTGCCACCCCCCGACTCCGAGGAGCCGGTGCTGGACATATGCAGCCCGTGCTCCCTGACCTCCTCCATCGTGGTGCACATCTCCGAGGAGGAGCGTCACAAATACGAGGAGGAGATCCGGAAGCTCTACAAGCAGCTGGATGACAAGGTGACAAATTCATGGCAGGGAATACGATTATGCACCGTGGGCTACAGTAATGACTCTCATGGTATGCACATATTAAGAGTGCATGTGTATTATTCATGTTAATCAATTCACACGCATGTTGACTAATGTACCAGAGGAAGTGAATGGAGTCAGGCGAATAAAATGAGCATTAAGCTTGACATTTATAATCTTAAACACTTTTACTTAGCATACCTGTGCAGATGTAATATTTAACACATTTTACATTTATGTAAAGTACAAAGGGGGATTTAAAAAATAGGACACAAACCCAAACAGCCAGTTCATTATGTACATCTGGCCACCCTAATAGGATCCTATATAAGTGTAAATAGGATAGGATATATAATCTATAAACAGCCATATTATATTCTCTTAAAAATTTTACATCATTTTCATCAGTGAAAAAAGAAAAAGAGAAAGTGAAAAAAACCCATTTGACATTAATTAGATATAAAAATAGAGACTGACCGTTATTATACTTGTTTAGTTAATTAGGTTAAAGCAGGTGCACCTAATAAAGTGTCCAATTCATGTTTTTCTCAATGGGTGTTTATTTAGTTACGTTTCAAATATCTCTAATCAGCAGTAGAGTAGCAGTTTCTACATAATTGTAAAATAATATTGACGCATTCTGTGTCTCTTCCACTGAAGGATGCTGAGATTGACTACCAAAGTCAGATGGTGGAGAAGCTGAAGGAGGAGATGCTGAAGCAAGAAGAGGTAAAATGTAGAAAAACATTCAATTCTAACAAAAGTATGGATACATGTGTTCGAGAACAGCAAGTTGCTCAAGTGGGCCTGAAACTCTGGCCAGTTGGACATGTATATTCAAAGGTTTAGAAAAGGTGAAATGAAGTTCACCTGTAAAGGTTACAGTGCAATTTAAGTTCATCCTGCAGTTTCACCTTTAAACACGCTTTCAAATGGGAGACACGCGACACTTTTTAATTTCCTTTGAGCAAAGTTTAAAAGAACATCAAGCGCTCCACGTCCTGCCTTTAAAATGGCTTTGGCGAGCACAATCACAACTCCTCCCTGCGTGGGCTGACAAACCGCCCACATTAACTTCAATTTACATGCACTTGGACGCGCAAATAAGCAGTAAACTACTTCCCGGGAAGAGAAACACACACGCATATGCACTCATTCAAAAGGACTCTTCAGGGCTGCTAGCAAACAACACCAAATGTCTGTTTGCAGACTGTTAAATGGCTGTGCAATAGTGTTTGCATATAAGCCTCGCCATAGTTTGCCAGATACGTGATAAACCCTCTAATTGTGCATCATTAATGCTAGCAAGTATGCCTTGTGAATAATAAAGGGATTTAACTCTATGTTTCAATAGAGCCGAGCCTAACAGCATGCTATAAAAATGTGCACAATCAAAACCACTAGATAAAAAGTTGGTTTCAAAACTTTTCCGTTGTTTAGTAATGTTTTATGATCAAAAAGAGAAAAGAAGCTTTTTGTGAAAAAAAAAAAAAAAAAAAAAAAAAAGCAATCAGGACGGTGACTTTGCCGCTAATATATTTTGCTTTTGTGACACCTCAAACCATAAAACAAAAACAAGACTGAGAAAGCACCTGATGGCAAAATCATTTATTAGTGGCTTTTTTTACGTTCATCCTTCACTCCATCTTTCTCATGGTCACGAGACACACATTCTACTTACTACTGCAGCACAATATTCTGTTTAAACCATACATATAGGTGTGGGATGCCTACACTTCCCACTTTTCCTTCTTTGTCTTTATAATTGACAAGCCAAGATTGCACATCTAATCTTTATCTTCTACTCAAAAGCCGCCCTGATCTCGAATCCAAAGTGGGCGTGAGGGAGGTGGGAACGACAGCAGCTCCTTGCAGGCGTTCTCATTTTGTATTTGCGACATGGTGAAAAATCTGCCATATAGGCTCTATAATTATCAATGTACGATTTAAAAAATCTGCGACACAACGAGACCGCAAGGCAGTGCAGCTTTAACCAACAGCTCCATTCTAGACACATTATTTGGACTTCAGTTTGAATGAAAGCCCATTCATCGCTGTTTGCAGTATTAAAAGGACAAAAATGGGATAACAAAAAAAAGAAAGTAAGTTCAAAAAGGCAGACTTCCTGTTAGGTTTAGCGTATGGCTCCGAGACAGTTTTTTTGTGGGTCTTGGTCTAGGTCTTCCAATTTTTGTAGATTGAGGTCACCTGTGCAACTGAGGATGCTTTGTAAAAAATCATATGGGGCTACTGAGAAAAAAATTAATAAACAAAAATCATCACACAATAACCCTATTAAATAGAGTATATATATTTTTGCCAGACCTGATGTATGTGCAGTTTCACGAGTTTTCACTCAGGTTTAGACCCTCAAAAACATCATCATTTTTCTTTGAAAACAGCACGTTGCCACAGCAACAGCGCACGAAATAAAAAGCTTTGAACAACTTTCATCTTAAATGTGTTTGCAGAGGTGAAGAACTGACACTGAGAGCTCTTTCTAACATTGTATTTTCATAAAAAGTCAAATGCATGCATTTTATATTTTTTAAAACGTTATGTCTCGCCGCTGTGTATTGTGCGTCGCCCAGTTCCTGGCGTCCTCCAGGGGAGACGGCGAAAGGGTGCAGTCGGAGCTGGGCCGGCTGCAGTCGGAGAACGAGCGCTCCAAGGCGGAGGTGAAGGAGGTGCTGCAGGCCCTGGAAGAACTGGCGGTCAACTACGACCAGAAGAGCCTGGAGGTGGAAGAGAAGAGCGTGCAGAACAAGCTGCTGGCCGAGGAACTCGCCAAGAAAATGGTGGGTGGATACTTTGCACTCATCCCCGCAGGGAGGAAATTAATTGAAAGTTCACCTACGCAAGCTCTGTGAGCCAATACAAGAGCATGAGGATCAATGATTGTGTGGAATTGATTGGGCGTTAATCGTGTCTTTAGGTAAAGTAATTGAGACTAAATGGAAGTGCACTACTCGGTTGTATCCTGCAGAGGCGCTGTTGCTTCATGCTCGAGTAAAGTGGTATCCCACTGAGCACCCAGTCAACTTTTTTTTTCTCGGTAAATGTTTGACAAAGTGATTTATACTAACACTATTCTCACTTAAAAGTATACGTGTGTGCTCGTGTATATATGTATGCAGATAGACTTCGGATCCCTCAAGGACGGATTACAAAAGTAAAAATAACATTATAAAAGTACAATGAAGAATAAACAGAATTTTCCCAATCACGTCAGTCAAGATGTTTTTGTTTTTTAAATAAGAATAAATCCACACCCTTATTATGTTTTTTGTTTCGGTTGTATTTTGCAGTGGTGTAGAAACACCGTATCACAAAAAGAGCTATTTCTAAAAATGTGTCCACTCTTAAATTGGCTGTCATCCTGCTGTGCAGCGAGGCGTAGATGAAAATGTTCTCCCACTGAAACTCATCCATCTTGCTGGAAAAGTTTGTTTGCAAAAGTACAGCGGGATCAGATGTTAATTTGACTTTTCCATTGCTTATCTCTCCGGCCGAACGCAATTATGAACAATATGCAGCCGTCACGAGAGGAGCCTTTTCTGCCTTTATTTCCGAGTAATGAGCAGCGATAGTCGCCCTCATCCCATCAGAGCTTAAATAGCACGTCAATAAAGTGAAAAGCTCACAACGGGATGACTCGGTTTGAAAGCCACTGCTGCGTTTTGAAGACGCTAATGGATGGGAAAGAGTCACAGCTGGTCAGTCCTGACTGAGCGTGTGCTATTATTCACGCCAATCCTTTGAATACCTATTGGAGCTCCTTTTATACATTCTGCAAAGGATGTCCTCGCCTCAGCATTGGGTGATAAAGAGTCGGCCGCATCTCTTTTCTAACCCGGTGACTACATTTATATCTATTGAAAGTGACATTCATACTGCATATCACTGACGACCGCATCACCCTTCGCACAGTTCCAGTCTTAATGGATCCAATCTTACCGGCCTTTTTTTATTTTCTCACTCATTAGGCTCACAGATAAGTTGATTTCTTACCGTTTTCTCCACATGCCGTGTGTGATATTTTACCATTTTACTTCACCTAAGTAGTGCTGGGACTCCATTAAAACAAAGGTATTGAAGTAATTAGAAGAAGTTAAGCACATTTTAATTGAGGACATATATTATGATATATGAATGGCTAGTGCTAGTAGTGACTGACTGACAGTCAAGAGTGGACCCAACTTCTCTCATCAAAGGTTAACTAGGGCAGGCCTCAGTTACCAACAACTCTATTAAGGACAAAGCGCTCTAGAAAATGGATGGATGGGTTGTTAACACTGTGATGGACTGGCGGCTTGTCCAGGATGTACCCCACTTCTCTCGCCAAAAGCCAATTGGGATAGACTCCAGTTCACAGGCGACCAGAGTGAGGACAATTGCTATGTACGGAATCCAAAGAATTAATAGTTTATTTAAAGTATATATAACTTATATACTGAAAAGGCCTGTTTTGCAAATGTTAGTTAAAAAAAGACAAAATGACAACATTTATTTTCCCCCTGTATGACTGAATTAAAGAAAGTATATCACTCACATACTGTATATAAATATTGAGAATATAATTGACAAAAATACCAATTATTTACACATTTGAAAAAATTCCTTTCCCAATAGTTAGGAATTTAAGGTCTTTTTTTTCTCCCCCAATTGATTTTTGCCTTTGCATTACCCCACTCAGCTTTCTCTACACATCATTTTTTAGATCACATTTTGTTTTCTACAATATTAATGTGCTCGTCATCGGTATCTCCACCTGTCGCTTTCACCTCAACTGACTCCATCTTGTTCTCACTGGACGTCTTCTGGTGCAGGAAGCCCCGCCATCACTCAGTGTCACTGCCGCTCTGGTGCGCCTCCAATCCGCACTGACGGCCTGATCGCGCACCTCATTCATCATCCTCCAAATCTTGCATCACCTTTCATTAATCTCCCCCTTTTTTATACAGTGCAGTCTCAATTTCAGTCAATTATCAATCTGCTCGGTTTGACTTCATGTAATGATAAAGGGGGGCAACCTGTAAAAAGAATCACAACGGAGATGAATTGGATAATGCTGCGTTTTAAGGGGTTGGTTAACATTGCTGCAGATGGATGATGATAACGCTTTGGAATGAAAAAAAATGACAGTATAACCTTTTAAAGCCATTAATCCTGCCGTAATTGATGCCCACTTTCAGATTAAACGACACGCCATCAATAAAAGGAGCTGGAATGGCCACAGTGAGGCGATAAACACCTTTTTCCAGCCAGCTCCTTCATCACGTGCGCCGTTGTTTGTTGAGTCAAATCATTTGTTTATTTCCATGTAATTTAGTCCCGAGAGTATTGGCGCTGCAGCCTAGATATTTCATCAATTACATGTAATTGGAGCAAGGCCGTTGGGCTGTGTACAGTCAGTTGTGTTGCGTATTGTTGAATTCCTCTGCGTAGAACGACTAATATAAGTACCGTACTGGTGAGCTCGGAGAGGAGTGGAGATCTTATTACGAATCCCACAGCATTTCAAGGCAGGACACGCCCTGTTGCAATATGAATGGCTGCTGCAAAGGGCCCATGGGATCCATCAGAACACCTCAATGAACAGGATATCCATCCGTCTGTCTTAAACTGCCCCCACGTGGTCAAGGCGGGCAAATCAGAAGGAGCAGCATGCAATTGATGCAGTTTGGCGTAAATTGTTTCATTCTATTTAGTTCCATTTAAATATATCCTGATTGAATGTTTTAAAGTACAATATTATGGAGCGCTATTTCTCCTCATTAAAATACACATTACAACCCATTTTGCTGTCTTTTTGCAGACGTCTGGAACAGATTAGTGACAATTCTATTCATTTCAATGGTACAATATCCTAAGAGGCCTGCCTGGAGCAGCAACAGCCTATCATATTGCAATGGAGTGTGTTCTGCCAAGAACACCAGTGGGATTGATAGTAATGCTTCATTGAGATGTCTCAACTCCTTTCCCAGCCCTTAAGTACAGCAATAATATTAGTCGTTTAAGGCGGAAGATTATATTGTGTCTGCCTAAATGTTGCTGCTGCTCTGTTTGTGTTCAGTGAGTTGCCGAAAGGGGTAAAGCATAGATGTAAATTAGCGTTAGCTTCAAGCTAGCTATGTGGTGTTATAAATACACAAGGTGTTATTGTCTTTGTTTTACATTTGGTTTGATAGTAAACTTCAACTGGAAGAGGCAATAAACAACTTGAAGCCTCTTCTTGAAGATTTAATTACTATTTGCCCAAGTGCTGTTTGCTGTAAAGTGTGTTCAGTTGAGTCCAGTGCTCATGCACTCGATGTCAAGGTGCCAATGTAATGAGACATTTAGGGGCCCCTGCAAATCTGGCGGCCACAGGCAATCGCCCGCGTTTGCGTGGGGTATGTATGCCTCTGCGTAGAGTGCAAGCCAGCCAAACCGCTCACATCATTCGCATGCTCGTTGTATTGATTTTCTATTTGGCGGTCGTAAACTTTAGCAGTTCGCATTTCCAGGAAGTGATCGCTCTTTATTTTAATCTCTTGTTGCGTTACCCCCGCAGCAAGAAAGGAAGGAAGGAAAGGGGAAAGATTGTGCAGAGTAAATGCATGCGATGTTGGGACTAACACTGTGACTGTGATGAGAAACATACGTTTGTTCACAGCTACTTGGAACAGTGCTCACAAGAATAACCTCGGGCAATGAGCCACACGCTGCTTTACCAAGTCTAAAGACATGATTAACTGATCACATTCTGTAGCTTCCCAACTCGAACACAAAAATGTCTTATAAATAATCAATAACAACAAGTAACACAATCTATTACCACTAATACTAGAGGTGAGGATAACAATATCAATAATTATATCAGCATTACAATACCCATATACAGTAAATACTATTGATAAATATATAATAATATACCTGCTATTATTACTAATAATAAGAACATCTGAAATAATTGAAGGCAAATAAATATAAATATAATTTAAAGATACACTAATTATATATGTTTGTGTATTATTATTATTGATTAAAGTGCAACAATTTAGCGTAACTATATAATTCATTAATGTAATACATCTATGATTATTATGTATTTGTTTTGTTTTATCACAATTATATACCAACACTTTTTTATTTGTGGTCATAATGATGCTAAAACAATAAAGACATGTATTTATTAAAAATATATATTTTTAAATGATTAACAATAATAATATTATTATACTAATAATATATTTACAAAAATACATTATTATTGGTATTGTAATAATATGAACTGTATATCTGTTTTTAGTTTTCTTTGTATCCCTTTTTCGCCCGCAGACTCGCCTGGTGGCGTTGGAGGCGGAGCTTTCTCACATCCAGGAGGCAAGCCGCCACCAGAGGAAGCGCATCGCCGACGTCCTCAACGGGCTGATGAGGGACCTGAGCGAGTTCGGCGCCATTGTGGGCGCCCGTGACATCAGACTGGTGAGAGTGGATGCTCGTGTGCATTGGAGGATGAAAGGAAAACATACGATACACGCAATTCAAATCCTCAAAAATGTTTCATATTTATAGGCGTGCTTTTCAAATATTCATCAGCTTCATGCACATGAAGCACTTGTATCAAAGTTGCACACTTTTAATTATTTAGCAGACTGTACTTGCTTTCGCAGCATATGAACACCATCCCACTGTTACACTGTAAGCAACTAAGCTTCAAAGTCACAATATGTGAACAGATAGAATTCATAAATTGTACGGATGGAAACAACAAAATTTGGGTCATTGTACACACTTTACTGTACTATACAGTAATACTGGGCTTGGCATTTTACTACAAATTAAGGGTCCGTTATTCATCATCCGTTTGCGGTGTGGGTACCCTTCCGTCGTCCGCCATTCACCTTTTTTTCTGGGGTTAAAAAAATAGTATATACGACACACTGGTCCGCCTCTAATTTTAAACGGGCGTCCGTCGGCAATTCCGACTAAACTTTCACTAGCACTCCCAACATCACAAGGCGCTCTATGGTGTTTAGAGTCAAAAAGATGACATTTGTGTGTTCATGTCCTATAAATGAAGAGATGAATAAGTTGTTTTATGCCCGAGCTGAGTCATGTATGATTATTTATAAGTAGATGGAAATAATAATCACTCCTCTAACCCAAATAGAAACTATGACACATCTTAGGCTATGTGCATAATCTAAGACCTATTTAATAACTTGAGCTTTTTTTAGGGGTGTAATGATTACCGGTAGATCAGTGTTCTCCAACCTGTGGAGCCAAGCCACCTGTTTTACATAAGAAGCCACCCCCCCAAAAAAAAAAAGTATGCATACTGAAATAATGCACTTTTCTCAGTTTACTTTTCCCAGTTATCATATACGATGAATAAAAATAATCTTTGGTACGCAGTTTTTGTCTGCATATTATTGGACATAATAATTCGGCGATGAAGAGTCACTTTGCGTCATTGCCCTCATGTTCAATTCTGTGGTCCAGTTGCTGCTGGTATGAATCGAAATCAGTCAAAATCAACGTGGCTTTAGCTTAGATGTAGAAAAAAATCGCTCAACTTTGATACGTATAATTGGAAAAGTCATACATACCAGCTTTAATCCTCTGCCAACTTAAGTTACGTAGGATTTAAAATTGATTTGAGTTTCAATAAAACGGATTGACAATGGCGATGGGTGTTGCTGCTTGGACTGAGGCGCTTGCCTTTGCATTCGGGCAACAATGATTAAACTCACTCTAAAAGCTGAGCACCGGCCATACAATTTTTCCTCTATTTACTCGCTATCATTTGAAACTGGATTTGTATCCTTCCTCTGCGGCGTATTTCAGACTGTGGGTTAAACTCCGGACTTTTTTCTCACACACACTCACCTTCGATTGTGTGCGCAGTCCACGGAGATCACGGGTGTCATCGAGGAGGAGTTCACGCTCGCCCGCCTCTACATGAGCAAGATCAAGTCGGAGGTGAAGTCCATGGTGAAGCGCTGCCGCCACCTGGGCAGCCTTCAGGCCGAGTGCCAGCGCAAGATGGAGGAAACGGGCAGGGATCTGTCCTCCTGCCACCTCCTTGTCGCACAGGTGGGATGCGAGCTGCACACTGCAAAAATTAACGGGTCTACTCTCACTTTCATTACTTTTAGAGATACGAAACAACCTGCATACATAAAAAACGCAGGTAATACTAGTCAAGTGTATTTCATTAGGTTTTTGAAAGAAATTGGTAGCGCAGTCGGTGCAACCGGTCGTGGCGGCGATAGAAGTCTAAGAGGGTACTTATGCACGAGGGCTCCCCTCGGAGCCCACAGTAGCGGCATGAGTCAAGTCATTGGTGTATAGTCCACGCAGTGTTGTTTTTTCCACCAGCTGGTGTTGCGCTGCGCGTCGGAAGAGGCTGGCAGCTGAATAACACGCCAGCGCAAATGGATGTAGCATGTTCAAACAAATATGCCCACTGGCACTGTAAAACAAACAGTATTCATTTGTTAAACTCATCTTTTGGCATTAATACACAATAATAATTGTTAGGGAATTCAGGTAAGTTGTAATGAGAAAGTAGACTACACGGACTACTAGAAGTAATTCCATAATGAGAAAAGCAGAAATATATGTTCACTTTTGACGGTGTACAAGGGCCAGTAAGGAACGGACACCTCAAATATAAATGAAAAAACACAACAGTGTCAATGACTACAACCGATCAACAATACCAATCCACCAGTTTTTTTTATTGCTTTGTCCTGAGCACCAAAGCAAGACGAATAGATTGGATTTTCAGTGAATAAAAATGTTAATAAAAAAAAAATGCAAATATTGGTATATGAAATATTGGTTCACTAGTACCACAAGCTATCAACCTTTTATTACCCTTCAAAAACAATTGCTTACAGGCGATTTTGAATTTGAAAATAGGGACCGGAAGTTAGAGGAAGCTGTGTCACTGCTTCACAACCTGTAAAAATACCAATTACTACTTTGCTGAAGCATTTATTCCACTTTTTTTTTTTTTTGCTTTGACACACTTGTAGTCAATTGTTTTCATTTTCAGTGAGCGTGAACGTTTTACCAATCTGAACAGGGATGAGGAGTATCAGACTTAATTCAGCCTTTTATAATAAATGATTTTTCTATTTACCGGCTCTGTTCATTTACATTTGGGGCATATATTTCTGACATTAACCTTTTATTATAGTTTAACTAGTAATTAGATTAGTGCTCAATAGAATACTGTATGTGTAAATGCTGTTGAGGTTACTGTTGGGGGAGGGGGCGTGCAAATGTTCGGCTCGCCCTGGGCATTGGCAACCCACGCCACGGAAGTGAAAAAACATGCACATGCATCAGTTTCCATATTTTATGGCGTACGCACCTCTCAGCACGATGGGGGAACATAACAGCCTTGTGTGTCCATGTGTCAAGCATCAGCGTCAGTGCTCCATCAGGATGAGTGTAACAAGCAGCGTCGGCCTCTGATGCAGAGCCAAAATAATTCCGCAAAGTGGCTAATGCACGGGAAACGTTTCCGATGATTGACAGCGGAGGCATAACAAATACTTGCGTTGTGACAGGAGCAACTGTCTTCATGAGTGGAAAGGCTTTGTGTTAGTCACAGTCAGAAATAGGAGCCCATTTGCAAGTTACAATCTACACTAATAGTGGCCTCCACTCTGAAAGTTGCCAACCCTTCCATTTATTGCCAGGCACATTATCCCCTTTAACGTTTGGACATTTCACCTCAGATTAGCGAGTCCTTCAAGTAGACGTTTTGTACTCTCTGCAGTTGAGTAAATCGGCTGGCCATTATGGTACTGCGCAGTACACACCCCATTTGTCTCAGTATTGGACTCCAAGGTGACTGTATTTCATGTCGTGTAAAGTACACATTTATTGGACGCATTTATTCCTCATTCCTGTTCAAAAGGGTAAACAGTTGAGTGCTCACTGAAACGGAAAGAGTCCACATTAAAGCACTTTATATTGCTGGATGGTCTCCTTATCACAGATGGTCAGATAAATGTACAGTGCACGGATGAGAAACCTTTGGCCAGAGGCTCTTTTCTTGCCTGTAATATTTGTTACATTATATATGTGATTTTTTTCCTTAAAATTCATTAATGAAAAAAATTACATTTAAAGAAGGAAGTCAACCCAAACATTTTTTTTTTTTCAAAAATATGTTCTATGCAAGCCCACTAGTTGAAACAAGGCATTCTGATAAATATTGCTTTTGTGGAATAAGAGTTGACCTATTTTCTGAAGCTGAGCTGTGATTGCTTGTTACCTGAGCCCTGAGCAATTGTGATGTCATTTTCAAAATAGCCGCCCCCGAGATGGCTAAAAACGGGTGGATTTTGATGCTTAACTTATATTCCACAAATGCAATATTAATCAGAATGCCGTGTTTCAACTAGTGGGCCTGCTGGGAACATATTCTTGAAAAAAAATTGTTTGGGTTGATTTCTACTTTAATCATTTTTTTCATTTGTCAATTCATATCCTTATTTAATAACTGGTTATTTGATTTTCAGCGATTTAAAAAAACATATTGATGGTATTTGTTTATTAATTTAAACTTTCTTTTTTTTTTAATAATTACACAACGGTTAATTCTAATTCAGTTCACTATAAGCCTGATTTTACATCCATACAGTTGTGCCTTGAGATGAGAGCGCATACCAGAGGCTAATCCTGTTCTTTGTGCTCTCTGTAAGTGCAGACAAATTGTAAGCTCCCATCACTGGTCCAATTGAGAGTTTTTAGTGCTCCCCGCTGCTGATCTTTTAATCAGAAGATCTTGTTGGCCACTTTATTAAGGACAAGGCCTTCTGCTCTATTTGTCCATTGGACATCATTTATAATATTGAAATATATGTCTTAAACCAAGAACTCCCTGTAAAGTAGGGGTTTGAACGACATCACATTTTTGCTATACAACATGTATGCGATGATAGTCAAGGCCAGGTCGATCCCTTCCACCTCCAAATAATAAGTTGACTCTGCACAATCCTTGGTTGCTCTCGCCCACCTCACGACTTACATCACATTCATCGCCTTGCACGCAGTTGCAACTTATAGAACTCTGATGACCAATTGATGTAACGCAATGGCAGGGTCATTACTTGCTACAGTGCTTCACTGTATAGTTAAAAATAAAGTGTGTGTGTGGGGGTGCTTTACAAAAATGTACTGCAGTTGTGTTATGCGGATGTTCGCTTGCGTTCCGACTGTCTGTGAGGCGTTGAAAGTTGGGGCGACTGGAAGGGGGAAGAGGAGCATGAAGTTTGTCTGCAGGATGAATGTGTTTTTTTGCCGTGGTAATGACCGTTATTAATCGTTTCATTTTCACACTAAAGAGGTTGTTGATCAACCACCGCTCGTCCTCCTTTCATTGTCTGCGCCTTCTGTTTTTTTCTCTGTTACAGGTTTGACCAATTGTCTAATTTATGGATTACTTTTTCAGAGCTCATATTATTTTTTAAAAAAGTGCCCATGCAACCAGTCTTATTTTTAGTAAAAAATGTGCACATGCTTGAAGCACCACTACTAGTTTGCTGCACTGATCCAGCACCTTCCTCACCTATTGCTTCCTGGACATGACTGGCAATTAGTTGACTTCAAGCTCTAACCATCGTTGCAGAGTCGTAAGGTTTTTGTGTCGACCTCTTTTATCACTATATTCAGTAAAATCACGTTCCGTTTTCAGCACTTAATCCTCCTGTCCGTCCTTACAAGGTAAACACTTTCCCGGTTTTTAACCGTTCCCTTGGGGGTGTCTCAAACTGCTCCTTTCCGTTTCTTCCCAGCACGAGGCCAAGATCCGCTTGCTGACCGAGTACGCTCAGGACGTGGAACGCAAAAGGAGGCAGCTGGAGGAAAGCTACGACTCCCTGGCGGAGGAGCTAGCCCAGGTTCAAGCTCGAGGTACGGTAATGTGTTCTTTTACGGTTGACAAAGATTAATGTTGGCCCTACAATGTTATGTCATCGAATAGAACGCCTCAGCTTTTGAAAACGCCGACAGACACGGAATGGAGAGGCAGAAAAATACTGTCGACTAAGCGTATGCATAGATATTGCTGGAATTGATTTTTTAAAATTGTGCAGTACTGTACATATTTGTACTGAGCAGCCAGATCAATTCGTCTGTCGCAGTATATTCCATTTTCTCCTCTGTGTAGAGTCAATCTTGAAGCTGTTTTGGGATCTCTGATGACAATGATCGTTGTTAAACCCCCAAGTTTTGTTAGATTTTTAGGGGCATATTTTTCACAGAGAAACTATTGGTTGAACTCCAATTTAGGTACACATGGACATTGGACATGTAGCAACATGCACATTTTCCTCCAAATCTGCCTTTATAAATATAATACTGCTCCATTTTGATTGAGTGATTTCCATATCGGCTCTTTAGTATTAACGAGAGCTGGGAATTTTACTAAAATTTCACGGCCCGTTTATCGTCTTCCGCATGCAGCCGTGGTACCCTTCCGCCGTCCGTCTAACCGTCTTTTTGTCCGTCCGGACCAAATAGTAATTGCCTATAGGCCGGTCCGCCTATAATTTCAACCGGCTTTCGTTAGCGTTTCCTTCTAACAACTTTGACAAACTTCCACTAGCACCCCCCAGTGAATCGTAGGGCGCATATAGACAAACAACCATTCACATATTCACATCTATGAAAATCCTAGTCTTCAACAGAACTATATAAGTACAGTTATATACTACTTATATCAGGAATATATAAAAAGTGCGCTTACACTGAGTAAACATTGGGCATTATTACACTTATTAAAGCCACATTTTTTTTCAATACGGCTCTTATAAGGCGCTGGATAAACAGCGTGCCTTATACAGAATGCCAGCGAGTATAAAAGTGATTTTTGAAGCACAGCACTACAACTCATTAGCCCCTGAAATGCAAGTCTAATTAAACGCAAGGGTATGTAAACATTTACACAAGCCGTGCTGTGTTCACACATCTTGCTTTCTTGCCGTCTCAGGTTGATGGCTAAGAAACGAAAGAACAATAAACACTCGATGGAGAAGGAGGGTTTTATCTAGAAGAGCAGATTTAAGGTGGGATAAATCAGCGCTTAGTATAACGCGTACAGCACAATGTGTGACATCCTCATTAGTCAAAATGCTGTGGTAAAGCAGACAGAATAAAATGTAGAAGACAGCAAAAGTCAAGAAAACGAATAGAAAAAGCTGGACGGGTTGACGCGCCTGAGGCAATGCGAGCGCTTGTTCCTGAGAGCCGCTTTCACAGAAACTCGACTGGTGGATTTGTTCAAGGCGAGCAGCTAAATCAATATGATATCTACCCCGCTACTAACTGAAGTCAAGTAGAAAAAAAAATCATCAAAGGTCAAATAAAATTTCAAATCGTCATCATTTGAGAAATGTTTGAGATGGATACGTTTTTTGAAAGGGGACAGTGCAATTTCACATAACACATGAAAAATCATGGTTAAAAAAAGCCAGAATTAGCCAAAAGGCTATTTTTCATTTGTAGTCCCCTGGCAGCCCATGATTTCCATGGTTTCTTGTCCGTGATTTTTATAGCTTGTTTGTACAGTACTTCCAACAATCTTTTTGCACTCAGAGTAGCCTGAGACCAACTTGTTGGAACATTTTTGCAGCGTTAGCTGACATTTTATTATGGATCGACCAAAAAGTTGCAAGATTCATTTTTACATTTTAGCATATTTTGTCGATATGAGACTTAAAGGAAGGTTTTGTTTCTTAAGTGGCTGTTAGGAAAAAAAAATGTTTATACTGCAGAAATCTTTTTTTTAAGTTTTATTGTGCATTGTTTGTGTCTATCTGAACCAGCCGGCCAGCCAACATCCAATACTACAAATAACAGAATGCAACACAATAGCGGACGCATGTATAAAGTATTCTCCTCAGATTCTTTCGAAGCTGTCCTCCGGTATTCGCTGAAAAACCTGTGGTGCTAAAAGAGTAGTGCAATAAAAGTATTTCTGTGGCCATCACAATATGATAACTGATGTGAAAATGGGGGGAGGAGAAGGGCATCAGACTGTGTTTGTCTATTTTAACTAATTATAACTCATCAGACCACACTTCATGATCATTTATTCAGAAATCGAGGTCCTCCCCAAGGGTGAACATAATTTTTCTTGGATTGCATGTTAGGTAAAAGAAGACTCCACATACTAGGAGGTGTGTCTGTGGGTGTACATGGTTGTCAGTCAGCTTGATTTAACCTCTTTTAGCCACTAGACAGAGAGCTTTGAGTTGTGTTAGTGTGTGTTTCGATGTGTGTGTGTGTGTGAAGAAAGGAAATCCCAGAATCCCTCCCAGGAACGTGAAGATAACGCTGCATGGTGGGAAGGGGCGGGGATACATACTCAAAGCCGGGAGACATGTCAACAACCAGAAAATCCAATCATGTTATTGTGTGCGTGCGTGTGTCTGTGTGTGTGTGTGTGCACGAGCATGCGTGTTTCTTACAGAAACCTTGTCACGGTTGGCCAGTGAGGACAATGGCTCTGTCCAGGGATGCCGTGACATACAGGTAACCATGACAACAACAAGAGAAAGTAACCTCATGCGGCGGCCATTTTTTCACATCGCTATCAGTTAACTGCAGACTGCCAGTGTTTGTATATGTGTGTGCGCGCTTCGCTTGACTACAACTCCGTTGGCTTTGTTTGTATTCCATGCGTACTCTTTGTGTCGCTTCTGTGCTCACCTCAACTGATTCGCTCTTTGTTTAACAGACACAAACCGTGTTGTGATAAATGCAAGCCCATTTTTTACATCTTAACCGATTTTTAAAATGTTGAATAGTAAAGGCCCCCCACACATGATGAGGAAAAATTGAGTAGTTGACTCGGTGCTGCTTGAGATGACCAACAATGTACACCACACACGTAACAATATATCCACTGACAATCCTGAGTCTCCTCCCCAAAACATTTGAACAGGTTTAACATTTACAATTGTCGGCCCCGAGTGTTTGGAAAATCAGGAACGGAAAGTCCCTCTTAACAAACAGCATGAGGGAAAATACTGTACTTTGACTACTCTGCTTTCCCAAGACATTTTTCACAATTGTTCATTCGTCATCCGCCTTTAATCAGCCTAACCTGCTACAAAGCCCTCCTTGTGCTCTATAACTCTTTTTTTGTGTCCAATACCTACAGAATTTTAAAAATACTACGCTTAAGTAATACTTAAAGAGGAAGTCTACCCAAACATATTTTTTTCAAGAATATGTTCTTGCATTTGCGGAATATGAATTAAGCAGCAAAACCCACCCGTTTTTAGCCATCTATGGGGGCGGCCATTTTGTCACTTTTGTCAACTGAAAATGACATCACAACCGCTCGGGGCTCAGGTAACGACCAATCACAGCTCAGCTTCCGAAATTAGGTCAGCCGTGATTGGTCGTTACCTGAGCCCAGACCAATCACTGAGTGGAATTGTATTCTTCCAAATTGGTACAGTTTGTATCATTTATTTTGGTAGACTTTACAACTTTTGACCATGGAAACACAGAGAAAAAAATATGTGTGCATCACAGAACTAAAATTACTTGAAGAATGGAAATGGTATTTTAGTAATAATAATAATTGAAGTATTTTGGGTGCTGTCTGAACAGTTCAGTGAAGTTGCTTGTTTTTGTGTCCCTACGTACTGTGATTTTGATTTGATTGATTAATTTTATTGAACATAAAAACAACATGAAAAACACGAAGGAAACAAAAAACTAAAACAAAAAATCAAAATGAAGGGTCAGTACTTGCTTCAGTACTTAATTCAGTAAAGTTTATATGTTCAAGAGGAGTAGGAAGAAGTAAAAAAACTTGTCGAGCCCTACTCCTTGTTCACTATAAAATATTGGAAATCATGTTCTATTAATACTAAGGTGGGTTATTCATAAATACATACACACATATACCTGAGCATAACCCATATAAAAAGTAAACTAAAAACGCTTATTTTACATAAACGCATTTTTCCGTACGTAAACACTATAAGTAGAAACAAAAAAAACAAAAGTATAAATATAAACAGTCATGCACCTATTATACACATGTATGGATAATCATATTCATAAACCAAAAACTAAACTAAAGTTAATTAAGAGTTTCACTTTCATTTCCTGTGTCTACTGTGCTGTGTCAGTTCATTTGATACCCTTGAAAACTCTTCATGTACTTGTTTGCATACTCTAACAAACAAAACCCAAATGACATAGTTGGTAAAAGGACTTAATTTGTCTTGTGGCGGGTCTGCCTCCCTCAGAGAACTCTGGAGAAGCAGATGGAGTCGCACAGCGCGGCGCACAACGAGCAGCTCGGCCACCTGCGCGACAAGATCAATGAGCAGCAGAGGATCATCAACGACTTAACTCTGTCAGTGCCTCATTCCTAACATTCATTGCCTTCTCGTGATATAAAGGGAAGTAACAGAAGTGGTAGTAGAAGGAGAAGTCATCTTTAACTATGTGCTCATTTAAATAATTAATGTTGGTCACAGCAGGAGTTCATTTCTGGCCCTCGGGGTCACAACTAGTCTCAATGTTGGACCCACATTTTCCCATGGCCGTTAAATAACCCACATGTACATGTTTGCAAATCACATTTAAAAAAAAAAAAGCCATTAAATGTAATAATTTGGTATCATAATTGTCCAAAATTGCCTTTGCGTTTATTTAATTCAAGGTTTTATTCCATTTTTCAAAGTTAGCCTTTAATTTAATTCAATAAAATGGGTAAACCATACTTTCGGCAGAAAAAATCCGTTACCGTCGTTTCATTTGCATTTTCAATATACTTAACCTTTTGTTTCCGCTGGAACTTTTTCATAAACTAAAACCGAAATTCAATTGTTTCACTTTAAAATACGATGTTAAACATGTTTGTTTATTCCGCGACGACCGATTAGTTTACGTGTCCAGCGTGGTGTCCAGTTTTATTGCAAGTGACCGTATAATAAAATCGATGGATTTATCGTTTCACGCTAGATGTACACAAAATTTTTGGTGTACATATTCGACCATGAGTCAGCAGGATTTGAAAGGCGTGCAGCTCACATTGCCTTGTGACGAAATACTGTCCCGAAATTCTGAAAATGTAACGGTCGTGTCAAGACACAATCCTGTTTTGTGTCTTGCAACAGCCGCATGTGCACGGTTGTTGCAGGATGCAAAACAGGTTTGCGTTATGAACTCACCATACACGGTTTAGAAAATCAAACTTTTTCAACAAAATTTTCCATCAACTAAGAACCTGCTGGACAATATGTATTGACTGTTGATATTTTTAGTAATTTGTAACCGTTTTTCAACTGAATATCTTTGTGTGAAGGTAGTGAACCTGTTCAAATTTAACAATGATTAATTTTTCAAAGACTTTGGTACTTGAGTGCTCTATGTTTGGTTTCATTCAACAATCTCCTGCAAGCAAAGGGCTGGGTGAACTATCTTTATTTATTCATTACACACTGCAGGAAGGTTTTTATTGAAAGCATACCTTTGTATCATTTTTAAATGGTTTTAAGTTTTAAGTTTAGTTTTGGGCTCACATCCTGGACCATATATTTCTGAGAACAACCCATCTAAAAATAATTAAGAATTTTTATTTTTGGGGGAAATTTCTCCAAAATATTTCCTATCTTTCAAACCAAGCACGTTTGATTCATTCCTTTTTCTCCCAAAAGAGCCTTTGAAAACACACCATCCTTTTCAACTGAAAAACACAAAATTAGATTTGAAAAACGCTTTTTCAAAGCACAACATTAAAACATAACAGGTAAATAAAACTGCACACATATATCATGGCACATAATCAGATACAGTATGTCCCTTTCATATCTGAATGCAGACTACAAATTAAGAAGTAGTATGACAAGCCTATATATGATATGAAGTGTCCTTTTGTGTGTGCGTCCATTCAGTTGGAACCAGAAGCAAGAGCTGGAGCTGGAGCAACTGCTCAACGACTACGAGCGTCTCCGCGGTCGAGAGCATCAAAAGAGCAGACAGCTGGAGGAGCTAACGTAAGATGTCGCTTTCTTTTTTTTGGCCAGCGTTCAAACTCTCGCCTGCATGGGAAATCCTGCGGGCCACCTGCCGCTTTTCTTTCATATCCTCCATCTTGGTCCCATTCATTTTTTTTCCCATCTTTCTGTCATTTTCTCACCAGTAGTGGTGTGCAACCTAATAACCTGAAAGGGGCTTGGGTACCCCACTGTTGCTTTAGAGTCTCTTCTAAATTCTCTGTCCAGAACATTAGGAACACCTGCATAGTCTAATGAGAATCATGGATCCAAAATCAAAAGGCTTTCTTGAAATTGCTGTGTTTGAATATTCTTCCCAACAACGAATGTGCTTTTTGGGGGCCTCAGCATGCCTGACAATTCACCAACTTGGCAAGTGTGTCTGTCCTGGTGAAAATGTCTGCATTTTAGGGGTTCTGACCACGACCCTCAATACTCAGTAGGTAGGAAAGTTAGGGAAAAAAATACCACCTCAACATCAATTTTAACGATCAACACGTGATTTGGTGGACATCTTATATAACAAGGCACACAAAAAAGTCTCAAGGGCCCATGCCCAAAATTGAACAGGAAGTCGGCCATTTTGGTTCGAAACAGCCATTGAGGGCGAAATTCCAGGTCTTGTACTTTGAAGAACTCTTAGGAGGGAATTTGTCCAAATGAACTCCAATCAGAAGCGGATATCCAAGACAGATGTCCAATACTTACCGGCTTATTTTTCGTCTGCACCTTCAAATGTGGGTGGAGCTTGGAGTCAAAGTTTAATGAGCATTTCGAGGATTCTCCATGAAAACGGGGGTGCATGCAAGGGCTCGTTAAAGGCTACGCAGTGATTTCAATTATTACAGTGGCTGTAGTTTCAAGTGTTATAAAACAACCCCCTCATGTAGCTAAACGATAAAATGTAACACCACCATTTTACAATAAGCATACCCTTGGTGAGTGGCTGAATAATGATGTTTATAAAGTTGTAAAACATTAATAACCATAATAAATGGCTTTCTACCGTTTTCAATAGCTGGTGTTGGCTCACTTTCAGGAATTCTTAAGATACTGCTTCACTTAAATCTTATCAATTGACTTATTATTACTCTTTAAAAAGCATTAACAGACATTTTTTTTTTGCATTCCAAAAACAGTTCCTATGTTTTGAGGACATTCTTTCATCAAAATTCACTAATAACCTCCTATTCCTTTTGACATTTAAATTGGCCTGTTTTTGTTTTGCCTTTTTTGGGAGTGGCGTGGGGTACTCTCTTATGCAAATGTGTCACTGCTGAAACTGCCCTCTCTACTGCAGGGCCAACACAGAGTCATACTTTCACAACCATGACAAATAGGGGCGCAGTTAGTGGGTCATGACTTGTTGATTCAAAGCGAGTGTCTATCTATCTATCTATCTATCTATCTATCTATCTATCTATCTATCTATCTATCTATCTATCTATCTATCTACATAGCATCCATCCATCCATCCATCCATCCATCCATCTATCTATCTATCATCCATGATCCTTCTATCTTTCGTCCATTCTTCCATCTATCCATCTGTTAGTCCGTCCATCTGTTTGTCAGTCTACACTAGTATCATACATCTATCATTCGGCTTGTGTAGACAGCATGTTTGATACAGTCCTGGTATTGGAAATGTCTTGTGTGCTTAATGAAATGGCTGATGTTCCAGACACCACTGATGCAATCGGTCGTTTATTTTAATATTGCATTTCTGTGGAAGTCTGGGATTTTTTTCCCCATCTGTTTCTCAGCTGCCAAATAGGCTCTGCGCTGACCTTTGCAGCACATTGCATCACATGACAGATTTGTTCATTTCTTTAAATAAAAGCTTCAGACAAGTGCAGCTCACACTCTGAGTCGAATGGAAGTTGAATGTGAATTCTCCATCTTCCTGGCAACTTTTAGATTTCTCCATGAGAGACACGAGCAGTCCAAGCAGGACCTGAAGGGCCTGGAAGAGACGGTGGTAAGTCGCTACTCGGATCACTTCTGGTGTCACGGACTGACCATAGGCTGCTATATACTCCGCTTTACTCCTGCTCCTGTTTTAGGCCCGTGAGCTGCACACCCTCTTCAACCTGCGCAAGTTTTTTGTCCAAGACCTCACCACTCGCGTTAGAAAGGTAAGCCACACAAGTGAGATCTTGTTCATTGTATTGCTCATATTGTACTGAGGAGCTTTGCTTTGTCACAGTAACTGCAATTTCCTGTTCCATGGCCAGCACAAAAAAAGCCAAAGAAAAAGCAAAACACCCTTGTGGAGTGAATCATTTACATGCCAGACACTTTCCTTTATAAGTTTCCTTTCCTGTACTATGGTGGAAGAAAGGAGGGTGGAAGGATGGAAGGTTGGTATGAAGGATGGATGCAAGGAAGGAATGGAATTAACAAGGATGATATAAAAGTAAGGAAGGCTTGATGGAAGTGAGAAAGAAAGTATAAAGGAACAGAGCAGGGAAACGTGATGGGAATGATTGAGGTAGGAAGGATAATGCTTCGAAGGAAGGATTAATGTATGGAGGGAAGGTAGGAAGGAGGGAAGCAAAGGCAAAAGAACAACGGAAAGAAGGAATTAAGTTGGGAATGAAGGACAGATGAAGGAAGAAAAAAAGGAGGAAGGAAGAATTTGAGGTAGGAAGATGATGGACGGATGGACGATGTCATGTAGGAAGGCTGACTGAAGGAAGCATGGATAAAGGGAAGGATGTAAGGTAGAATGGATGGAAAGACGCAAATAAGGATGTATTAAGTAAGAAAGGCAGGGAAGCTGGGAAAGATGGATGAAGGAATAAGAAAGGAAGGAAGTAGAGAATGAAAGATGCCTCGATGGAAGAATAGAATAGAATGATGGAAAGAAGGAAGGATGAGGGAATAAAAGATGTAAGGCAGGGTGGAAGAAAGGACCAAAAATAAGGTGGAAAGGTAGGAGGGATGGAAGGAAGGCTATGGAAGGGGGAAGACAGGTAGGAGGGAAGGAAGGAATGAATGAATCAAAGAAGTCTGGAAGGAACGTGGAAAGAATGGAAGGATGGAAAGAAGGAAATGTGAGGGAGTAAAAGAAGGAAGGAAGAATGGAAGAAAGAATGAAAGAAAGAAGGTGGAACAGTATGATGAATAGAAGGAAGGCAATAGAAGAAAGGAGGAAAGTGAGGGAGGGAGGAAGGAAGGAAGGGATGAAAAAAGGTTGGAATGAATGTGGTAAGAATGGAAAGAGAATAGAATGAAGGAATAAAGGAAGGAAAGAACGTATGAAGGAACACAGGAAGAATGTAAAAATGGAAAAAAGAACGAATGAAGGAAGGAAGGGTTGATGGAAGGAAAAAAGGAAGGAAGAAGCTCACCATTCATTTTAGAGCCTCTACCATGTCAACACACCAACACAATGTGGACTTCAAACCCCAAGGCTGGTCTTGAATCCCTAATTTGAAGCCATATCCCTTGTTTAAAACTTGACATCTTTCTTGGAACCATGATTCGAAACCCTAGCTACAAACCCTGCCCCAGGTTGGAAACCCAATTTTGAAACCCTAACATTAGCTTGAAACGCCCAATCAAAACATGTTTGACACTGGCTGTTACTTAACATATTTTAATTGGGAGTTCATAAATGTGTCCATGTAAACGTAGCCAATTGCACTAAATGTGGAACTGCATTCAAATCAAACAATTTGCAAGTGTATGCCCGCCTACTTTTGGTCCAGCCTGTACTGAATATGTTGCTGTTGTCACTGCCAGAGCGCAGAGATGGAGCGTGACGGCAGCGGCGGGTACATTACCCAGAAGCAAAAGATTTCCTTTCTGGAGACCAACCTTGACCAGCTGACCAAGGTCCACAAGCAGGTAATCCCAGCCGGCACATAGCCACCATAACGGCAAAAAGAGGCAGAGCGACAAAGTCATTAGCTGTCCTCTGTTCAAAATGAGAACGTAGCGTACTGTTTGTATTGCACTCAAGCTCGAAAACGACTCCTTTGGAAGGCACGCAAAAAAAAAAAAAAAAAGCTAAGCAAATACAGTAAATTAAAAGTTGTTGTCGTTCTCCTTTGGGTGAAAGCATCTCTCAGGATCATCAATCATCCGTGCACAGAGACTTCACCCGAGCGTCTCCTCGGGAAAATAAATAAATAAATTCATTTTTTAAAAAAAACCAAAAACGAGTAGGAGCAAGCGTTTGAAGCAGCAAGGTGCCTTCGGGGAAACTAAGCAGCGCAGCGGAAAATCGTTGCTTGGATTTTAGTGACTGCAAATGAATTCAACTCATGCAGGCGCACACAAACATGGCTGTAGACAATTTCTTCTCTATGGGAATTCATGGAAAATAATCGGTTACACACTTAAACTACTCCCTTCAATAAACTTTCATGAAGGACATAATGTCACTGTCAGGAAAACTTTTTGTGTTGATAGATAAACGTAACAGCAATGAAACAACAGACTACCTTAACGTTGATGTAAACTCCCTTTTTGAGACCGATTCTTCTTCTTTTTTTTTTTGGCGCGTGTCGAAAAGCCTCCAAGGAAAAAGCAAGCTGTCGTGTACGGGTTATGGCTTGGTGAAATTACAAATTGTATGACTTCCAAAGTGCCTGGCGTAAACAAATGTAGTGGACCTGAGGCCACAGTTGTTCTTAATGACTGCTGCAGTGATCTAATCGTACTGTGGCTTGCCTCCTGCTGATGCTGGAGGAATCGAGCACAAACTCAGTGGTCATAAATCAACAAACTCCACGACTAAGCACAGAGGTCTCTGCACTGCAGTTACACCAACGCTGCAAACCACCACACACTATGCAAACCCACAAAACGGCACACGTGGCTCAATACTTTATAAAAAGAAAATATCTCGGTGCAAATTCGACCACTGTCCACCAATGAATGTGTAACTAAAACCATAAATAAAACATTTTGGATGCAAAAAATAATGAAAAACAACAATGGAATTTGATTTTTTTGCATTTTGGGGATTACTGCAACGTAACCCACGATGATTTCACGAGGGGGCTTTGTTGTTTGTGTTGCAGTTAGTACGCGACAATGCGGACCTCCGCTGCGAGCTGCCGAAGCTGGAGAAGCGTCTTCGGTCCACCGCCGAGCGAGTCAAGGCACTGGAGGGTGCCCTGAAGGAGGCCAAAGAGGGAGCCATGAAGGACCGCCAGCGCTACCAGCAGGAGGTGGAGCGCATCAAGGACGTCATGATGAGGGCCAGGAATCCCTTCCGCCGGCCTCACGCCGCACATATAGGTACGGCGCCACCTGGGCGGGAACTTGCTTCGCCCAGTCAGATGCTCAAATGAATTTGACACTGGATTGACTCTGTAGATGCCCAATTCTTATTTAATGGCTATATCACTTTTTTTTTTTTTACTATGCCCATGTACATTTAATCTGACATATATTCACACCGATGGAAAGGAAAAATCAACACCACTTTTGTAGACTTTGCGATCTGATCGAGTGGATCAAAATCGTCGATATTTTGCATTTTAGACCAAAGGCGAGTTGAGCCATTCTCGTGACTTGATTACATAAAAAGTCAATACTGTTTGTGTATACAGGGCTGAATTTGTACAGCTACATCGGAGCCAAAGGGCTTCGAGAATGTGCTTACTTCGTGACAAACATATGAGCCAGAAAGTAGCAGGTGTAAGCTACTTGGCGTAGCTGCTAAGTAAGTGTTTGGAGCTGTTGAACCAAGATATCGTAGTGTAATAGTGTGAGCAAACGCCCCGGCCACCTGAAAGACTGGCAAGGTTCATGCATTTCTTTTCATGAATGTCAGAGAAGGAGATGTTGTAAACATGTAAACCAGGGGCGGACCCAGATTGACAGACCCAGTGAGATTCATGAAATAATATATACTTTTAGATTTTTTGGGAAATTATTATGACATTATTTTTTAATTTGTGTTTTGTTGTGTTTTTTTTTAATTGTGTTTAATATTAAGAATGGCACAATTGAGGTTGTTTAAGGAAGATCTGAACTTCATATTATTCACTTTGTCATTTTATTTGAATATACGATGTGTCAGGAAGGGAAGCTTGTGCTCAGTGAGGGAAATATTTAGGCCCACCCCGATTTATCCAAGCCCACCTATTAGCCATGTTCTGGCTCCGCCCCTGATGTAAACATTACATCTCATACTTCATAGAATATATTTAATAATTTATCACTATGGCGGGGTTTGACTGTAGAGTAAATATATTAATGGTTTAAATAGTTATTGCTCCATCTTCTGAACAATTCATGAACGAGTATTGTTTTTTTTCAACCTTATGGTCGCTGATCGACCCCAAAAACCCTGATCGCGTGGAGTCTAATTATTTTGGTTCTGAAAAATGCCTCAACGGAGCTTAAGTGTTGTAAGGAGTAAGAGGTGCATAGCAATGTAAACATACACGTTAAAAAAAAAGAGCTTCCTCTAATTGCCGTGTAGATTAGAATAGAACACAAGAGGACATGTAATTATTAACTTTTCACATGTGACGCCTGCTGTCTGTGTGTTTCATCACCCTCACAGCTGATAATTGCTCTTGAATTGCACCGTGAGAAAGCTCCCACATGTTCCTGCTGCGATGTGTGTTTGTGTGTGCAATCCTGGTTGTGTCTCTTCGTGTTATGACTTTCAATAAGATTTGCAAGGGAAGGGGGCCAAAACTCCAAATTGCTTTTTTCACTACTGCTCAAGGATGGACTTGAGTGTTGTTGTTTATTTTAAGATGTTATCCATCACCTATTTTATTTCCTCCAAACCACCAGCACTCTGACAATGTGGCCGCCCGTGAACAAGTGCTTTTTCCTTTTCATAAGAACAATCCTTTTATTTTAACCATGACTGCGGTTTAGGTAGCTTGGCTATAGCAAAGGGGCTATGTCTATTTGAAGTTGAATATTTATTTGTTGAAGTGGGTGACACGCCAAGTGATTACTAGAGGCAGGGCATTTTTTCAAGAATATGTTCATTGCAAGCCTACAAGGCATTGTGATAAATATAGCATTTGTGGAATAAGATTTAATCCACTCGTTTTTAAGCATCTCTGGGGGCGGCCATTTTGTCACTTCTGTCGACTGAAAATAACATCACAACTGGGCTCAGATAACAACCAATCACGGCTGGCCTGTTTTCTGAAGCTGAGCCGTGATTGGTCATTACCTGAGCCCTGAGCAGTTGTGATGTCATTTTCAGTCGACAGAAGTCACAAAATGGCCGCCCCCGTAGATGGCTAAAAACAGGTGGATTTTGCTGCTTAACTCATATTCCGCAAACGCAATATTAATCAGAACGCCGCGTTTCAACTAGTGGGCCTGCTGGGAACATATTCTTGAAAAAAAATATGTTTGGGTTGATTCCTC
This sequence comes from Filicampus tigris, assembly GCF_054856515.1. Classification (NCBI taxonomy): domain Eukaryota; kingdom Metazoa; phylum Chordata; class Actinopteri; order Syngnathiformes; family Syngnathidae; genus Filicampus; species Filicampus tigris. The sequence goes on along the minus strand of NC_141225.1, from coordinate 9,239,794 downwards.
CTTCAAGCAGAGGTACTATGTTCATTATATTGATGGTGATTTTGCTTTATAAGAATTTCCATCTGAGCATGCCTCATTTTTTCTAGCCAAGCCTGTGCGTCCTGGCCACCCCTCGCCCACGCACGCCGTCTTCACCCGAGGCCTCAGCGAGCACCCAGTTTCAGTGAGCGATGATGCTCCCCGCGGCAACCCGCCAGCTCTACAAGCTGCCGCCTCGGCACCGGAAAGCGATCTCACTGCCTCTGAAAGCAACCAGAATCAACCCGCCCGACGATTGGACCACCAAAACAACACTCAGAAAATGTGAGTCGCTCATTGTTTTTGGTGCGTACATGTGATTTCGGTTTGGCACATTTGATGATATTAAGTAAGGCACAGGACGTTTGACTGCCTCACGCTCGACACACATCCACTTGGCAGACAAATACTGTGCAGCTCAGCCTCTGGTTAGTGGACGTCTTGACTCGCCTAGGGCAGTACGTCAAACGTGTTAACTCATTTGAAATGGCATCACACAAGGTGAATATCAGTGCGACAGTGGGAAAAAAAGACTAGCGCAACGCTAAAGCAACTTCCAATAGCCTTGAAACAGCCTCTCACAGGCTCTCCAAATGGAGCCAGAGCAATAACAAATGTGTTAAGTGTTTTTATAGCATAATAATTCACACTGATTAAACTGTTACTGTTGAACTGTTATGCATTCATTCATTTCCTAATAAGAAAACAAACTCTATATATTGCACAAATTATAAACTGTGAAGTGCATCCGGGGAGTGTTTACAGTGCTTCAGCTTTTCATGTTTTATGTTACAGCCTTTTCCCAACATGGACTGAATTAACCTCATATCATGACAAAAAGTGCATTTATTTATTTTTCATTCATTCTTAGATGATTGTGTGTATGTATGTGTGTTAGTATATACATATACATATATATCTATCTATATCTATATATAGATATATATATATGTATGTATGTATATAATTGCTTATATATATATATATATATATATATATATATATATATACATACATACACATATACAGTACACTGTATGTTTTATTTGATTGTATCTACTATTTTGTTCATTTGTAGGTGAATTTACAGCTTGCAGTTAGCAGTTTCATGTTGAATGTCATTAGATGTGTTCCTGTTTGCACAAAAGCAAAGCACTTTTGTGTTTTTCCCTGAATGTGCAAAAAGTGAAGCGTGTTTTTTGGCCTACCATTACATCCCCGCTGTTTGGTGTTCTGCTGACGCACAAATCAAAGCTAAAGACTTTGATTGCTGATCTTGAGCCTCTCCTCCCGCTTTTTGTAGGCCTCCGCCGAGCCAAGCCGACACCGCCGAGATGCTCGATTCAGAAAACGGTGAGCTTCGACCTCACAGAGCCTGTTAAGATAATGACATGTGTCATTATATCTGTCAGTGGAAAGAGGGAATCTAACTCAGAAAGTTCTTCTCAGCAGCATGTGAGATTATGCGGTTGAGTCCATACTTTCGCATCATACCTGCATATCACCCAGCATTCCTTGGATGACATGATATCAGATTGGTAAAGGCCTCTGGAGGAGACAGATAAGGCTGGCTAGGTCGATCCATGTCAGCCTCCGAGCAAAGGATGGCGGTTGCTCGGTAACTGTCAAAACTGAAGCAAAGCTGGAACGCCGCAACTGGATTTGGCTTCTTTTGTGTAGCTTGGCCATTAGAAATAGCCCTCAGTGCGAGGCAGTGCATTCTACATCAATGCATAGTCAGTAAACACAGATGAATGTCCTGAAGATGGCAAAAACGTTGTGAAACTTGAAATTATACAGAGGTGCCACTGTAATGTAAATTAACACCTCCCTGGCAGTATCCATAAAAATAGAGTATTAATATGGTTGTAAATGTGACATTTTTGACACAGCTTCTGAAGTAGCTGTGGTGCAGTGTTCTGGTTCTTTCCACTCCCTTGGATGCATATATTTGGACTCGTGTGCCATGAATTTTAATAAGAGCAGTAAAAAAAAAGCTGTGCATGTGGTGTACCTCCAAAGCGCTCTTTTGGTACATTTCATGAAACGAAGCTTCCTGGTGGGTTTTAGAGCTTCATTATCTGCCATATATTTTCCCGACAAACGACATTAGGCCTGGACGGTCTAACAATCTGGACACCCATGAGGTTCCCAGACAATAGCTCATGTCATTACATTTGTGTAAAGTGCCAGGAAATTTACGACGGCTCCAGACACGAATAACAATGAGCCAAAGTCTATTATTGTCACCACAACGTTAGGTACAATAATATTACAGTCACCTTTTTTAGCTGCATGAGAGAGTTTAAATAGCAGAATCACCCCTAAGAATGTTTTATCTATCTAAAGTGAGAGTTATCATCTTTAAAAAAAAATCTAATTGGGATCTAATTTGACTGGACTTGTGCAACTTATAAAGTGCACCTTTCCTTTTGGAGTCCATGAGAATCCAAAATGGTGGTGATTCCCCCGCCTGAGCAGTTCAGGGACACAAGATGAGACGGAAATGCAGTCGTTACCTTTCCTGCAAGCACCCGCTTAATTGAATTGACTGAATTTGACTGAAGCCATAATGTCTTGAGAGTGCTTTTCCGTCAGTGTTTAGTTAATAATAAGTAATATTAAATAGAGCAGACTGTGTGGTGGCAGTGATTTCAGGAGGAAAATGTCACTGTGATTATTTGTGCAAATACAGAAAATGACTAGTGACCTTTAAAAGTTAGGATGATTATCTAAAAAAAAAAGCACTCTGATAGAAAAGCAATAAGTGGCTTGTTATCTCATAGTGTCGCGGAACATTATGTAAGATGAACAAATAAAAACCAGCGCGACATTATAAAAGCGCCACCTCCATATAAAATTCATGTCACTTTGCCTCAACCGGTCTAGAAAAGTGATGACCGACCGCACTTATACTACATAATGTATGTTGTCCATCAATGTTTTATTCATTTAGTCACCAGCCATATCACACACTGCTGTGGAGTGGGCTTCTACTCTTTAACCAGTCACTGTAGCACCAACAGCATGTCCAAGTTGACTTTTTTAGTTCAAGAATTTCAGTAGCATGAGGACGACGACCCATACACACTCACAAAAGCCCGGCACATTATAATGGTCACACACTGTTATGGGATGTCACTGCACTCCTCGATCATGAGTCATCAGTCAACGAAACTGCATGCTCAAGGTTTTCATTTAAAGAGCCTTAATTGTGTGACAAAGAACCAATACGTAGCCACAAAAGCCTGCTACCTCATACTGGTCACACTCTGTTGTGGGGTGGCCTTACATTCCTCAACCAGATGTCAGAGCGAGTCAACCACTGTAGTTGGGTTGGTTAGTGTAACACGAGGTGCAGAATCTAGAGCCACAATAGCCAAATACCTCTTGTTTTGCTAGTCACAAAGCTGTGGAATGACCTTCAACTCCTCAGCCAGATGTTGTAGCAAGTCAGCCAACCTGTGCTTGTGCTGGTCGACCAGGAGTAAGCGCTAGTCAGCTCGTGTTGGTCACCGTAGCACTTATAGAAGAGTACAACTGCGGGTTTGCTGGTTACAAACTGCTGTGGGTTGACCAGTACTCCTCAGCCAGGTTGTTGTCAGCATGAACAGTGGAGGTAGTCTCTGCTAAACACAATCCTGTGGGGCCGAGTGTTGGTGGATGGAGTTAAGACCAAACACACATTTAGGAACTTTTGTGTTTAGTCTTACATATTCCAAACTGCTCAGGGCCTAACACGGATTTGTTCCGGCCTCGTATACTCTGTGTAATCCACTCGTTCAAGTACATTGAAACATCAAGTGAACTGAATTCTCCCAAAGGGGATGTTGGAGGATAACATTGTCAGGTAGTTGGTGTTAAATGCATGTAACACCGCTGCTCACTGTGCATGAGCCTGCGTCCTCCCCTCACACACCTCTCTATGTCCACAGGAAACACCACAGACATCAATGACAACAGGTAAGACTCAAGCACCTGGACTTAAAGATGACGTTATGTACCTTTTGGAGGACTTTTTCAATCTACTGACCCTTCTGATTCCTTAATCAAATCTAATCTAATGAAGCTCTCCTGGAGTATTTGTTGTTGTTAAATCAAGGCATCATCAAGACAAGACAAGACAAACGTAGCTAGCGTAACGGATGCCAGCTTGCGCTGCGCGGGTGTTCGTTAGTAAAACCTCACTCCTCTGAACCTTCAGTTAGGGCCTCCACGGCTTTTAGCTCACAAGTCAGCACACTTGACTTGGGGGTGGAACAGGTTCGCAGCCCGAGTAGGTGTAGTGGTGGTTGGACAGCACGGGGTCGCCACTGTTGCACTAGCTACACTAAATTAAGCTAGGCTAATAAGGCAAGACATGATTAGACAAGACAAGCTAATGTAAAACAAAACATTTGCCATTTCTCAATTTGCGTTCTTATCCGTTCATACATCTTTGTGATCTAGTGAACAGTCATCAGTCCAAGTTTCAATTGAAAGCACGCATAAACCAACAACGCACAGGATCTCGGATCTTGTTCTTGTCTAGCTTGGCTAGCTTAAACCAAGGTTGGATCGGTTGGTGAGTTGTGCAGACTTGGCTGGGAAAATATCCCAAGATGCATTCAAAATGCTATCAAATTGGGTAATTCAACACTGGAGGATATGACTCACATTTGTAATAAAAAAAAAGAAATCTAGTCGTGACATAACTAATGAATCATGGAATTACGTCGTTAAGTAAGTTCACAAGTATGCAGTCGTTCCAATTACAACGAGACTAACGTTTTTAAGAAGTTTCTGTATGTTCTTTGAGACCCCGTCTTACCAAGACCACACTTTCCAAATTCACAATATTACTCTGCATTCTTGATATTGAGAAACGGCTATACACTAGAGTAGATTAACACATACATTAGCTAACCACTCCAAAACAATTGGCTCGATTAGCTGATTAATCAGCTCATAGATAGACGGGCGGATGGGCGGACGGACGGACCGACAGACAGACAGATAGACAGATAGATAGATCACACTCCCATTTACCCAGCATGTACTGCTTGTGTTTTACCATCACTGACCTGCTTCACTCACTGGGTCACTCAGCTCCATCACATGATGATGATGATGATGATGATGATGATTTGTTCTCCGTGGGCCAGCATGTGTATGAACGACAACAGCGTGTCCACCGGCGCCGTCTGTGACAATCGGGACCTGAGCAAACTGGGCAGTTTGCACTCCGGAGGGCACTGCAAGCTAATAGAAAAGCTAGCAGGTAAGAAATCTTCAGCTCTCCTCAATAACGTCTTTACCATTTGTTTGGCTGTAACCTAACTCATCGTCAATCAACTTCGCCCTACAGAATCCATTAGCACTTCTATTCCCTTGAGTGCATGAAATAATGCTGTTTGTGTTGTATGTTGTATTCTTCATGCATTGCCACACGTCATTTGCAGCATAATTATGCTTACAAGCATACAAATAACAACAAATATTTCTTATTACCGACCTAAATCCAAATTCAAGTGCAAAATTTGGCTGCCATGTGAACAAAACATTTCTGATCAGGATCTGGAATCTTCTTTTTTAACACATACTGTACATAACTCAAAAACTAATTTGAACTAAGCCTGATGTTTAGTGTCGGTGTAACCAAATGAGACAATGATTAACTTTGTATTAATCATCATTATCATCAATCAGGAATTTGGTTCAGTTCAGGAATCCAAGATGTATTTTTATGGACAAAATTTAAAATGTATGCTTTACAATAACCATAATTTTACTTACAAGCAAAGGACAGTGATAAACTTTAAATGGTCATCCAGATTCAGAAATAGATTAACTACGAACAAAACATGTTTTGTCCAAATCTGACTAGACCTCTATTTTTCTGTTCTTTTTGTTGTTGTTAGAACTCTAAAACTTTTGATGAAAACCAGTGTGCGGATTTGGTGAAACATGAAACACTGACTGCTTTTGATTAACATGCAAATCAGGAAATTGGTTCAGTTTGGGATAAAAACTGGAAAATAACATTTTTCTTTTTACATGGGTGCGGATTTCATTGCCATTGTTTCTTTAAAATCCAAATACAAACGTATGTACTTTTGCTTATCATCCAGATAAAGATCCACAGTTTTTTTTATATCCATATTAAAACCACATTTTTCTTTACATTTTCTTTACTTAGTTTTTGTAGTATAAGCCAAGAAAACATTACACCTTTTGATTAAAATACAGATTCAGATCAGACCATTTACAGACCCTTTTTTTTTTTTTTTTTAATCGACATATTGACTTTATTACTTCATTATAATCCAAGGACAAATTGATCAACTTTTGCTTGTCATCGAGAACTGGATCCAGAATTTGACTGAGTGTGAACAAAATCATGATCTGAGATCGCTTTTATTTATTTATCGATCAAATCCTGAATATGAATTTCAACAATATCACGCGTTACAAATTAATTGTTGACTAATCCAGATCCAGAGGTGGATTCAGAATTTGAGTGGATAAAACCTCTCGTTTTAAATGGCCATAACTAAAACATTGTTTATGAATGCCAATGTGTGCTGCTTCGCTAAAACTTGATGACAAATCGAGTTTTGATAATCATCCAGTGCGTACGCTCCAACAGATTTATTAGAAAACCTTAAATTTGTTTCAGTAATTAATTATTTTAATGTTTTAACGGTTTACACACCAATTAAATATGTAACATGTGATGGCGACATTTCATTTGAGTTTGAGACAGAACTTTGCTTGAGATGTTAGTTGAAAAATTTCTGCTGCGTTTGACACTGTGCGGAGGCCACATCTGGCCACCCGGAGCACTCCATTTTCGCCATTTTCCCAGCAAATGCAAATGACGGTTGACACGATCCCCCTGGCAAAGTGAGCTCACTTGATAGCGTCTTTTCTTCTTTGCCATCCGTCTTTTGCTTCACTCTGATGTTACTCACCGATGCTCTTTTCCCTTCTCTCTTGCTCTCACTCTCTCTCTCCCTCTCTCTCTAAATCTGTATGCAGCTGATCAGCCGTCTTTGTAGCTTCGTCCTCACCTGCTGTGACACACCTCCATCTTCCTCTTCCTATTTTCTAATGTCAAAGTACAGCATTTCACATGACTGAAACATGGACGGAAATATACAGTACCGGAGGTGACCATCAGCCGGCACTGTTTCTCATAATCGCCGATTATTGTTATTACGTATTTAATTTTTTTTTTATCTTTACCATTTTTCCTCACATAGTGCCCCCTACTATAATAGAAACAATGCCCAATCAGTTGCAGTAAGCGCCTCCCTCAAATAAGTCTCAAAACCATGGAGACTTTTTTGTCATTCTGAAGATCTTTGGTCGCCTGTTTACACGTGACTTGACGTATTCCGATCAGCCGTTTACATGGTTCACCACGTTAATCTGATCAGATGCAGAAATCGATATAAACATCATGTGGTTTATCTAGCTGGAGTTCATTTGTCTATTTAGCACAGTAGTTGTGATAGTTTTAACTCTTTTATTAAAGAAACATCTTGATAAAAAGAAAGCTACAAGTGGTTTAAAACAAGTGCTCCTGTAGCAGACGAGTTCTGATAAGATGCTGCTATTTTTGAGTGCGTATTACGATGATGTAACAACACATTTATGTCAAGACTGACCGGACGCAGTTTGGCTATTCTGATTGAGCTCTTTTTACATGACGCTCATTCAGATTGGCAAAAGGAATATACCCTGTGAATCCGATTGAAATTCCATTCAGAGTCTGCCTTTTTATTCTGATTGAGGTGTTTATATGGAGCATTTTTGTTCCGTTTGGGCATTCAGATTCATTCTAATTGGAATAGATGGCTCCATGTTAACGCGGCCATTGATACAGTAGCTCCCCACAAAGGCATTAAAAGAGTGAACTGTCAAGACTGTTTTTTGTTTTTTTAACTCTGTTGCTAACCAAAACATCAGCAATTACCTAATCATGGTCTCGCAGTTGAAGTGTTCAAGCGTGTTGTAAATTCCTGACGCTTCACTAATGATGATGTTTTAATGATAACTGCTCCCCATGTTTACGCAAGCTTTTAGTGCTGCTTCGTCTGCCTCACTGATTTGTTATATGGAGAAAGTGCCTTCGGTGGCCATTAGTAATGCAGAAGACACTGACTTGTGGTTGTTCCACAATGTTGTGTTGCGGGGAGCTACGCAACATTGTTTGGTCCAGTCTTCCTCGTTTGTTGGAATTTTTCTGTTGTAGTAATTGTTGTTTTGTTTTAAACTTCTAATTTCACTTGACAACGGAGGCCTCACGCAATCACGGCCACTACATGAGGAAATATGGTACTACTGTATTGATTTTTTTGACAATACACACGTTTCTTTATTTTCCGCTAACCACATCACCCGATGGGTTATATACTCTGTACTCTATGCCCCCCACACCTCACCTAGCCCTCCCGCAGCTAAACCTGTGCTGGAAAATAAAAAACACAGAGTAAAATAAACATATTTTTAAATATATACAAAAATATATGAAAACATAGTAGTTTTCCTTTGCACTGCTGGACCTTGTCATTCTGGTTACTCAGACAGGAGTGAATTATGCATCTGGTAGGTCTATTTTTAGCCTTGGATGAATGCATGTTTTAGAGCGTACTCCCAGCAGTGTGCATATGTGTGTGCCTGTGTGTGTGTGCGTGCATTTGTGTTTAGAGGACCTTGTCAGCAGGATCAAGGAATATATACATATACAATCAGGAGGATTGATATGATCAGGCTTATTACCAAATGCGGATTTTGAAAGGCTGCCAGGTTCACAACACTCACCTCTGCCAAACGTGTCAATCACAATGTTCTCAAATGACCTTTTCTTTTTCCACAAACAGATTAGATTTTTCTATTTTTCCAGTAGATCATGACTTTATACTGTAACATTATGAAGAATATTGAAACAAATTCATTATCGTCATACCAGCTTTCAAAATCAATCCTTTTGGTTGTACCATATTTTTGGGACTATAAGTTGCACTTTTATCATTATCTAGCTAGTACTGCAATTTATACTCAGGTGCGACTTGTATGTGTTGAAATTAGAGCTCGGACTGGCACCCCAAATTCCCGTTCCCTAATCATGTAGACTTTGTGTGCATTACCGCCACCTTCTTTCCATTAGTGGTAATGCAATTAAAGTATTTGCCTAGCGCTAATGCGCCAAAAGTATTTACCAACCGCCAAAACAAAGTGGCAGGAAGAAATGGAAGCAGAAGTAGTAGAAGTAGTTGTCATGGCAATGTGTCCCGTATCGCTAGTTTAGCACGCGGCTTCCTTACGACACGACAAAGATTTACAGCACCAAAAGGGGCAATCACCGATCAGGATTTTACCTTTACCTTTGGCCACAATGCGGCACAGGATCCTAGTTAAGGTAAGGCTAAAACTAAACACAAAAAACAGAAAGTCTCGTCAAAACGAAACTCGTTTGCTGCGGTCAACATAGGGCGTGTTTGGAAATTCACTCTGATGCCCTAACACCAGTCTGAGAGTACAGTACGTGTGTTCGGAGAGGTAGAGCGGCTCCGTCCCATTAATTTCCAAACACAGCCTATGTTAGCAGAGCTGGGCATTTTACAAAAAATTTGCAGTCCGTTTATCACCTCTCGCCTACAGCCGGAGTACCCTTTCACCGTTCGTCTATCCGCCATTTTGTGCGACCAAACCAAATAGTAATCGCCTATAGGCCGGTCCGCCTACCATTTTAAACAGACTTCTGTTAGTGTTTCCGACTACAAACTTCGACCACTAGCACGCCCTCACCACGCCATTTGTTGCTAGACAGAATCCAGTCTTTGTAACAACATAACATCAGATAAAGGACAGGGAGAGTGGCAGGAATAAAGTAAGAAGTTACGAAAAGCACTTTCAAAAAATCGAACCACATCACCACTCTGTATATGCCACTTTTTTCATCACAGCTCCATCTGCTGAAATGGGGGCAGGGGGGTACTGCCCCCGTTTATTACTAATGCAAAATCACCCCTTCCTAAAATTAAAAGTAAAAATCAACTTTGGATAGCTTTAACTTCCTTAGTCAAGAGACTTCAAATGTTCAGATTATTATCAATTGAGAAAGTATTAGTGTGGGCTAACTCTAATTGTGTCATTTTTAAGTGCAGAATAGAATGTTTAAATAAGGCACGGGTTTTAGATGAATGGTTGACTCAGTCAAGGTTGAGTTCCATCTTTGACAGCTAGGGGGCAGTCCATTATTGCACTCTGCACTTCCTGGTTCACCCGAGCAACAATGGGGCCAAATCCCATCGAAAAATGACACAAATGGAGTCAGCCCACTCTGGTTCTCAGTAGATTATAAAGGTATAATGTTGATTGGTGTCAGTCAGGGTTTGAAGATGATGCCATGATGCAAAAGCACGGAGACAAATATGCGAAGCAACTATTTTTATAAATGTATTACTTCCAGTTCAAGAGAAATGTATTATCTTTATTTATTTTGTTAATTTTTATTTATAAGCCGCTGCTGAATGTGTGACATTTGTTGTTATTGGCTTTGCATTACTGCTTTGCAGAATGCTAAAAGATATCCTGACAAAAATATATTTTTAATTATGATTATTATGCTTATCACTGGTAGTATAATAGTTAGGCTATTGATGACACTGAAGTTATTCACGCAGACTCAGACGTACTGTATGACCTCATCCAACAGTCTGTTGACTTTGGACCTCAAATGCAAGTTTGGTACACCCTGGATGAGTCACGTTAACGTGTGATTGATTAGTTGATCGATTACTGCGGCCCGTCACACGCTCTGGTTTGCCGTCCTGATGAACAAGTTAGGAAGTGAGGGCTGTGCCTTCATGCGTGTATACAAATGGAGGTGAGCTCCGAATGCTTTAGCAAGCTGTCTTTAGCTTTTGACTTTTTCAACAAGACTAGTAAGGGATTCCATGAAGCACTTTATTGTTTCTCACTTTATGAGCCTTTATACTGTGTCCCTAAAGTTGCATTTATTTATTTTTCAATTTGCATTGTTTTATTTAGTTATGTTGAATGTATTCAATTTTTATTCAACTTTATTTGATGTGTTTAATTTTCAGTTGATTTTAGATTTAAGTTTTATCAATCATTTTATTCATATTTGTGTAATGTCATTTTTCATTTTATTTATATATTCAGTTTGATTTATCCAATTTCTTTGTTTTTAGCAATTTAGCTATTATCATTTTACCTAATTAATTTTAATTTTTTTTTAGTTTTCATTTGACTCATTTTGCATGCTTTACTTATTTTACGCATTGCATTTTAATCTTTTTTATTGTTTTAAATTGTTTGCAGCAATTTAGTTTACATTTTATTTTAAAGTGCATGGTACATTTTTTTATTTTATGTATTCAATGTATTTCACTTCTTTCATTCTTCATTTTATTTTTATTGTAATTATTGCTTTAAAATGTCCTTATTTATTTTATTCACTTGACATTGTTTTTGTAGTTTATCTTTTTCATTGATTGTATTGGCGTTTTTTTTAAGCTAGTATCCATCCATCCATTATCTATACCGCTTATCCTCACAAGGGTCGCGGGCGTGCTGGAGCCTATCCCAGCAGTCTTCGGGCAGTAGGTGGGGACACCCTGAATTGGTTGCCAGACAATCTTTTAACTAGCAATTTTAGTTATTTAATTTTTGCTTGTTTTTTTCATTTTAGATATTTATTTTACTTGATAACTGTGATTGTGTGCCATCAAGTTATGGCAGCACGGTGACATAGTAGTTAGCATAGCCACCTCACAGTTTGGAGGTTTCAATTCAGGCTTCAGCCTTGCGGTTTCCTCCCACATCCCAAAGACATGCTTGTTGGGTTCATGGAATACTCGATAAATTGTCCTTAGTTGTAAATGTGAGTGCGAATTGTTTGTCTATGTGGGCCTTGAGATTGGCTGGTGACCGGTTTAGGGTGTACCCTGCCTGTCAGCTGGGATAGAGTCTAGCACAGTTGTGACTCTGGCGAGGATAAACAATATACTGTAGAAGATGGATGGGTGGGTAGTTTAGTCAACTACTTTGCCCTTAATTTTATTGTTTTCAATTTTAGTTTGGTTTAGTTTGCAGTGCCCCAGTGTGACCTAAAGCAAACTTGCTTATTAATCAATTGCAATGTGTTGACACAACCTATTGAAACCATGAGTTGAATGGGAATAACCTCTCAATCAATAGCAAAAAAAAAAAAAGCAAAACAGCTACGTCCTGACATGCACTGTGATTGTAAAGCGTGCAGTGTGCAAAATGACATTGATTTGTTTTCAGTCTTCTCGTCTCTGTTCATCCATATGAAGATACTGCGTCAGAGTCGCCAAGATGTTCTACCGTAACGTTAAATATGCAGAAATAGAAGAATGACATGAATGTTGGGGAAGTACAAAAAAATGGTGACAAATTGTATGTTTGTATAATGGTGTATTGTTGCATCTCTTTCTGCCGTCTGATGTTTTGCATGCGGTGCTTTCCCTTTGTAGCAGAAGCTGACAAACACACTTGTCCTCCAATTCAATCTCCTTTCAATAAAAAAGGACCGAAAGTGTCTACAGTGTGATTGTGTTCTGTTTGCCAACCACGAGCCACACTCCACGGTCGCAACAAAACAAATCAATAAGTAGAGCAAGCTAATAAATTCTGGCTGCTGGTGGCTGTAATTAGCTGCTGATATACTTGCACCCTATATACTTGTTAATTAGATAAAGGTAAAATGCCGCCATTTATACTCTTGGTCACTCATTATAATACTTTTTAAAACATGAAATGGAAGAAATGTTCTCAAAGGATGATACATTTAAAACACACACACACACACACACACAAATCACAAATGTTTTATTTTTTCTCATTTTAAATAGCTCATGAAAAATTTCACTACTTATCTACATTTATCTATTTTATGGTAATATATATATATAAACAATTACAGTAAAACATTCCACGGACGGTCGACTGGTTAGCAAGTCCGCAGAGGTCGAGGGTTTGAATCCGTTCCCGCCCTTCCTGTCTGGAGTTTGCATGTTCTCCCCGTGCCTGCGTGCGTTTTCTCTGGATTCCTCCCACAGTCGCAAAAAAACATGCACAGTAGGTTAATTGATTGATTAATCTAAATCGTCCCTAGTTATGATTGTGAGTGTGAATGTTTGTCTGTTTGCCCTGCGATTGGTTGGCAACCAATTCAGGGTGTTATACTGCCGTGAGCATAAGCGGATCAGATGATCTATGGATGGATGGATGGAAAATAATCCATTTGAAATAAATAAATAAATAATGTCAATGATAATAGTTAAGTTGACAATAGTTGAAATGTTCCCAAATAAACGATGCATTCGTCATTTATCACGCACTAAATACGTAATCCGATTGCCAAACTAAGAATGGCAGAAGAACCCCATGTTTCCGGTACAATCTATTATGCAACAACAAGATATTGTTGTGGATACCCCAAAGTTTGACTCCTTCCTGGCCTCTGCTCAATGACCTCATGCTACCAGTGCCTATGGGGAAACAACAGGGGAGCGAGGGGTGTGTGTTTGGATGAGGAGCCCAGGCCAGGAGCCAAAAGGGCAAAGTGCAAACTAGTAACTGGGAAATCCACTTTTAATACACTGCAGTGTAACACACTGCAAAGCTCTCTGCAGGAGGCGCCGGGTGAAAAGGTGTCTCCCACCCTGAAGACCTCCCAAGGATTAGAAGAACACTGTGAGTATATACGTTGTATAAAAATGATGATATATTGATGTAGACAACAAAAGTGGCCTCCCTAATGTAATAAATGATGAGCTCGCTGCTGCTATCATCACTTTAAAAGCATTTTCTGAAACGGGAGATTGCCATCGATTTTGTGTATATCACAATAAAATGTCACGAGCTTCATTCTAAAGATTTTCAGGGGACCATTTCTGAATATGAGAAGTTTAGTTTGGCTGAGGACATCTGATTGTGTGTACTGACAGCTATTCAATTCTAATCTGATGTTTGCGCTGCATGATTTAATCTTCCTCTGCCCGCACAAGAAACCTCTTGCACAGTATCATGGCTGCCCCAAATGTGGATTTTTAGAGCTGTGTCCCACATACAAAACAAAAAAATGTCTTGCCTAGATACACTATGAGGGCATTTACATGAATTAATGATTTTATTTTTGGGTAATTTTTGGGTTATTGTGATTGTGATTCTAATTCGATTTAGCTTGCAGTGTTCCAGTTGCGCAGACTTGAGTCAACAATTGCAATATGTTGATAGAACCTACAAAAGCAGTGTGTTGAATGGGAACAACTATAAAGTAAAACAATAAGTAACAATATTTACTGTATGGGTTTATTACTGTGGCTGTAGTTTGCACTGTATCCTCTTGGGGGTCATTTGAGGCAGTGCAAAACAATAATGAATAATGTTCATTCACCTTGGAGAATGTCAAATAAAAAATGTGGAAGGGGGCAGGGTTTGTCTCACGTATTTGCTGTCGTTACCATAACGACTGCGGCATAGCTAGCTGGCCTTGCGACGATGCGAGCGCTATTGTTATTTTTAGCAACTTTCTACAACATTTCTATCATTCATAATAAATCAGTTAAACAACTATTTTATGAGATGAATGAATTAAGAAATGTGCAGGAGCAAATAAATGCATCTTAATTATCCACTTGTTCACTTCATTTAAGGTTACTTTACCATACGTATGTCCTATTTAAAATGCAAGGAAAGAAATATTCCAGCAGCAAAACTCAGTTGTCAATACAATGTGACCTGCCATCTACATTTGGGTTCCGACGCATCCGCTTTAGTGTGTGTACTATTATTTAGCTGAGTAACTACTGATAACAACATCTTTTATCTATGCAAAAAAGACCAGGGGCTACTACAGTTCAACAACCCTCGACCTTTTCATGTTAGGACACTAATTGTTGAGTTATGGCCTCGACAATGACACATGATCTAGGTGTACTCTGTAATTACTGAACCATTTCTATATTTACGTGATCAGAATCCACCGGTGAAGACCCCGCCTGGTGTTGGTCATCATGGCAACCGCACAGCCAGCCAATGCTAATGGCGTGAGGCACAGGAGCATCTTAGCCCATACGCCGGATGACATGCCCAATCCTGGTATGACAGAATGAGAACGATAATAATAATAATAATAATAATAATAATAACATTCGTTCTGAAATGTTGATTGGAAACTATTTTCACAGCATAAAAAATGGACGGATGGATGGAGTTTTCTTAGCATTTAGCATGTAAGCTCATTGGCATTGGAATTCTTTTGGCGTTTTGATAAACTCAGTTTGAAACTGTTTTGTTTCTAGTAATAAGTAGTGTTCCATAAATATTTAACTCATTCACCCCCAACATTTTCAGACCCTCTTTTACCCTTACGTTTGAAAAAAAATTATAAGTAAATGTATAAGTTCCTGGGATTGAATGGCTGGACTGCGAAAAGACAACTAAATGTGTCTTTGGCAGTAAACGAGTCAAAGGGAATTGGGGATATAAACAAAATAATCTCAAGTAAATTACTTTTAAAATTTTTATTTATCAATTTTTTGGATCCTACAGCTGGTAGTCGTGATGGTGCCAAGATGGACGATGTGGAACAGTGGCACGATCATATGCGGGTAAACTCAAAACATCAGTCAACATGTAAGCTTGTATTTTCAAATATGAATGTGTACCCCGCAGAGGGTGAAGGTGAAGATCCTGCAGGAGATCCAGGATCAGCTGGGTGACATTCTCGACAAGGCGCTGACCGAGCCGGTCCACGCATCAGTCAATGGGAAGACGGATAAAGTCGGTGCGTCCAGGTAATAATTGTGACTAGATGGCTAACGGAGGATAACTTCCCCCAAAATAATTATTCAAATACACGAATGCGGAACCACAAATATGCATTGGTTCACTTTGTATACTTTTTGTGACATTTTTGTTTGATGCCGTTGCTGTCATTTTTTCTAAAATAAATGCGCGGGCTTAATGAAGATCGGAAAACACTTGTCTAGCTAAGCTGAGATGTCTCCTGCATATTTGAGACACGTGTTTTTATTTTAGATCTCGCAGGATGGACGATGGCAAAGTGTTTATGGACCGAGCATCACTGCTAGAGTAAGCATGATTTTGTGGAATGGATTTATATGCATGTTTCTAATTTGACTGTGAAGATGAACATCAGCCAACACAAAACGCAACTTGACATGATCAATTAGTATTTAATACTGGTCGTACCTCTGAACTGGCAAAATATATAAACTGGTATTCTGACAGACCTGTTTGGATATAGAAATCAATCAAAATACACTTTTTTTTCCCCCTTCCCCTCTCATCGCCAGCGAGTTGTTTGAGATCAGCCACATTAGGACCATCTACCACATGTTTGTAGCTGTGCTGCTCATCTTCTGTGTGAGCACACTGGCTGTGGACTACATCGACCAGGGCAGGTCAGTGTGAAGAACAAAAATGTCCCAAGAGTCTTTTTTTTTTCCTCAACTTGGCTTTTTTATTTTTTAGAGGGTAATAATATTAATCCATTTGATTATAGTCCGCAATAGGTATTGTGTTTGAGGATTCAAAGTTTTGCTCACCCGTGGGATTGTTCGATACACTCCCCCTGATATTATTGATTGTGATGTGGGAAAACTGCTGGAAAAAAAAGATGGGAGATGACCTTGATGAATTAAAAACGCATCCTCTGGCACACTGCTATGAGTGAATATGTGTCATAAAAGGCTCTTTTCATGTAGGAGTAAATTATGTTATGTAAAAAAAACCCAGTACTTAAGCTGTACTTAAAGCGGAAATCAACCCAAACATATTTTTTTTCAAGAATATGTTCCATGCAAGCCCACTAGTTGAAACAGGGCATTCTGATAAATATTGTGTTAATCCACTCGTTTTTAGCCATCTCTTGGGGCGGCCATTTTGTCACTTCTGTCGACTGAAAATGACATCACAACTACCCAGGGCTCAGGTAAGGACCAATCATGGCTCAGCTTTAGAAAACAGGCGAGCTGTGATTGGTCGTTCCGTGAGTCCTGAGCAACTGTGATGTCACTTTCAGTCGACAAAAATTATAAAATGGCCGCCCCCAGAGATGACTAAAAACGGGTGGATTTTGCTGTTAAACTCATATCGCACAAACGCACTATTAATCAGAATACAGTGTTTCAACCGTATTCTTGAAAAAAACATGTTTGGGTTAATTTCGCTTCTTTAAGTGTCCTGTGTCCGTCTTATTTTGGCTTGCTTTAGCAGAAGTTATGTCGTCTGAGCTTCGTTTATTTGAAAGAAAGAAAAATGTTATTTCGAGCCATGCCTGTGATAGTAGTGACTTTGTGTTCCCATTCGGCAGGTTGGTCCTGGAGTTTGACCTGCTCTTCTACGCCTTCGGCAAGCTGGGAACAGTTGCCTGGGTGTGGGCACTGATGTTCGTCTACTCCCTGCTTGTTCCCTACTACGCGCTGCTCTTTTGGGGTTCTTTGTACCACCGCTGCGCCTCCAAGCTGGGGCTGTCTCTGGGCACAGCTCTGCTCTTGGCTGCCCTCCAGACTTCTGTTCTGGGACTCTTGCCTGTCTACGTGGTGGTGTGGCACCAGCTGCCGCCAGCCTCCCGTTTCATCATTGTACTCGAGCAGGTCAGTGCGCAAATATTGTTTTACTAAGAGTGATTAAATGAGTTAAGAGATAAGTGTTGTAGGTCATTTCATTACACTGCTGTTTTATAACCAAACTACATTGTTGGCAAGTCAGCCTGACACGAGATAATTCAAAATGGTCAGATAATGTTGGCACTATGTATCATGCTGTATCTACTCACTTATATTTTGGCTACACTTAATTTAATGAGGCATTGGGACAGTTTAGTTGCACTTCCCTTACACTGATAAACAGTATGTAAAAAGTCATCACGGTCAGGGAAATAGGTGATAAAATGGACTACATACAGTGTGGACATTCTCTAATAGGAAGATGGCATATACCGGTACTGCATTTGGATACTCACTAGCCAAGAGAAAACGTAAAAACTCAACAGGGGGTCAAATAAACAGTGGGAGAAGTAAATTAAGGAAGTAATTACTCCTCCCACTGTTTGGATCTATTTATTTTTTTCAGATTCGATTCCTGATGAAAAGCTACTCGTTTATGAGGGAATCAGCTCCCGCCATAATGAAGAAGGCACCAAAACAAGGTAGTGTTAGAAATAGCAGCACAATACAATTACCCATTGCGTAGTTACCAATCCAGCGGAAGCCCCAAAAAACTAACTCCCCAATAGTGGTGCAATTTAAAAGCTAAACAAAACTTGGAGTTCAAACCATCATCACGTGCGTTTTGCTTTTCCTGTTTAATGGCGACCTTAGAACAGCTGAACTTGCTGCGTACAGTAAGAGCAATGTATTCAAATTATTTCACCAATGCTCACATATTTATGCAGTATTTCTCATACTGTAGCTTATTTATTCAAACCGGTGAGTTGTTTTACTTTACTATAGTTTTACTAGCCCACATTGTGGTTGACAAAATAAAACTTTATAATTGAGTTTATAGCTCTTAAGTATCTGAAAGGGTTTCACAAGTCCATAGATAACAAATATTAGCAACATCCGCTGATCTAAACCCCCCAACATTAAACATTTCTTGTCCAGTTCAAAAAAGGTGTTATGATTGTAAGCCATGTTACATGATTTCATATGGGGGAAAATAGCTTTGAAATGCGAACAACTTGGACGCCAACCAACGCCACACAATTTTGCTTTGGAGGTTCGACTGTAACGTAGAATTACAAAACAAAACCATCTGCCGTTAGAGGTTTGTAATAATAATAATAATAATCAATAATTCATAATGTATTGGCACCTTTCAGGCTCCTGAAGGACACTTTCCAAACATAATACATAAATGTTACATTTCAAGATAATTTATATTAGTATTTGATGCAGTTTCCACTTTAGGAAACAAACTGTACGTCTTGTAAATATCCCCAGGTGCAGAAGATAAAACGTTGACTGAAACATGGCAAATTGTTTCATAAAAGACATTAACGCCCTTCGGCGGTTAATTGCACAGCAACTACTGATAATTTGATGGTAACTGTGCACTAGTTTTAACAATAAAGACAGCCAATTTGGGTGACAATTCCCTATTATGGTACCCTAAAGCTTAAGAATTCAACAAACATTTGGAAATGTTTTTTTTAACAGCATCAATCAAGCAGCCTTTGATGGCTTGTTCCACTGCGTTTCAGGGGAGAAAGTCCGCTTCCCGACATGTTCCAGCTACCTCTACTTCCTTTTCTGTCCTACTCTTATCTACAGGGAATCGTATCCCAGGTAAGACGGCTGCCGTCTCTTTTTACATTTTCCATCATTTAGGAATCTGAAATCCCCATGAAATACATTTTTGGGGGGGGAGGTCACAAGATGGCACCAAAGCATGTCTACTATAAAAGTAGTGCTTTGGTGCTATATTAATGCCAAGGAACTATGTTAATGTGAGGAGGTGAGCTTCTATTAGATGGGTAGAATGGGTTCTTTTTTGGGGCGTGTGTCAATCGCAGATTTTTGTGATTGGCAGCAGGGCTCCGTCCTCATCCCCTGAGAGTAGCAAGGCATTTCTCTACTCATTTGACGATTTTAGCTGGAAACCTTCATGTAGTCTTTAACCATTTCAGCTGTTTCCTGTACTGGAAATCACTGCATTGCCCAGGTGAATTCTTCCAAAGCTGAGCCCATATGAATTGTCGTTTTCTTGATTTGTTCAGACAGTTGACAACTGTCTGAAGGTCTTGTTTTGTTTAGTTTTTGTTTTATCCATAGCGAGTAATCCCGTAAGACTTATTCCAGTAATTAACGACTCCCCTTCCCGAAAGGGGTTGTACAAATTGATGTCACAAGACGGCAGCTAAGCACTGGATTTGTCTTAAGTGTTCAAATTGCTTTCTTGGCACCAAGATGTCACCAAATAGTGCCAAATCGACTATTTGATCCCATGTACAATTTGGCATCTGATTTTCTGGTGAAACTTAGAATCTTTATTAGCCTCCACCCTCTGCTTATTTGCATTGTTTTGGAACTTGTCCCATTATTCGTGGAAAGCCTTGCTTATTTGTGTTCATGATTCTTGCAAATTGTCTTCACTTTTAACACCACTGCAATATGAGGTATTTCAAGCATTTTTTAACCCATCCCTCCTTTAAAATTAATCGAAAAACATTTGAACAAACAATTACTTACTGCCTGCTGATTTCAAAACTAGTTATCCATCCATCCATTTGTAGTGTGTATGTGACAACATAACGCCGTCATACATTAATATGGGATCAAAGTCATAACAGCCCTCCGAGGGACACTATAACAATGATGTGGCCCTTGACAAACATGAGTTTGACACCCCTGCAATAGCAGAACAAATTGGAACAAAATCAAACATGGATGCGTTGCTTCTTGTGTACAAAACTATCATGTATTTTTTTTCCAGGAACACGCACATAAGATGGAAGTACGTCGCTGTCACTGTGACCATGGTGAGCTGCGTTCATTACCCAGCATGCTGTTTCCCTTCCCCTTTGAAATCTGATTGCCTCCATACTTGATATCGGCGCACTATCTGCAGATCTTGGGCTGCCTATTTTACGGCTACTTCATCCTGGTGCGCCTGTGTGTCCCCGTCTTCACGTCGGAGAGCGAACAGCCGTTCAGCAAGCGAGCCATGATCCTCGCCGTGTTCCACTCCATACTACCAGGTTTCTGCTTATTATCAGCACAAGTCTGATAAACACAGGCAAACTTCCACATGCCTCCAGAAAACAAACAGTAACAACTTCTCCGTTATCTCTTATCGATGTGAGTCAGTGAATGTTTAACTGTGGCTATTATGCTAGTAGACGAGGTCACGACACACTGAAAGGTGTTTTATGGTTTCTTTTCATGAGAATTAAGAGCATTACGTCACAGGAAAGACGCAATTATTATTATTTTTTGGGGAAAAATGGTATGAAATAAAAAAAAAAACCAGGTAGGAATTTTTTTTTTAAAGGAATGTAATGGAGATTTTATTTTTTTTAGATACATTTTCTCGAGAACAAAAGTCAATTTTACAAGACTTTTTTGGAGGGGTCATTTTAACGTTTAAAAGAACATTTTTTTACATTACAAGATACTTATGAGATATTGCCTAAGAAAGAAAAATATATATATATAAGTCTTTTTTTTTTACTAGAAACGGCATAATCTCACAAACTGACAGCAATATTTTGGGCAGACAAAAAGTAATCTTACAATAGACGCCAAATTTTTATGATTGAAGTTGTTTTGTGGGTGACGGGATTGTAATTTGATGTGATTACAGTCATATCTTTTTAGAGACACAAAGATGTCATTTTACAAAAGAAATTTGATTTTTTTTCTCTCAAAGAATTTATGTAATTTTAATGAGATTTGCTGCATAAATTCAAGAAAACAAGGCATAATTTGACAACATGAGTGCATTTTTTGCAGAAAAAAGATTAACATCACATCTCAGAGTAAAATCTATCGTTTATCAACTACAAAATGGGCGTCCATCATAGGCGGATGGACGGACCGGTCCGTCGGTTAGACGGAATGCCCAGCTCTGCCCCTCAGTGTGTGTACAGCGTCTAACTGTAGCTAGCAGGCTCGCTGCTTCCTGGCGGCTGGCATCTAGTCCGTCTACCATTTGTTTTCCTCGGTGGGAGGTTTGCACTAAGGAATTTCTGGCTGTGTAATCTGTGTAGTGTTTGTCTGAACCTGCTCAAAAATGTTGCTAACCGGTTTGCAGGCATCATGCTGCTGCTGTTGTGCTTTTTCGCCTTCCTACACTGCTGGCTCAACCTCTTCGGGGAGCTGCTCCGATTTGCTGACAGAATGTTCTACAAGGTCAGCAATACCATCATTAAAAAAAAATAAGTAAATAATAATAATGTTTGAAAAAGCACTGGCAAACAGCATCGGCCTTCTAATGTCCACTATTATCACATTCCATTGATCCAATGGGAACAATTGCTTTGAGCAACCAACCAGTCCAACACTGTACCCCCGCTTTGTGATCAATACCAATATATCAATGAGTCCCTTGGCTCCATTTCAAATCACCAGTGCATAAACAATTGCTTGAGCTATCAGAAGAAAAAAACACTTGATTATGAACAATGCTGCATATGTAGGAGCAAGAAATTGACTAATTGTACTTGCTGTCTAATTGCTGAACAATGAAGAACTGTCTAATTGTTGAACAATGAATAAATGTTCTTGTCATTTGTTTTTGTTCCAAACAACACTATTGATTTTGACCTTTTCAACCTTTCAGGGAACTATATTGATGCTATTTGCTGTCCAATCTTTGAATGACGTGAGAAAAAAAGAAAGGCATGTTACTTGTCAAACATCTCTTTGTTTTTATTCTAAAGAGCATTATTGATTTTGGTCCTTTCTGTGGGTATGCAAAATTCTTTTGGTTTTAATTACCATGGAATGACAAAGCGACACTATAAAAAAAATAAAGTTAAAAAATTGAGTGAGCTCACAATTTTAAGGCAACAAACTTCTGTAAAATTTTAAGTTGGGCTATTCAACAAAATATTTTAAGTTTTGCTAACGTGAAAATTGACTTTCCCACATTTTCAACAAAGAAATCAGAGTATACAGAACTAATTGTTGCTTATTGTCTACTGTAATAGCTTGTAATATTGTCTACTATACTCTAATATAAAAACAACTCAGCAAACTGTTTTAGAGCAAACAACTTGCTTGCTTTAATAACATTGTTGCCAAAAATGTCAATAACAATAAGCCCCCCAAAAATACAACATGTCTTGTTTAGTGTGAGGTAAAAATAAATACAATAAAAATAAATAGATAAGTGATTGGCTGGCAACCAATTCAGGGTGTCCCCCGCCTACTGCCCGAAGACAGCTGGGATAGGCTCCAGCACTCCCCGCGACCCTTGTGAGGAGAAGCGGTATCGATAATGGATGGATGGATAAATACATAAGTATTTTTCATGTCAAATGTTGGATTTTTGTTGTTCTCGAGGATGCTATTGATTTTGGTCATGTCAGGGAGACTGATTACATATGAAAGCAGGAACTTAAATTTTTGTAGGATGAGAAAAAAAGACGGTGTCAATTGTTTGCTTTTTGTTCGAGAGAAAGCTATTGATTTACAAGGCTCTGAATAGAGTACTGTCATCGGTCGGGTAATTGGTTACAATGCAGCAATTTTTTTGTAGGTCACGGTAGTGTTTGTTGTCACATCTGTGTCAGCGTGAATGCGAGACCCCGATTGATTTTATCATCATGTTCTTGTTCCGCAGGACTGGTGGAACTCGACATCTTTTGCCAACTACTACCGTACGTGGAACGTGGTGGTGCACGACTGGCTCTATTACTACGGCTACAGGGACTTCCTCTGGGTAAGAGGCACACTATTCCACTACTCGAGAGAGACATTTGTGTTGGAGTTGTATTAGTTTTATATCATTTTACTTTATGGGGGAAAAAAGTCTGGATTTTACAAAATTTAAATGGGATTTTTTTCCTACGTTAAAAATTGTAATGTGTTAATAATTTAAAATATAGTTTGGTGAGTTTTTTTTTTTTTTCCTAAAGAAAAAATGTCCTTTGGGAAGGGGTACGTTTATGAGATTAAAATCAGATTTTTGGAGAAAAAGATGTTGAAGATGAAACTGTAATTACAAAATTAAAGTTGTATTTTTTTTCTGTAATAAATTGTATGAAATTTAAGTTGTTTTTGGGAGGGGCAAAAAAAAAACAATTTTACAAGAGTCTGATTTTGGGACGGAAAAGTCAAGATTTTATTAGATTTATGTTTTATTTGTTGTAAAAATTAGTATATTTTTAATTACATTATAATTTAAATTGTTTTTTAAACAAAACAATTTGACAAAATAAAGTATTTTTTCTAGATTAAAAATTGTAATCCAATGAGATTGAAACTATACTTTGTGGGTAAAACAATACAATACTAATAAATCATAATTTCACAAAATTTTAAGTCTGATTTTGAGACAGAAAAAAAATTGATTAATGTATTTTTAATACAAAACAATTTAAGTTGAATTATTTACAGACAAAATATCATTATTTTGCAAAATGACATTTGTATTTTTTGAGAAAAAGTTGTAATATCCCAAGTTTGTTGTATTTCTTTTTTTTTTTTAAAAAAAAGGTCTTATATTAAGACATAAAAACATAAAAAACATAAAAAATATGATGGAAGCAAGTCAAAGACAGAAATTAACCGCTGTGAGCAGTAAAAACAAGGAGTTGTGTATTCACCTTCTGGGGAGGATAACCAAAATCCATAAATATTGACGTCATGTGAGGTCTCAGTGAGTCTGTGTCTCTTATTTGTCGTTCATGATCCCCGCAGCTGTCGAAAAGGAAGTTCCGCGCAGCCGCCATGTTGTCTGTCTTCATCGTGTCGGCCGTGGTGCACGAGTACGCCTTGGCCATGGGCTTTGGGTTCTTCTATCCCGTCATGTTTTGCCTATTCGCCATCTTCGGAGGTAACCCACAAATTCATTTTAGGAATGACTGAGTACAATGTTTTGATTTCAGCATCGTATGGAAGGCTTTGAAGTTGCAGCCATGGTCACGCAAGGTCACCTTACGGAAGATAGTGCTGCTTAATTCATTCTCTACTATTTTTATTTATTTCACTTGTTATTGTATTTAAAAAAAAAAACAAAAAAAAAACACATCCTATATTATACATTACTAGATTAGATTATCATCATTATTTTTGCTACATAGTACCGGTACGTCAGTATGTACAGTACATACAATAAACCTATTATGGTCATTAGTATGCATATTTTGATCATCACATGTTGTTGTCGTTCTTTCAGTTGTCTTTAACTTCACCATGAACGACAAGCGTCAGAGCCCCGTGTTTAACGTCATCATGTGGGCGTGTCTCTTCCTGGGTCAGGGCGTCCAGGTTTGCCTTTACTGTCAGGAGTGGTATGCGCAAATACGGTGTCCTCGCACCGGGGTACGAAACACACACACACACAAACCCCTGCACGCACTGTACAGTACATCCTACGGGCGCCGCAATGCCGTAGTCAGCATACAAACGACATTTGAGCATTCTTTAACTGTCAAAGACTAAAAGCAAGATTTGGTTTGACAAAAAACAGTCAAGATTTAAGTAGCTTAGTTGTGAGGAAAAAAATGTAGTAGCTTTGAAAATCATATATTTCTTTGAAGTGAAATTAAATTTTACAATAATATAGCTTTTTTTTTTAAAAAAAAGAAAAACAGTTACACCTTATGGAATTTTGAAGGAAAAAGTCAGATTTTTACAAGTTTCAGTTGTATTTTTCGAGACAAAATGATTTTAATTTTATGAGGTTTAAATTACATTATTTCCTAAAAACTATAATCGAAGAAGCTAAAAGAACTGTTTTTTGAGAAATCAATCATATCGCTGTTCAGTGGAAAACACGTTTGTCCAATTTTGTAGTTTTTTTTTTAAATTTTCACGTTAATGGGACATCTGTAAACCATATTCACAAAAAAAAATTAAAAATGAAAATAGCACATACTTGTTTTTCACACGACAGTGACGATATGTTATTTTTAGATTGAAGTCAAGATTTTATTTGAACGAAAAAATACCATTTTACAAGTATTGAATTCAAGCAGCATTTACTGTTTTATAAAAAGTTATAATTTGACATGAACGGAAATTGTTTGAGCTAATTTTGTTTTCCAAATTTTACAAGAATAAACTTTTTGGGGAGACAAAAAGTTTTGGTATAAAAAAAAATGGTATTGCAATATTTTCTAAAAAAGTTTTAATCTTACAATGTTATGCAATCCGATTTTCCTTTTTTTTTTTTTTTTAACTTCTACTAATCACCAAAAACTGGTAAGCACTTGTGGATCACTGATCAGTGATCTGAACTCCAGTCCACTGTTCGTGGACCATTATTGATCTTTCTTAGTCCAATAATCAACACTACTATATCTTAAACGCCTCTATCGGTAGACGATGCTTCTATGGAACACGATGACATGTCCAGTATTTAACCTTGGAAAGCCTTTAGCGTTTGATGATGTTGAGGATTTACTGGACAGATGGCGTTCTTAAACTCGTTTAAGTATAGCCGGCCCACAATTCAGTTGAGGCATCCAGCGGCTCGCCGTCCCAACAATGAGATTAAAAATAACGTGCTAATAATAATCAAAAGAGGGATTATGTGTGTATGAAGTTACTAGAAATCTTTTTTTTTTTGGGTGGGTTACAGAATAGCTTTTGGGAGCTGGTGACGCCTCGCTCCTGGTCATGCGGCTACCAAAGATGAAAGGCGGAGGACAGCAAGCTACGAGGGTCAAGAAGGACTGAAACATGGTGGAGGTTGCTCAAATAACTCGGAGCTGGCAGAGCTGGGGAGCCTTTTTGCGTCAGAGGCCATTTTATAAAGGACATACAAACCAACCGTGATGCATTGCAACCATCTGGTTGATTGATTTACATATATATATGTACTGTATATATTTGTGGCTTAAGTCTTTTTCATAAATTGTTTTTTCGGAGAGGAAATAAGGCATAATTATTCAAGAATTGTTTTTTTTCAAGGAAAAAGACTTCTTACAGTGTTATTTTTCTATTAATGGAATGCAAGATTGAAGTTGTCAATTTGTGGGACTAAAGTTGGATTTATTTGAGGAAAAAAAAAGATAATTTTTATGAGATTTAATTCAGATTTTTCAAGTGGAAAAAAAAATCATGTCATGAGACAAAAGGTTGTTAGATGTCATATTTTGGGGAAAATAAATGAATAAATACATATTTTTTTAAATCACAATTTTACAAGATTCAGGTCTTATTCTTTTCCAGGAAAAAGTTTGAAATGTTACCAGAGTAAAGTCATAATTTCTAAAAGATTTAGTAACTACATATTTTACAAGAATATTGTTTTTGCATCCAAAAGTCGTAGAATTTTTGGGGGGGGAAGAAAAAAAAACAACAACAACATGGTTTTATATGAGTCATGTTTTTCCAGCGGGAAAAAAAGTTGATTTAAGTATTATATTCTTTTGGGGAAAAAAACGGATAATTGCCAGATTAAATTTGAGGGGAAAAAAATCCCTTTGTACCATGTGATCATTCATTCATTCATTCATCTGAGTCCTCTGAAAAATTATGATGTAACGATGGGACAAATGTTTAGCGTTATAAAAATATTTCTAGTCCCCTTATGTATCAACATGGTACTGCATGACAACTGCTGTGACTTCTGTGTCAAATTTGTTAAAGCCAAATGCACAGGTTATATAATTGAAGATCTCACATGTAGTTGAGTACAAAAAGTGCATAGAAAAGTATTGTTCGTTCTCATTTGTGGGAATAAAACAGGACTGACACTGTTTTAGCTACTTTGTTTCAACATCATTTGGTGAGCCATTTCACCCACACATACCTGCAGCGTGTGTGTGTGTGGGTGGGTGTGTGTGTGCTTGTGTTTTTTAATCCCACCGTGGTTGAGCATTGTGGTATCGACCTCCTTATCGTCTGTCACAAAGCTTGTGTATGTGATGTCATCATAGAGGAAGAGCAGGATTAGCATTGGTGCACTGTTTGCATTAGTGATGTAATGCTATGTACACTGATACACTCTTAATCCCACACACAGCCTCTCTCATTGCATTCGATGTACAGTAATAGTTTTTACATACTGTATATTAGTATTGCAGTATTTAACGACAGTTTAAACTGTTGCTATTGTACGAAGGACAACCAAGGAAATTCTAGAATTAAAGTGGTATTCAAAGGTTTAAAGTTGTATTTAAAAAAAAAAAAGCCAACTATTACAAGAAGAGAGTCAAATTAAAAAAAGACGTCGAAAAAATAAGTAATTTTTTGTCAATACTAGTGATTTTTAAGACCTAAAATGATATTTTTTACGGCAAAAATCTTAATGTTCTGAGAATCAAATTGCAGTTTTACAAGAAAAATGTGTTTTGTTTTTCTTTGTTGATTTTTGTTTTAGTTAAATCGGATGTAAATTTGAGACTCAAGTTTTAGTCCGAGTATTTTTCCAAGGTTATATTTTTTTCAAGAACAAGCCTTCATTTTATGAGAAAAAGTCACAACTTCATCTTTTTTTTTTTTTTTTTTAAGAAAAAAGTCAATATTCCAAGAATAAAGTTGTAAGTCTAAATACAGGATTGTCCTGGTACTTTTTTGCTAGGGGGAGAACTCCAATAATTTTTTCCATCAGAAAATAGAGCGAATGGGCCTTGTGTTTTGTACCTAATATTGTGGCCAAAACGGGTACAAGGTGTGAGCTATTTTATTTTTTTTTTCAATGAAAAGCAGTCCACGAACTGATCAGGGGACAGTTTGGCTCTTGAGCTCCAGGCTAAATCCTGCTCGGTATCCAACAGTGAATCTTTGACTTGGATTTGGCTTCGAAAGAGGCCCCCCACCCACCTGCGCAATGTTTTCAAAGCAGCATCCCGCAGCTCTCTGGCCAAAACCTCTTCTGCCGGGCTGCATTGAACCCACAAAAAGCCTCAGGAATGATGAGGAATTGACACGAGCACATCATGTGTTGTTTTTCCACGAACGTTCAGAGAGGCACACTGAGGAAACATCGCAGCATGTGACATGCAGAGTGGTATATTGTTACATTGCTGTAAAAGCACCATGACAGACGCTTCAAAAATGCATTCAGGCACAGAGCGAAAAGACCACGCAAAGGTTTAGATGTGCTCACATTTTGGGGAGAAAATAAAACAACATTTTACAAGATTCAAGACAAAATTTAAGTTTTGAGAAGAAAAAGGTTACAATCTTGCGAGAGTAAAGCTGCATTTTGGAATTTTACCACATTATATTCGCTTTAAAAAAAAAATTATAAACATAGTTTTGTAAGACAAAAAGTTATTTTTTTTCAAGATTAAAATCATAATTTTTGTAGATATAAAATTGTAATTTTGCCATATTAAATACTATTAGAAAAAAAAAAAAAAACATTCAAGATCCAACTTTTTTCACGTCCAAAACCAAATTTTTCCAGCCACCAAAATCTCGGGATGCACCAGGCACACCATTTGTGTTTTTTCCGGAAGATTCTGCGACAGCAGCTCAGCATTGAACACCAATAAGTGAGGCATGAGAGCAAACGTGACAACCGCATGACGATTTGTTTATTTCTCAAGAGCACCATGAGACCGTTTCAAGACGCCGGACAGAAGTAGAACACCATGCGAAGGACTCACAAAAGGGTTTGTTGCATTCAATACACATTCCGGTGGGGTTGGGACTGCACCCTTCTAAAGTGGGATTATCACCAACAGTCCAGCCAGGCTGTGCGTGCTTACACATCTGTGCCAGTGTGGGTGGGGCTTCCGGGGGTTGCGAAAAAATCAGCTTTGAGTGCTTGATCTGGAGCAAAGTGGCTCAGGATGCTGTGGTGTTTTTTTTTTATTCCCTAATGTTCATGAGCAACATTTATAAGCAGGCTTTAGGGGAGGGCGCCAAAAAATATACAGCACAGGCAAAGAGGACCTCTTTTTTTTTTTCTCCCACCAATGGAGGCTCACTTTCATTTTCGTCCTTCATGTTTTCAAGTGTCGGGAGAGAGGTTTGAGACGCAAGTTTTCAGTGCAAGACGACAACAGCCTCTCCGTTGCTTTTTTTTGTACGACAGAGTGGGCATACACACAAAGGGAATTGTCCAACACAAAACTGTTATCCCCTCAGTCACTTGAATCCCCCCCCCCAAAAAAAACATGCACACACAAAAAAAGACAATTTCAAGTAAACACAAAGAAACAAGCGTATTTCCTCAAATAGTGGCCTTATTTACATCAGCTGCTTCGAGAAAATAATGTACATTATGAGAATTATTTACTTCAGATGTACTGCACAGAGTGTGCACCCCCAACCCTCACCCCACAAACAAAGTCATGTTGCAATAAAACTGTATTTTTTTGAAGGGGGGACGGGCATACAGGTTTAAAGTCATAAAAAGAAGTCAGTTTTTCAAGAAAAGAAAGACCAATAGTACAAATACAAACTATGGCTTTATGCTTTGAGATTAACATATTATTTTTTTAAATCATATTACAAAATTTAAGTCATATTTGTTGTAATATAAGATTTTTCCCCCGAGAACATAGTCATGAAATTACAAGCATAAAGTTGGACTATTACGGTTTTAATTTAATTTTTTTTGGGCGGCGGGGGGGGGGGGGAGTTGTACTGTAACTTTACGAAAAAAGAAATGTACTTTGGGGGTTAGGGGAATTCTCACTATGATGTGAATTCTGGATAAAAAGTTGGTATATTTCAGCGTCACATTAAAAATATGACCTGAGGTTTTTTTTTTTCAAG
Organism: Filicampus tigris; assembly: GCF_054856515.1. NCBI lineage: Eukaryota > Metazoa > Chordata > Actinopteri > Syngnathiformes > Syngnathidae > Filicampus > Filicampus tigris. Next base: position 9,209,357 of record NC_141225.1, on the reverse strand, counting down.
AGGAGGAAAACGCTTTAATACTAATGACGTCGTAGTCAATAAAAAAATTATTTGTCTATAATTAGTCTTGTTTGGAAAACAACAGAACTTTTTTTTTTTCAAGAAAAAGTGCATGCATATGGGAAGAAAAGTAGTATCTTTAGAGAAAAATAATACGAGATCAGTCATAAATCAAACATTATGTCAGACAAGATTACCTCATTGACTGGCATTGATGCCAAATATGCCTTGGAAATTAAATTAAATTATAGTTTTTTTCAAGAAGAAAACTGGATTATTGTAACAAGAAACTTTAGTTCAGTTTTAACGTACCAACACTATTCTCCAATTTCCTTAAAAAATGTACCATGTTTTCCTGCAAGGAATAAGAATGAATGCCGTGCCTGAAATAATGGCCGGGTGTCAAAAGAGAAACTTTTTTGCCAAACCTATCGCTGAGAAGCGGGTTAAAAAAGAAGCTAGCCGTGCAGCAAGCGCAAACTGAAAATAGAGGCAGAACACTTGTTTGTGATGAGGTGGGCATTCCTGCAGTGTTCAAACTCCAACTTTATTTGTACAGATATACTGCAGGCCTCCTCTCAAATAAACACCTAGCACTAATCTGCAAATAAACAGCCACTACTTGAGCAAATACACAAAGTGGTTTCGTCCCAATTCATTTTTTTTGTTTGTTTATCTGAGTCCTCGACAAGGAATCTGAAGAATTAGATTCTTTGCAAACCAAATTAAACACACTTTAGCTCAGTTCATGTAGCTTCTTCCATTTTTCTCTATGAGTTCCCCCAGTCAGTACCTAATTCGCAACAAAAAGTGTCTTTGTTTCCATACCCGTCTACGTCAAGTCTGCTGCTGCTCATGCGGCTTGTTAGGGAAAGAACATTTGGATAAGAGCAACCATTTGAGTTCATGAGGAAATTTGGAAAATGAACACCTGGTCAGCGAATCACAAACACCAATCGATGGAGAATAGAGATCATCTTAGAACAGAGAACTTAGAAGCTCGTAACATGTTTATAAAAATAAAAATAACATAGAAAACGTTTGGCATCCGTAAGGTCATCCAGTCAAGATGGCGTCCCGGTGGCTACGGCGAGTACGGCGGCTACCTCCGTGCGCGCTGTTTGGCCAGACGCTTCATGAAGCAGCAGGTCACCGCCGCGATGATGACGATGCCCACCAGTAGGGCAGACGACACGCCGACCACCAGCGGGATGAGGAGGAGGTCAGCAACTAAGGAGGAGCCAACGGGAGGAGTTTTATTTTTGTTGTAGTTTGATTAGTGGTTAATTTTACCTTATACTTGTATCGGCCTCAATTTGGACATTTTCACTTGGGGGTGAACTCACGTTTGTTGCCAGGTGACAGTATTTTGAGTTATTTTGAAGGGACTATTTTACCTAGTAGTACTACCGATATATATAGAGGTGCATTTCTTTTGGTTTTATTTTACATTGGTTAACTTCTTTATGCACGCACAAGATCAGGAATATGAAGTGGTCGTTTTACTTCATGATTGTTGAAGTATAGCAGCTAATTTCTCCTTATACATATTTGCCATACTTTATTGTGGTTTTGTTATACAGGTCAAATTTTCCGTATACTTGTATTGTACTACTAATTGGGTCCAATTAGACATGTAGGTGAGTACTCACTTTTGTTGCCAGCGGTTTAAGTTTAGAAGTCAATGGCTTTGTTTTGAATTCTTTCAAGAGACAGTAAACGTACACAGTTACAAAGTACACGTACACTGACTACTTGACATAGGGGCAAAGATATTTAGTGTTGTCCAAGAAAAGACAAAACTTACAAAAATGCTAGTTTTAAAGATGCCATGTAGTGCTTGAATTCTCTTTATACTTGTGTAATATCGTTTATATTTTAATAATTGTAATATCTTCAAAGTATGCATTTGTCTTTGGTCATTTATTGTGACTTATTTTAATTTCATCATACAGTAATGTATTTCTCTTTATGCTTCCACTTTTAGCTTGGACATAATTTGCTATACATTATTATGTAAGAAAATGTGTTTGAAATGTGCTACTGCCACTTGCCCAATGGTTGAGAATTATCCAGCTAGAAGCAGTGGAAACATTGAAATGCAACAAGGGACATATGTAGAATGAATGCCTTACCTCGGGCATACAAGTATACGGTGACCGCATTGGACTCAGCCTTGACCCCAGAGTTGTACCAGCCTCCGTGCGGATCCTGCCCCCAGGCCTCAACGCGGCACGCGTACATGCCCTGATCTTCAATGGTGGCTGCGTGGACACGGAGCCGATAGCTGACGGCGGAGAGCCGGTCCAGGCTGATCTCGCTGCCGTTGACGTAGACCTCCACGATGCCGTCGGACGTGAGAGCGGCGACCAGTTGGGGTTCGACCGGGAGGGCCGGCTCCGGCGTGGTGTTTTTCGGCGACCTGATCTGCGGCTCGGGGATGGGCCATCGCAACCACTGCACCTGAGCCTGGGCGGGGCCTGTGGTGGTGATGGTGGCGGTGCAGAGGAGGGTGACGGTGCTGCCCCGTTTCAGCAGAGGACCTCTGGCGAGCTGAGCCTCCGCTGAAACCACAACATCTACGGAAAAAAGGATGTATTAAGCGAGCCTTAATGCTAGAATTGGGCATGAAAGGGTTAATTAATAAAAAATACTTTTGATTGTTAAATAAAAAATGTCGAACATGTTGAATTCAATCAATCTAGCGACCATACCAAAAAGATCAGACCCGACTAGTTTTCTGCGTAAGTGTCATTATATTTAAAAATTGGCTGAGGATTTTAACTGGCAGAGCAGTGTAAAAAAAAGTAGCAAGATTGGACCTTGGTTGGAGAGACCCGACTACTTAGATCTGGCGCACAGACAAAAGAGATTGTGGCGTCTCACCTTTGGTCTTGAGATTGACCGTGACGCCCTGGGACCTCTGTGTGAGTGTCGCCGGCGTAGAAGGAGCGGGGATCCTGCGTCCGGCGTACACGCTCACCACGCAGCGATAAACGCCCGAGTCGGAGGGCCGGGCTGAGAACAACTTGAGGGAGTACCTCGAATCTGCCACTTTCTCCATAGAGCCGCCGCTGGCTCGGCTGGCATCGTCCCCCCAGCTCACAACGCCATCTGGGCTCATTCTGGCTACCTCCACCTGATAAGAACATCATCAACAACAACGCAAGTCTCTAAAAATAAGCCACAAAAGACATTTCTTTCAAATAGGAATAGAGCTGTTGTCCCTTTGCTACCCAATTTAGGGGTCGTGGGACTGACTTTCCGAAAATTCAGACCTAGGAAACAGTATTATTCAGCAATATGAAGTTTGATACAATTACATCCCAGTTACATTCATCACTTCCTTCATTCAAATAGCATATGAGATAAGAGTCTTACCTCCACACCTCCAGACCCAATGAAGTCGCCACCCGGAGAGCCCCTCTTCATCCACTGGACCTGCAGGCCCGAGTTGACGTCGGAAGGCATCCCATTGACCACACAGGTCAGGAGGAGAGGCGAACCCACCTGCAGGGTCACCTCTCCTTGAGGCGATGACGTGACACTCAGAGACTCGGCTGTGGGGCGAGAAAGGAGTCGGCTTCAGACCAGGCAGCGATAATCAGCTCAATGCAACAAAATGACTAAGTTGAGTTCACTCAGGCTAGGAAGTTAGCAAGCAGGCGACCACAGTTAGCTTGCTTGTACTGTATGTCTGCCTTATTGTTTAGTTGCGCTTGTAGTACACTTTGCGTATGTTCACAGCAACGGAAAAACTTTTTTCCTACATATTGGTGCTGTCTGTCTAAATGTGTTGCTGCACTATTTGTGTTCAATCACCTCCTCTCAGCTCATCGGTATGGCACTCATATGAGTCCTGTTACACTGTCTGTCTAAATGTGTTGCTGCACTATTTGTGTTCAATCTAGTGCTTCAACAGTTCTTCAACATGAATGCTATTTTGCGTTAGCACAAAGCTAGCGGACTGAAAAGCAAAGCTAAGCAGTTGTTTTAAATGCACAAGGTGTCAATTCACTGTGGAAAACCGGTAGGCTAAAAAAAAAAAAACACCCATTAATCAATAAATACATTGTTAAGTATTCCCATAGGGGGCCATTTCCAAATTTGGCATCGCATCCGTTGTATGCACCACATACAGAGATTCCTATGGTTGAATTGGCTCACAGGCCAAATATTTCAGCTCGAGAGCTGTATCCCAAATTTTGTTTTGCTTGGTAATCATTCATTTGAGCAGGTGTACCTATTTAAGTGGCTTGTGAACATACATCTTGGTAAACAGTCCTCATTTAACCACCACCGATAACAATAAATGCATTGTCTTTACAAACAAAAGGGGAAGGTGCCTAGTGAACACACGCAACATAATGCAGGCATTGTTCCTGATTCAACTCCCATTCAGTTCGCTTTATTCGTCAGGCTACAACCGCGTATACGACCTACATCAAGTGAATGCTAAACAACCTAGAAAGGGGCTGTTAAGTTCCAACAACACATAAGTTTGCTGTGTTGCCTTTTAACTTCTTAGTGATTTAATTGCAAAACTTGAAGGAAAGAACAAATCCCAAGTGTCGATAAGTGCAATGGATGAAAAGAATATTTAATCCTCTAGATCTGCGTGAAAGCTTTCAGGCACACAAAGCGAGCCGGGCTGCAAGGCAACGAACGGGCTGGCATCCAGCTGGTATCGACCCACCACATTCAGCTGGATCATCATCGAGAGAAAAAGAGCTCAGCTTAGAGCGTGTCAGGGGATTCACACCAGCATTTTGCGAGCCCCCTAAACTGGCCAGGTGGCCAAAGAGCGGAAGGAGCATCCAGGAAACTAATTAGCTGCCAACTGGTTTTCGGCAGCTTGCTAAACTAGCAGTAGGCAAAAACTCAACAAACATGCACGGCTTCACTCCGAAGTCTGGAAAGTGTCCAAATTCCAATGCAGCCACCGGTGCTGCAAGCCCAGGCTGACTTATGCCACAGATACAAATTGTAACATGTTAGTAAAACACACGCCTTGAACACACAGTTCACTTTTTACGTCTTCAGAGCTGCTATCACTCTTGTGAAAGCAATATTTGTCAACAATGTTTGATCTCTATTGTGACAGGTTGGTTGTAAATCCAAGCTGTGATGCACAAACATACGTAGTTAGACTGACGTCAAACTAGACAGCGTGGCGCTGACCAAGGTTTGAATTTTTTGCGTAAATATGGGAACGTGGCATGCAAATGAGAAGATACTGTTTTCCTTTAGGCTCGACATTACCATTAGAGCATGAAGTTTGGATGAACTACTTTCGCCAGGTTTCATGAATCAAGTAGTAACTTTTAACAAGGGGCCTGAAGTGTATTAATATATTCAACATGACTATGAATGCAGCATCCACACAGACGTATCAATTCCAAATTCTGCCCCCGACATCTGAAGATCTCATCAGAAATTACGATGCGCCTCAAACTCAGTAGCGGGAATTGTTTTCCAAGAAAGCCTGTGTGAACCGCAGCCTCAATTTCCCGTACTTCACCAATGGCCCCTGGTGAGGTCTTTTGCTGCTCATGTCCATCAAAGTTTGAGGGATTTGTGGTTTCAGAAAGGCTCTTCCTTTTATCTGGCCCAACCACTGCAACATTTTATTGAAACCATTTAGAATAAACTGTACGGATTGACATTCTGGTAACAACAGTCATTAATAACTTAAAAGTTACTTAACCAGTGCAGAGTTCAAATGAAAAACAGCACTCTAAATTCATAGTGCCTTGTGACGCCGTCGTATTGACTGAAACGGAACTGGCTCCTCTATCAGAGTCGCCTAAACAGTTCCTCTTCTATGGTTGTCCTCCCAGATAATTTTACACTGAGCCTAGTCGTGACTTAATAGTTACAAATTCACTTATTGATGTTTTTTCATCTATCCACAGCTAGTTGCTGACAAACTGTCCAATTTCCAGTTTTGTGCTCATTAAGAAACGCATTAAGATGCCATCAAAGCCCCGTATAAACAGTAAAGTAGTTGGTGTCAAGGAAGTATGTTGAAGTGATACAGTTCAACTAAAAGACACGTTTTTAGTTGTTTAGCCTGAGTTGTTGGTGAAAGTTATGGACAGTATTCGCCACATGTGAATGCAATATACACATGTACTTCTTGTGCATTTTCTCAGTACAAATCATCTTGAAGCCATTTTATTTCTACGGGGTAATGTTGCTTTAAAATTAAGTGTTTTAGGTTCATAGTTTGTAAAAACGTAAGTTGGGGCACTTGTAATTCAATGTAGCTGAGCAGGACTATCAGCAAAAGGATGTAATTGTACTCACAGAGTTGCTGAACAGTCAGGTTGCCTATGTCCAGCATCCTGTGTGCGATCTTCTGCCACGACTGGTCCGGGTCCCGAATCCACTGCGCGGCCTCACAGAAATAGGCTCCCGTGTCATTGGGCTGCAGCACCCTTATTTTCATGATGTACAGGTCTTGGCCGCCTTCTCCGTTGCGCTTCTCCAGCGTGATGTCGCCGTCATCGTAGCGCTTCTTGTAGGCGCGCCCCGGCACGACACCCAGCAGCTTGTCAATGGAGATGATCTCGCGAACGGTGCTGAGCTCAGGTCCCGATGCGACGCCCGAGCCCACTTGGCCACCGCGCTTCCCGAAGGTGACGGACAGGTGGGTGAGCTGCTCCGAGCGGATGCTGGCCGAGCACGTCAGAGTTAATTCGGCGCCTTCGGGGAGGGGCTGCCCAGTCAGGGAGCGGCTGTAGCTGATCTGAAGTGTGTCGGGGATCACTGCATGTGGAAAAAGGGTGACATTTTATTCCACCACAAGCCACCACAGTTGATATGACAATAAAATGACTTGAGAAGCTTCTCCATGCTTTTAGAAACTCCAGTAGATTTGATAAATGTAATGGTCTTCTGACTGGCGTCCCTCAAAAGAGCATCAAACAACTGCGGTCCGTTCCGAACGTTGCAGCCCGGGTTCTGACCAGAAATTTACTCCAGGTGATGTCAAGAGGAATTAGCGTATGAAAAGTAAAGTGAAGAGGATCTATTTGGAACTGGAGAATGGAGTCAATTTTTCTGTATGGGACGCTACAGTTGCTTGTTTACTTTCAAACTCAGCATTAAAGATATGAGTGACGTCATGCATGCTGTGACATCCCCAAGTAACTGTTGCAAGGAGACTTCAAATCCCTCCTCTTTCATCTTAAGCGACTTCAAACTACAAAGCGCAGCGGCCAGTGTTGTCAAAGCACTATAGAAACAAACATTGAGTAGGCTTTTTCATCGGTACCCAGTCAGCTGTAAAATTGATTTTTAAATATTCTGCTACTGGTCTGCAAGTCAATGGATGCTTTAGGACCTGTTTAATGAATACATTAAATAAATGCTAAAGGAGTGTAAACCCAGAAGGGCTTTGAGGTCTGCATTGAGCACAGAGTTCCAAGCAAACATGGTGAAGCAGCATTTAGCTGCTATGCGGCATTCAAATGGAATAAACTGCCAATAGAAGTGAAGTCAAATGCTTTTAAATGGTGGTTAAAAACTATTTTCCCCGCCCCCCCCCATATTCATGATTAAGGTCTTTCACAGCATTTTTAAAATCTTGCTCTTCAAAATCAATATTCTTGGCCTGTACATTCTGTTAACAGTTTTAGTAAGCTACTTTTATTTACTTTGCTTTTAACTCTCCTTTTTTGGTAAATGCTTTTAAATGTTGTACTTAGCTTGTGTATGACAGGCACTATATAAATACATTTGCCTTGCCTTGAATCCTTAAATCCTTGTTATTATATCCAGTTTTCATTTCAGTGTTAGCAATCAGTATCAAGGCTTGACATTACTGGTATCATTTTGATTCCGAGCTGAAATGTAACATTCAGTGTTGTGACCAAGCTGCTGGAAAAATGTAACCAGTTTGGTTGCTGTTCTACAAGGACGATGATTGCATGTTGGTAGCAATGTGGACTTCCTGGTTTAAACTGTATTGAAGAGACATCAAAACATGTAGCCAAGAGTCTTGTTCTCCACTTAACATTACAACCACAATAATGCGTCTGTTGTCAAATCAATACTCTCTGTCAGTGTCAATCAAAATGGAAGGTTTCTACTCCAATATGATCTCAGGGGGTAGGCTTACTGTCCTATACAAGATAGTGCAGTTGTACCTAATAAAGTGTCTGGTTGCACACAGTACGGGCAGACGGTGTGCGCCGCCGGTTTGGAAATTTTACCTTTGACGACCACAGAGCCGCTGTAAGAGCCCAGGTAAACGCTGTCCGTGCTCGGCGTGTAGCACTCGTATTTGCCCTGGTCGTCCATGCGCAGCCTCTGAACCACCAGCCGCACGTGGTCGCCGGAATCGCGCTCCACCCTCACCTCGCCGCTCTTCACCCGCGCTTGGTAAGGGACGTAAGGGAAGCCTTTGTCTTTGGTGGACACCACTCCCAACTGCTTGTCGCCCGCGTCGTCCCTGTACAGGAACCACTCAAAGTCCTGCGTGCGCGGACCTTCGTAGCCGGAGACGGCGCAGGGCACGGCGAGGGAGAAGCCGGCCACGCGGTACAAAGGTCCCACGGGAACGGTCACCTCGCGGGCCGCCGCGTACTGGAGCACTGTGAACGGAAGACATGAAAGACAGAAGAAGAGGGTGAAGTTGCGAAAGAACACGGGAAACTGAACTGTAAGCTCTTTCGCAGGGCAACACCTTTTAAATGTTAAACAAAACATTGTACAGTTGATTAAGGGTTAATGCAGGGATAATCCAATTTCAGACAGTTAGTATTACCGGTTTGTATTGTTAACATAGTTAATACCGCATTTAGCCTCTCAGAGAAGTAGTTGTCTTTTGCCTTCTCCCATCTGGTGTTCAAACATATAAAAGAAGATTACGCAAAGCGTAAAAGACAACAAAGAAATTGCTATAGTACTATGAAATTAGTAACGCTTTCATTGCATTTTTGTCTCACATTTTCTTTTTTACCTAACGTTTTTTTTGTATACCGTAATTGTTTAAAATGTTCTTTTAGTTTTTTCTTTTGTTTTAAACCCACATTTAAATATTCTCATTCTAAAACAATTGCTTTTTAATTTAATATTTTCCCTTTCATTTTTGAGTCCAGTATTCCTCCTCTAGTATTTGTTTTTTTTGCAGGTAATACATTTTTTCTAATATATATTTTTGGTGTAATATTTTCAGTAATTTTGTCTCAATTTTAACGCTCTAATATTTGCAAATTATTTTATCCAATATTTGTATTTTTTTTTCCTGCAATAGTTGTCAAATGTTTTGATATTGCCTGATGTATTTGGTCTAATGTTTTATATTATTTTCTCCTACCTATATAACCAATCATTTTTTGTAGTTTTTCTTATATTTTTACATTTTATTTGATTTTTCTTGTCAAGTATTTTATTATTTTTTAATGTGTTTATTTGTTGTATAATACTTACATCAATATTTATTTGGTTTAATATTTTATATAATATTTGATGTTATTTTATAACATTTTATGTCTGGTAACAATATTGGATGTTTTCTAATATTTTTCCTCACATTTCCATGTCACATTTTGATTAATTTGCCTAATATTTGTGCTTTTGTCTAAAATGTGTATTTATTTATTTATTTTATCATTGCTTTGGCTCCCATTCCAGATAGGGCAAGTGTATCTATTGCTATCACCTGCGCCACTCCCACTAGTGAATCCCTGCCTAGAATTTCTTTTGGCAGTACGGCGCTTGTGTTGAAAGCCTTTTATTCCTCTTCTTTTTTTTTTTTTTTTTTGGGCTACAACAATGATTCTGTTTAATGTTGGCTCCCTGCCCTGGAGGGGATTTCAATCTTAATCTGCAAGCAGAGGCAAAAGCAGAAGAATACATTCACCATCACTGGATGCCAAATGCTTTTTAGCGCTACGTTTGACCTCACCTAAAATGGATTACTAACTGAACAAACCTGAAAGACGTGTGTGTGCAAGTATGCGTGAGTTTACACGCACGCAGTAACTGTTGGGCGAGCCGCTGCGTCATCGCGACACTCCCGTGGATAATGACATGGGGCTGAGCGGGAAGGCTTAAGCGGATCGAGACCTAATTAACATAGGACTCAGGAGCTGGGACTGATAGGAACGCCACAGCTTGTGACAATACTCAACACTGTCTGGATTAGATGGGCCAAGATGGAGGGCGAAGGGGCCAGCTATGTTCTAATAAAGGGATACTGCAAATATTACAAAACCAAAGGATTGATATCTTGTTTGGGTTGAAAGTCATATTTTTTCCAAAGGTCAAATTTAAGCACATTTTGGTATTCCAAATTAGCTTTTTCAGTATGCTGCTTCCACCCAGCATGCACGAAGCGCTTTAATGCAGACTCTTTCGATTTCAGTGAGCTGTCGACATTTGACAGTTTTGGAAAGGGATAAGTGAGTTCAAAGTGAATTCACATTTCAGAAACTCAGAACTATAAATTGCCATTTTAAATCGGTAAAATATTCATTTCATATTGTACTTTATCTTGAAAAAATGATGACTTTAATCTCATAAGTACACATGTGTCTTGAAAAACTCTACTCTAATATTATAACGTTTAATCTTGGAAAATTAAAACCTTTTATCACTAAATAATATGTCATTCTATAATCCGAAAAAGGCGATTAGATTCTCATATTACACCTCTGTTCCTTGAAAAAATACAACTTTATTCTCCAGACTTTTTATCAACAAAAGAGCTAATTTGCAACTTTATTCGCCTGAATAACTTTTTTTTCTTCTTTTTTTTTCACTTTAAGCTTGTAATATTGTAACTTTTTATCTCGAAAACTGTGCCTTTATTCTCCTAGTATTCAGACTTTTTACCTTTGAAAAATTAAGACTTGTTCTTAAAAAAGGCAAGTTTATTGTTGTAATATTGCAATCTTGTATCTTTTAAATTATGATTTCTATAAATTAGTCCCTGCCCAAAAAACATTTCTTTTTTTATCTTAATCTGATTTAGACCCAAGAAAAATATATCTTTATTCTTGTAATATTACATCTACAGGAGATCCTCAAATTACGATGTACGCGACCTACGACGTTTCGACTTTACGACGCCCGTGCCTCCTCCTCCATTTTGTCCCCAGCACCATAGTGACTACGGGTTAAAGTCCAAATTCCGATTTCTGAAACATTCTGAATAACCCGTTTACATGATCGAGTGGACAGAGTTGCTCCGGCATTTGAATAACCCACTGTGTACGGCGACACACGGCGTCGTGACTCAAATGGACGTCATTTCCGCTTGTTACTTTCAATTGTAAAAAAAACACTTGATATTCATGTCACTCACCACATGAATGAAGCGGCCGCTTTCCTTCTCACTCCAAAAGTGTGCTTTTGTGCTGCGTCTATGAGCTTGTTTACCTCTGCTTATGTATTAACGATGGGTTTCGCGTCAAACAACGCACTTCAGCATACAAGCACTTCCTGTACTACAAAGACCAGCATTCCTTGCGGTTGAGCAATGAGCGTGCGCAGGGTCTCGATCGTGTCTGCGCGCCGGCAGTATATTTGCCTTTTTCGCCTCTCCTTCTCCATCCACTTCTCAGCAGTAATGCTAAGTACAGCATCTTATGCTTTTTATGTTAATGTATTTTCCTTTTTTTATACAAAGTATTTTGACATAAATTTCAACTTTAACAGTGAAATCCGATATACGCGGAAATTCGTGTTACATCGCCAGTGTAGGAACGGAACTCGTTCATAAAATGAGGACTCCCTGTATATATGTGTGTGTATATATGTACTGGCAACCAAACTGCCAGCCAATCACAGGGCACACAAAGACAAACAAACATTTGCACTCACAATCACAGCTTGGGCCATTTGGAGTGTCCAATTAATTAACCAAGCATGTTTTTGGAATGTGGGAGGAAACCGGAGTACCTGGAGAAAACCCACACAGGCACGGGGACAACATGCAAACCCCACACAGGAAGGACAGAGCCGGATATGAACCCACGACCTCTGCACTGTGACAATTAATATTGTGACTTTTTCATATAAAAAAAAACCCTATGCTCTTAATATCCTTTCTTAAAAAAAGATCTTCCCATTACAACTGTCATTACCATTTCAAGCATTTAAAAAGATTTTATTAAAATTTGCAAATTCAAGCTTTACCAGCATCAAAAAATTGTGTGAGTTCAAAGAGTGCGTCTCTTGACCCAAACTACCTGTAAAAAATTACCAATGTTGTGCTATGTGACACAGATGTGTTTCCGATTTTAAGTGAGTAGTGACCATCCACTAAATTCGGTCCAATTCGGCTCTATAATTGTTTAATAGTCCACGCAACAAACAAGCCAGTGATTGGACAACAAGCATCCTAGTGATGATGGCTGCATCATATGACAAGTGCATCAGTACACCACTACGCTAATGCGCGTGGCAGTTGAGTGGCGAAACGTGCACGCGCATACACTCAATAATCCATTTGAAAGTAGCATATTTTACCATAGTGCAGACAGACGAATAAAGTAATTTTTTTCCCAGCCATGGCGCACTTCGTGTTCCTCCACAGATTACTCCCGTCTCGGATGTTCCTTCCCCAGTGGCTCTTCGCCACTCATCCCGCCGTGGACCTCCCGAACCTGCCTGTTGACCAAATCGCAAAAATGAATGACAGGAATATATTGGCGCCTTCTGATTCGCAACCGCCATGTTTTCATTTATTTGGACAAAACGTATCACCTGAGTCACGCACCGACGCGCAGATTCGTCTTAATAAACACTCGTCCGAATAATAAAAAAAAAAGGTCCAAATAAAAAAGTTTGCTTGTATTCAGCTTCGAACCGTGAGGTTTCGTCTCATAGTGGTTTGCATCTTCTTCATCGTCATAGTTGGGCTGGCTGAGGGAGGAGCCAAAACAAAGCTCCAAAGACGACAACCGGAACCACCAATTCTGATTTACAGAAAGTAGCGGAAGTACTTTAATTCCATTTCCGCAACAGATTTTTTTTCACTTTCGATTTGTAGCTCCAGTTTTGTTACGTTATTTATTAATTTTTAAAGTTATTTATTACGATAAATAATGAAGACATATGTTCAATTCAGTTAAAATAATTCTAAATAAATTCTGGAGTGATACATTTAAATTATTGAGGATGAACACGATGTGATAGCTAGTGGTTCGGTTAGGGTAAGGGATTGTCTGCCTCACAGTTCTGAGATCCTGGGTTTGAATCACGGCCCGGGCTCTCCTGAAATTTGTACATTCAATTTCTTCAGGTACTACACTGGCTTCCTCCCCCATTCGCAAAACATTTCTCTTTAGTGAATGAACTCTAAGTTGTCCATAGGTGTGAATGTAAATGGTTGTTTGTCTTTACTCTGCGATCGGCTGGCGCCTGGCGATGTATTTCACCTCTCGCCCAGTCCATTGGAACAGGCTCCAGCTCACCTTAATGAGGACAAGTACAATAGAAAATAGATGAATAGATTTATATGAATGATTTTCTTTACAAAAATGCTATTACCACATGTGCTTATACTGTACATAATGCTTGATGTGATTCCAGGACCTCATTGCTGCTGGGTGTTTGTGTACTTGCCACAAGAGGGCGGCAAAACACTTCATTCAAACAACCTACAGTTCTTGGTCCACCGTAACACCTAGGCAACTATAGTATTATCCTTACCATATCTTATAATCATCATATCCGATATTCATCTCGTTCCCCCTGGTTCAGCATGTTCATAAATGATCATTCAACACAAACATTCCATTAACACAACTACCTACAACTGGAGGTGGAGTAAAATATCCACCCCAACAAACCTTTATTAAAGTGAAATAAATCATTTTTCAAAAAAATTAAATCAGTTAGCAAATGTCTTAAGATTTCTGTGACAAGCTTTCGTCAAAATACCACAAGAATAAATTTTTGAAAAGAACGTACAGATAATGCACACTATTTCTTGTCCCATTGAAATCAGCCTGTTTGAGAGGCCCAGTCTAATCTGTGTGAGCCAGCCCTCATCCAACCCTGCTAGGCCAATGGAGGGTATGGATTTTGTTACCATGACAACAAGTGTCATTTAGTATACCTAATCTAAACAAGAGACTGCAAAGTAACATTTTAACATTCACCACGCCCGAGGAAGAGCAACCAATCAGAGGCAAAATGCATCACAGATGAGGTGTGAATCATTTGCCATGCGCTCATGGGCAAACTGCTGCAGCCTTGCACTCTTATCTTGGGCATTGGGAGCTTTTCTTAAACTGGTGGAATATCCAATAAAATAAAAGAAATTAAAAATGCCCATCCTTCGTTTCCTGACAACCGGACATAAGACTGAAAGCTGAGAAAAGGGACCTCAGGCAGCTGAGAGGATTCAGAAGAGGGGTGGAATTCAATTTTTTTATTTAAATTGATTGTACCTTAACCCCTCCTCCCCCCAAAAAAGAAAAATCAAACGGAAAACATTTTGTGTTATAATTAACACTGTAGTACGAATAAGTCATGCTACCAACGTAGCAGCCATGCCTAATTGCTTGTTTGCAGTGCATAATCCTCGCATCTCCAAAACTGTAACACAGGTCAACAGCAAATTTGAATCAGATATAGCTTGTGTCCTTCAACCCAGTTTTGACGAGAATTTCAAAATAATAATAATAATGATAATAATAATAATAATAATAATTATTATTATTATCATCATCATCATCTTCCAAACCGCTCATCCTGTACAGGGTCGCGGGGAGGTGCTGGAGCCTATCCCAGCTGACAATGGGCGAAAGGCAGACTACACCCTGAACTGGTTGCCAGCCAGTCGCAGGGGACACACAGACACCGTCACTGAGCGGGAACCGATCCCACGCTGCCTGCACACAACTCAGGCGTGTGTAATAATAATAATAATAATAATAACTATTATTATTAATAATATTATAATTATTATTATCGTTATCGTTATTATTATTATTGTTATTGTTATTATTATTATGAAAACCTGATGTGCTAGAGAGAGAACAACAAGACCAGATTTGGAATGTGGGCGAGAAAATAATATAGAAAAGTTTACTTGAATCTCTGATTTAAAAAAAAATGTGTTGACCTAGTGTATCAGTTTGTGAAAAAATCTGAAATTGACCAAATGTATACATAGGTTGTTGCTCGACGTTTAAGTTGGGCCATACTTGGTGTGTTGTTTGACTTGACTTGGATTTTAAAAAAAAATCTTTCCAGCGAAAACTCCAAATTGTGCCAATTTTGGTGTGTTTCCACAGTGGCGCTTCCACAATACAGTGAATCAACAGAGGAATAGATCCTTTCCATGACGACTTTTCTTATAGGACACTTAATGAGGTCAAGCTTCATGCGTTTTCTCAAGGAGGATGTACACCACCCGAGAATAGCTAATTAGCGCTTTGTCTTCTTCCCTTTCCGTTACTTTCCCAACCTCTGATGCTCTCGCTCTTCCTCCAAGCCTTCAAACTCGAAGCTACATGGAAAAGTGGATGACTTCACTCAGCAGAAAGCGAGCGAGGAAATCATTAGTGTGTTCTCAGGTTGACGAGGCGGCTGGCGGAATATGCAGACTTCAGCACAGGGGACGGCGCACATGGAGAGTCGAGTAACTTGTGTGGACACAGCAGTAAACCTTCATCAGTTTCACCTTTCCTACAGTCATTGCCTTCTGTCATTATTGAGACAAACACGGTTAAAACGGGGTAACACATACCAATTTTAACACCTTGGTCACTGTTTTCTAAAGCAGATGTTTGCAAATGTCTTATTTTGATTAAACACAAAATATAATTAGTCTGCTTCCATGAAGGACTACAGAAATGAGAGAATAAATACTGTTGAGAGGCGCATATCAGACGATTTGGAAACTTGAAAGTGAAATGGCTATAAATGGTTACTCGATTATTAAAACTGATGTCGACTAATTTTATAACAATGTAAAGAATGGAACTTCCCGAACTGCTGCTTGCTGTGAAGTGAGTTGAGCTGGGTTGACTGCCACCCTATGACGCTTGTATCTCAAATTGTTGGTGGCCTGACCGTTTACTAAGAAGATTAAGAGGGAATAATTACTCTAAACATACTCCACACCAAAGGATAATTACTCAGGATTATCTTCAACAGACATCTGATAATCAGGCTTTTGTTGACTTAGATCACAAACAGACTCAGTTATATTTTATTGTTTTAAATTGAATTGTTGCTTGATTGTATTTGATTGTGTACTCCACAATCAACCTCTCACTGTAGTGTGCAGGTGGTTGAAGATGTAGTTTTAAAAGCTGCAAACTGCTGCTGCTGGAAATAGTTTATTGAGGGTGGTGTTTGCGGACCAAAACCATACTAAAGAATTGCAGGGTGGAAAGACCAAAGGGACCATTTTTATTCACTCCTCGAGTAACACTGAATATTAGTGTAGTTTTAATGTATGATTGTCTTCTGTGAGTGTTTCGACACTTAACCACACTTAACCGCAAAAAAATCTGATGGCTTTATTTGAAGAGGGATCAGATTATGGGAAATTTAATTTTTAATTGTTTGTATACAAATAGTTGGGTCTCAGGTGTGTCTGTCCACAACCTGTCATGTATGGATTTAAACAGCCAAGTATATATTTTGTCGTCTATTTCTGAAAATATGTCTGTGAGTGTGACGTTTGCCGCTTCTGCCAATTGTTATGTAATAGTGGGGCTAATTTATATAACCAAGAATCCCCACCCATGACATGATCAGCTACACTTGGCGAACATACAGAACCACTTTCAAACGGCGCACGTGCATGTGTGACACCCCTGCGTAACAGTAAGCAGAACTCCATGTATATTGAGTTTTGTTGGGTGTAGATTAGCATTAGCTAACAGCATTAGCTTCTGATAAGCGGCAGGAATGGCTGATAGACGTCACATTCTGGTGACTTGGAACGCGCAAACTTGGCAGCCCCAGGAGCTAGGTACATTCTGTGGTTTAAAATGTATTTTCTAAACCAAGTACTTCATAGATTTAAGTAACTAGCATTAGATAAAGAAGATATGCACATTTCTATTACAACAGGAAGTTTTGACATCTTGGGTTGTGGTCCCTTTTAATGGAACTACTTTCGCAAACAGTACATAGGGTTGGGCGTAAAGGCACTTGCTTGAGAGAATTTTAGCAAGACAAGCTAAAGGGAGTGCAAAGGGTGCAATAATATTGATTAGTGTGGTATTTGGAGGAAAGCTGTCACACAGCTTTCTTAAATTGTGGAGGAAAAATGCACAATATGTCACCTGTAAAATTGTCTTTAATTTACTACCGTAGCAAGGGACCAATAGGGAGCCAGAATTGTTTTCTTGATGAACATTTTTGGTGTGCCAAAGAAACAAACAAAAAAGGCAAAAGGGAAAACAATATTTTTTTACCAAGCAGTACTATTTAGAACAGGTTGAGATTTTTGGGTGTTCATGCCAAAATATTCAAACTACATTGACAGCCTGCTTTATGGGTATAGGATCTCTCCTCTGCCCTGAATTGTGAAAACTCGCCCGTAATTGACACACACAACCCAAAAAAAGTTTTGTACTTCCTTAAAGGTGCTCCAAGATGGCAGCAAAGCACATTTTTCAATTAGACAAGGTTATGACTTGACTCACAAGGTCCTGCCTTCAGTTCAACACAGCTGCTTAGCACACACATATATCACCAGATGGTGCCAAACCATTATTTTTATGTTAGACATGGCCTTGGCCTGAGCTAAAAAAAAATTTTTTTTAAAATACTAAAAAGGTGAGTTTTTCTAGCAAATTGCCAAGGGAACGTTCCCCTCCAAAAATCAGCAGCCAGGCAAACTGGTGAGTTCTGTAATACAAATACTGTATGTGAGGGTTCAATGTAACATACAGTATATCATTCAATTTTCAGCGAGACTTTCACTAGCATTTAGGTTGCAGAGCAGGCCCAAATGTACAGACCGATCTGGGTTCATTCATAAAAAGTCAAACCTGTAGACCTGAACTTAAACCTCAAGGTGGAAATGTGGCTCCCACTCACTACTCCCACTCTGTCTCTTTTAAGGCCACTATAGACTAAACTGTGACCTACTAGAAATTGCCTCTAATTACTTTGTTACAGTTGCTACAGTCAGCCCCCCCCCCACTGTCGCCCATGTCATCGACAGACCTTGCACCGTGTGTGGCATCGCTTCGTTGGTGTTGTATAGTTGTTCAGTTTGTTTCTTTACATCTACATCCATGAACGTGGTGTCTGGCGATGACCAAGCCATCTCGGGTTTATTTTCCTCATGTATAGAAACACATCCCGAAGCTGTCATCCTCTCAATGCACAGCGACAATATACACATAACACACTCACTCGGGCTGCTAGACAAAATAAAGAGAGTGGGTGAAAGGGGGAGCGAGGACACGGCTAATTTACTGCTGGAACTATATTAGCGAAGTTCTCTCCAAGGGTTTTGGTTTCTTCTCTTTATAAAAAGAATGTGATGACAAATGTTTAGCTAAGCTTCCAAGCGTGTCGTTAAGACCAAGCTATAGAATGTGAGGCTCCATAAGGATGAAACCAAATGGCCCGTAACACTGCATTCACCTTTCGATACACAAACGCGTCAAACATAACTTTCAACCACTCACACTGATTTTTCCTGCTCAAGAATGTAAGTATAGTGCTACCCCTGCATACACCTGACTTATTAGTTTTTGTTAGGGTATAAAATATGAGTCACTCAATTTTTTTTTTTTTTTTTGCCTTACTGCTGCTCGGCTTCTGCTGGTTGCGCTGTCAAAATGTGATTCTATAACTTGTGGTATTCTCACGAAGCAGTCTTGTATTCTTGCATGTTTTTTATTCACTTTGTTTTATAGGCAAGATTACAGTATTTGCATACAAAAGAGTCTAAAACGGCTTTACAGGCCCACGCTTTTACTCGTTTTAAATAGTGCCCCAGAGTGTTCCGTCTGAGGCACACAAAACTGAAAATCGTGTCTGATAAGCTACATTTTAGTGCAATGTGTGGCAGGACTGAAAAACATATAGTGGGATGTTTAAATGTCAGTACAAAATGTTACTCCAAAAAGTGTTATCTGTCAGTGTAATGTATGTCATGTTTAAATAAAATGTTTAGGTTTTTTTTTGAAAACGTGTGCTTTCCAACAAGGTTCGTTTAAAATTAAACACAATTTTAACAAAACTGTAAGGCGTAAAGGCATTTTCAAACAATTTGGCACCCGATATTGGTGGGTACTGTGCATCTTGAAAGTATTCACAGTGTTTCACTTTTTTTCCACATTTTGATAAGCTACAGCCTCATTCCAAAATTGAAAAAAAAAAAAAATTCTGAAAAACACACAACACCCCATAATGACGATTTCAAAAAAGTTTTGACATTTTTGCAAATTGATTAAAATTATTCCTTAAAAACATTCCATGTACAGAAGTATTCACACCCTTTGCTCAATACTTTCCTGATGGAAGCTGCCATTCTTTGGTATTTCCACTCTTACGAGAGTGTGAATTCGCGAGAAAGTGACGTGTGTTCGTCTATTTTTGCCTCCTTTATTTACTCCTAAAAGCTAAACGTCATCATCTACATGTAATCGACTCAGATGTGGGCATTCCGTCAGACTGACGGACCGTCCGTCACTGACAGACACCGGTTTTGCTGATGATTGACGAATGATAGGACACTTAAATGACGGACTACGCACTGACAGAAGTGAATTTTCGTCCGTGAGCGTAATCATCACTAACCGCATCCGTCATCACTGACAGACTGGTAAATAAGAAACCATCAGTCCGTCAATGACGGATGCCCGTTTTGTTGACGTTTTTCTTTTTCTTTTTTTTTGTGGGAAGGGGTACCGACTGACGAACCAACGGACTTCTGAAGGACTAACTGACAGACTGACTAATTGACTATTACAATTTGGTACCCAGGCCACTGACGGAGGACCAATGACGGACCAGCAAAATGTAGTAAAATATCCACCTCTGAATTTACTGCGATACAGTATATAATCTGCAGTGTAAATACAATTTGAAAGATCTGCTATGCAGTGAAGCTGCAAAAAGAGAACCGCAATATACCGAGGGATGACCGTATAACGGTGTAGTTGTGCTTGATGAATTTTAACAGCTGCCATCTGGATTTGTATTTTTTTTTAGTGGCTGTGCTTACTGTGTTCATGTTGTGGCATTTTTCATGCTTGGCCACAGTGAAACCAAAGGCGGAGTTCATACATTAGTCATGAAATTTTCATCCAAAACATTTGCGTCTTCACAAGCACGTGTGCATAAAACTGAATCAATTGGAGTGGCCTAAATGAGGGAGTAGAAAGGGGGGGGGGGGATTTGAATGCAGGGTGTCAAAAGAAAGGGGGGAAAGGGAGGAAGGAAGTGGGGGGGTCGCAACAAGAGAAGGAAAGATTAAACTGATGTGTTGCATGGGCGCTGGAGGGATGTCACGGCTGGAGGGAGGGGGGAAGGAAGGAGGAACAGGAGGAGAGGGACGGCGGTGGTGGTGGGGGGGGGCTCATTAACCAGCGCGAGATTGGAGCCTCCGTCGCTCGCTCGCGTTCGACCACACTGACGCTTTGATGAGGTCTGCATCCTCAAAGCCTCAATCAGTCCCACATGAGTCCCACTGAGATGCCAGAGAGACTGGGGAAGGGAGACAGAGGGGGTAGTGGTAGGGATGGAGAGACAGTTTGAGTGGGGGGGGGGGGGAGTTAGTTGACAGGAAAAGAGTCAAGAGACGAGAAAGCTTTCAAATTGCCAGCGGAAAGATACGAGCCATAAGGGGAAGGAAATGTCTATATATATATATATATATATATATATATATATATATATATATATATATATATATATACATATATATATATATATATACATATATATATATGAAAGCCACAGTTTATATATGAAAGCCACAGTAAGAAATGCTTTGCAACTCTTCCTTTAGAAAAACAAACTACTGTCTGGATGTCTGGAGTGGGGAATTGTTTTCGCACTTCAAAAGTATTTCGGCGAACAGATGAGTCATTGTGAGAGTGGGGTTGATAAAAGACAAAAAAAAAAAAAAAAAGAAAAGAAAAGACACAAGAATGCTGTGACTGTGCATATATTTGCATAACTGCGGACTGGAAGCTCGTGCCTCTTCCTGAGTTCGTCTGCTAGCCAAGTGCAATGTTGTCAACAGTTTTGCAGCAGAATGGTGCGGAGTGGTTAGCACGTCTGCCTCACAGTCAAAAAGTTCTGTGTGTTCTCTGTCTTCTCTGTGACTTTGCATGTTATGTTTATTGACGACTCCAATATGTGCCCCGTTCAGTTGGTTGGTGACCATTCCAGGGTGGACCCAGCTTCTTCTGCCCAAAGTCAGCAGGGAAAGACTTCAGCTCTCCCATCACCTGAATGAGGACAAGTGCTGTTGAAAACAGAGATGGGTGGACTTTTTAATGATATACTGTTTGTGTACAAGTTGGATCTCTAGATTGTCTGCTCAGTGGCCACCCATCAAAAGTGCAAGTAACCAATCAGGTCAATCTTTTGTTATCTGCCTATTTCTTTTTCTTCTTAATTTTGTGGAATAATGCGGCTAATTTACATAATACCGCCGCAACACTGAGTTTCTCCACCCATGGTTTGGCAGTTATGCCAGGCAAAGTGAACATTTTCAAGCAAAGGTTGAACTAAACGCAAACACCATCATGTCAAAACCCACACATAAGCAGAGCTGCACGGAATATCGCCAGCTAATAGTGCTAGCTTCTAATAATAAGCTATTATTACCCCCAAATGCAGTATTCAAAATATAGCTATAATTTATTTATTTTTTTTATTTTGAGATTTATATATTTTTAAACATATTTACTATATGGGGCGGCACAGTGGTCGACTGGTTAGCACGTCCGCCTCACAGTTCAGAGGTCGTGGGTTCGATCCCGGTTGTGTGGAGTTTGCATGTTCTTCCCGTGCCTGCGTGGGTTTTCTCCGGGAACTC
The DNA here is from genome assembly GCF_054856515.1 of Filicampus tigris. NCBI lineage: Eukaryota > Metazoa > Chordata > Actinopteri > Syngnathiformes > Syngnathidae > Filicampus > Filicampus tigris. The sequence goes on along the minus strand of NC_141225.1, from coordinate 9,187,363 downwards.
CGGTTTCCTCCCACATTCCAAAGACATGCATGGTAAGTTGATTGGACTCTCTAAACTGCCCCTAGGTGTGATTGTGAGTGCGGATGTTTGTTTGTCTCTGTGTGCCCTGCGATTGGCTGGCAACCGGTTCAGGGTGTCCCCCCCCTACTGCTCAAAGACAGCCGGGATAGGATCCAGCATGCCCGCGACCCCTGTGAGGATAAGCGGTATGGATAATGAATGAATGAATGAATGAACAACTATATTTTAAAAGAAAATGTGTATTTATTTTTTTTAAGCAGAAAAGTCATTTTGGGGAAAATATTTTTTTTAAATGACTTTTTAAAGTAAGTTTTAAGTAAAAAACATTTTTTTTTGCATAAAATGTATGTATTTTTTGAGGAATTAGGTTGTAGGCAGACAGGCTCAGCTGCGCTACATACACAAATACAATTTGGCAAGAGTACCGGTAATTCAGCAGCTTGGCTGATTAAGTGCTGCCTTGATGAGCGAAAACGCAGTGCTTTAACCGTCTTTACGGAGGCCTTGCGTTCGCACTTGCTCAACAGATACAATGCCTCCCAATCGTCATGGAAACGGCTTGTACTTGTGGTTGGCCGTGCAGTAGACGGTGGTGTATACCTAATGAATGAAAATTTTGCAGATAAATGTGGCATCATTTAGTGGTATTCTCAAGGCAGGGGTCACAGTTATTAAATGTTAGACAGAATCAGGACATGCTCCTCAATGGTATCTACACCATGTCCAGCCTGTGTAGGGTCAAAGAGGACAATAGTGCACGCTTAAAAAAAACACACACAACTGTCTGATGTTATCTGTACGTTAACTTGAGCCTGAATGTAACTGAAGCCGTTTCCAATCCCAATCCCCTTCACCACTTGGCAAACGTATAGAACTGAGGTTACTTTATTGGTTTCCCTAATTGGTGCCAGTTTCCATTTTCATTTCCAGAAACTCGCAGCGGCCCAGCGTTGGGTTTCGTTTCCGCACACATCCACACACACACACCGGGGGGGGAAGGACAGATATCAGGAGCAGACGCACACACACACACGCGCTCGCACACACATCACCACGCTGCATATGTAAACATATTCCCAGACTGTTTGTGCTTTGTTCTGTTTACGTGCGTGCGCTGACTCATCAGCGATTGTGGGCAGGGGGAACACTTTTACAGTAAGTGCATCAGTGGAAAAGAAGAAGAAGATCGCCATATTTCGCCAGTTGTGGAGTAAATCACACAAGGAATACACAACACTCACCACAAAGTGAGCACAAAAGCCACCGTGACGGAGGAGCAGGGTAAAGAATCGGGGAGTGCGCTGTGTAAACACATGTGTAGTGAATGCGGGAAAAGTCAACAATGTAAAGACACAGTTGGGTTTGGACAGCTGGTAAACATGAAGGTAAAAACTGGTCAAAAGACACACGTGGAGGGTAAAGCACTCTTGCTGGAACATCTCTTCTTAAGGAGTGATGGAAAATACTGGACAGTACAATCTTGAATGTTTTAAACAAATTTGAGACTCAAAATTCTCAACATGGTGCAAAAAACTACATTTTAGGACAAAAATCTACTTTATTTCATAGTAATAGTACACTGAAACATGCAGTAGTAAAACAGATCTTTGAGGAAAAAAAGATAGATAGATAGATAGATAGATAGATAGATAGATAGATAGATAGATAGATAGATAGATAGATAGATAGATAGATAGATAGATAGATAGATAGATAGATAGATAGATAGATGGATGGATTTTAATCACATTGTTTAGAGAAAAAATATTCAGAAAAAGCACACCTGCTTGTTTTCAGAAGAAAATTGTTCTATTTTAGGGAGGTGTCATTTTAGAATAAGTCTTATTATTTTAAAGAAAAATATTTTAAAAAGGAAGTCATGATTTTTTTTTTAAAGTAATCTTTTATATTAAAAGTTTCATTTTCAGGGAAAGTTATATTTATAAAGATTTTTTTAGAGAAAAATATCAACGATTTTGAAAGAAATTCACATTTTGCATTGAAAAGATATAATATTCTGTAGGACGTAAAGACATTAAAAAGCAATTGTAATTTTTAACATTTTATTTTGAACAAGAAAAAAAAGCAAATGTTTAAAAAAAAATCACATTTTTGATAAAAAAATAATTTTTAAGAAAATTTATTTTTGCCCTCAAAACATATGTTTTTAAAAGAAAAAAATATATAAATGTTTTTTAAATTCTTTGATGAAGTTATTTCCCTTCTCAAAATGTTAATTTTCATTCAATCAAAAAAGCATTTTCAAGTCAAGCAAAACTGTAACCCCCCCTTTTTTTTTTTATTACTAGAGTATCTACAATACTGTATATCATTTTGTATATACTGTAAATAAACATTTGTTTGCAACCCAGTCCTAGTCCACTCCCACTTATGGAAAGAGTCGCTGTTCACATGTCACCACACTAATACAGTAAAAGGCATAAAAGAGGAATTATGTTAGATGTCGTCAGGATTCTCTCTTGCGTACGCAGAGACACATCCACAGGGAGGGGCCCAATCACTGCGACGCATTACCCCTCCAAACACACACGCGACCCATTATTCAGCAAATGTTCCTCACAAATGCGATAATGATAGGCTTTGGCCCTTGACAAAACAGCACCAACACACAAAGCGTGTAGCTTCTGTTTACTCTCATCCCATCCCTTATTATTATATATAGATTATAATTATACGTACATTTATCATTTCCCCCAACACTCTGCTGTCTGCCAAGACCTGTAAGCTCTTTGCTATAAACACTACTACATCCCAAGCGTGGTCTTTTCTGTCTTTATTCCTCAGTGCTGTTTGACTGGAACGCCATTGGCTGGCTTGTTCAGTCACAGTTATTGGACGAGAGACTCGTCAGTCATTATAACAGCACTATGGAATGGTTGCAATGTCACTGTGTGTGTGGATAAGTCTGATAAACCAGGCTATTAGAGAAAACTAATATTTATTATTAGCCTATTCTTTTAAAAGATATGTGTAATTTGTTGTTTTGGGGAACAAGGAGGAGGTATGGTGATCATCTGGGGCTGCTTTGCTAAAACTGGCATGGGTGTCTTGACTTTTTGCAGGGTACAGTGAAATTTCAAGACTATCAAGGCGCTCTGGAGTGAAATGAACTACTGAGTGTGGCATGCGGCCATGATGGCAAAAGCACAGGAAATTGACATATTTTCCAGAAATTCCCGATAGCCATCCGCCCCTGGACATATCTATCATGACAGGAATCACGGAAAGTCTCAAGCTAGGACACTTGCTATTTTGGCTCAAAGCTGCCATTTTGGGTGAATTCCAGGGCGTGTACTTTATGAACTCCAACTTGGGAATTTGCCCAAATGAGCCCCAATCGGAAGCAGGTATCCTTGACAGATGGACGACGCTAAATTGTTCAGCTTTTTTGCCTATGCCATCTAATGTGTGTGGGTGCCAAAGTTGGATGATCATTTGAGGATTCGGTGTGAGAAAAAAGGGGCGCGAGGGCCCAGCTTGAACTGTTATTACTTTTGTCAGTTTCAAGTTATTCAATGACCATTGTGGGTTTTTCTCTCTTTAACGAAAGGGTACACCAATAATTGTGTCCATGTGTGCAACTAGTTACCTTCAAATGACAGGAATTATGTGTTACATTTTGACACTGTTGATAAATGGTGATGAATTTCAAGCAGCGTGTAGGTGCATAGTCAGTGCATGTGTGTGTGAGTTGGCACGCCGAAGCCCCATTGTGCAGGGAAGACCACGGGGCCTCCTTCCCCCCCCCCCCCCCCCCGCCCCCCAACCCCAACCAGCCCGCCACAACAAAGGGCAATTAAACGCCGCCTCGCTGCCAGCTGAAGGGCCGACCGCCAGCCACACTTCCACAAACAGACCCGAACCAAAGGGGAGAAGCAATAAAAGCCAACCTATCCAAAAGTAAACCCCTTCGGAGCCCTATCCCCCCCACCAGCTGATTCGAACCAGAAGGTGACTGGCTGCCTTTTTAGCCGTATCGTTTACTATCAACGCTCAGGCTGCATTATCACCATATGTGCACATTTTACATGAAGAAGTTAACCCACACAGCGAAGCGTTACACACGCATGTCCATAATAGTCGGCAGGGGTGAAAAGTCGACACTATCAGAAGATTTGGTGCTTGACTCAAGAGTGACTGGAGCACCATTCAGCCCCTCAGCTGCTCCACTGACTGAAAACAGACCAGATTCGCCATCATGTCTGGGAATCATTCTAAACTGCTTTCAGACCATTAGGATTATTTATATAACTGATTTTAAATATACAAATTTAAGCAATATACTAAATGCAGTCTCGTTAGTGGACAGTTAGTGCTATCGAGTCACAAGATGGACCAAGGGTATAACCTATAATGCAAATTGTGAATTTTGGTAGACTGAATGAGGACTCCCGGCTCCGGCCTCCCTGTGTGGAGTTTGCATGTTCTCCCCGTGCCTGCGTGGGTTTTCTCCGGGCACTCCGGTTTCCTCCCACATTCCAAAAACATGCATGGTAAGTTGATTGGACTCTCTAAATTGCCCCTAGGTGTGATTGTGAGTGCGGATGTTTGTCTCTGTGTGCCCTGCGATTGGCTGGCAACCAGTTCAGGGTGTTCCCCGCCTACTGCCCAAAGACAGCTGGGATAGGCTCCAGCACGCCCCGCGACCCTTGTGAGGAGAAGCGGTACAGATAATGGATGGATGGATGAATGAGGACTTTGCTTAAGTGCATCTGACATGCACTTGTGGGATAGGACCTATCATCAAAAAAAAAAAAAAAGTTAAATGTGCAATGTGTTCATTTTTGAGGCAGAATAATAAGTGAAACATCACTCATATGATTATTATATATAGGTATTATTATTAATTTTTTTGTAGCATGTTGATTATTTATTTATATTTTATTTTGTATTGTTTACTTTTCTAAATTTAATTAATTGTTCTTCATTTTTTTATTTATTTGTATGTATTCATTTACTTTTCATGTATTTAGTTTTATGGATTTTTTTTATTTTTTATGTATTCATTTTATTTTATCTATGTGGTCATCATGCTCGGAAATGGAACGTTACGTGATTAATTGATTCAAATCTGTCTTTCAAATGTAAACAGCGAAATTAGAAAAATCAAATAAATAGAATCAAGTTAATTACAAATGTTTGAAAATGAGTAGGAACAAGTAAAAACTTGTGTAGTAGTGTGTAATAGTTTGAAGTAACTTTTTTTGAAAGACTGTTAAAACACTTTTGCTTGGTTTGACTTCTAAGTGCCGTTTTTCATGAATGAATAAATAAAAAATAATATAAGCAATATAAAAGCAAACATAAGCCAGCTACAACGAATATATTGTGAAAAGTATGATACCTTTGAAATACTTTCAATACTACCAAAAGACGTTTCAAGAGATTTTTTAAAATAATGTTTAAGTTATAGTTAAAGTAATAATGTGACCCTGAGTTGTTATTTCAACATTTACTATAATGGTCATTTGCAAATATTGAACATTTGAAACAATTCTCCTGCACTACAAATTGTAACCAACCACCATACAGTAAAACTGGAGTCGGAAAGTCCAACACAAACGTTTAAATTCATGACAAAATGTGACTGCAGTTTTTAGGTGAAATATCTCAAAGAGGAGCAAGCATCCTGCATTATAATGACGTCTTTTGATCTGCAATATTTAGCTTTATCCTTCTTTGTGCAGTGTGACCCCAGCAGAGGGCAGGAGTGCAGGGACCTGCTGCAAAGACGTTGAAAGCCCTGTCGACAGCGGCGCGGCGTTGACCTAAGCCCAACCCACCCTGGCCCGGCTCGGCCAGGATTCAGCGTGGGCCGCATCGCGGTGTCTCTGGTCAGGCAGCCTGGAGCCCTTGGGCGCTGGCAAGGGGCGCGGGCGTCCGGGAGGGGCCCCCTCAAAAGCCATCTACGAGGGGCCACACCCACGCGGGGCCATTACGGTGGAGGCTGTTCTGGGTTTCACCCGAGGCCGCCCGACTGCCATTTTTAGCGCAGCACCAGAGTAGACCACATGCTGTGGCTTCGGGCTAGCGGGGGGAAGGACGCTTTCTTTCTTTATTTTCACTCAAAGCACCGAAGAGCTTTGGGGAGGATTTCGACATTTGCACTCTGGTTGACTCAGCCGACACGGACAAATTGTTCCTCTCCTACACGCCATCGTTTTTAACGTGAACAAAATGAAATAGGGCCCTTAACGCATTCATTTGAATGAATTCATAGTAGAAACAACAGTGCGTTTAAGAAAAAAAAAATTCCCTCTGGATGAATGTAAAGTTTATATTCACATGGAGAAGAGTGTTCAAATTGTGTAACAGTATCTCACTTGTGCAAAACATGTTGCGGCGAGCACACTATGAGCAGCGCCATTTTGTCTTTCTGAAAGAGGAGGAAAGAAAGAGCATAATGTATTGTGTGGCCAATGGATTTGTCATAGAGCAACAGGCGTTTTGTCCAGGATAAGGTGCTTGAGTGAAAAAAAAAAGTCTTTTAAAAGCTTTAATAAAGCCAACCTTTAAGATACTCTGGCAGCACAGTTGTGGCAGTTGTTAGCATGCTATCAGTTATGAGGTCCGGGGGTTCAAATCTTGGTGTGGGTTTTCTATGAGTACTCCGCCTTCCGACCACATTTCAATAAAATTCCAAATTAGTGTGACCAAATTTTCAAAATGTAAAACTGGGACACTACAATTTCGCTGAAAATCAAATATACAATCAATTCCCACCGGGAATTATTTCTAACAAATTGAATCGCTACACGATCTGGTTACACAGGTCATCAGACACTGGTATCGGATCAGTATCGGATGACCAGTTGCCATTGTCTTGAAAAAAAAGACCAATTTCTTTCAAAACAAAACGGTTTACGTGAACCGTCTGCTTGTTTGTCACCGTCCCGAAAGAATGAAACGGTTGCAAAGGATTCATTTTAGGGATCTTGTGAAGCATGCCATGTTGGGTCCTGCACAGTCTCATTTGAAGAGGCAGCGTGTGGGCAGGAGCGCTGGGTGGTCTGACGAAAAGAAGTCGGGCTTCCTCTTGCACACACATATGGCGCAGCTTGGCCTTTTTTGTGTTTGTTTTGATTTTTGGGGTTTCAGGTTATAAGTAATAAAAGTCCCCATGAGCTATATGCTTATTTTACCTTGCTTATAAGACCATTTCTATTTCACGACTGTGTTCCTACTCCACCCGCCTTGTCTTTTTTCTTTTTCCCAATCTGAGCTTCTTGAACTTGACAGCCTCTCCAATTTTTGTTCATCTTGATCCTCTTTTCTCATCTTGACCAGGAAGTGCCCACACATCAGTCCCCTCTCCTCAAAAGGAAATACAAATCAAGCACACTTCACTTGGGTTGCACCCAATCACTCAATAAAAAGACGGGGACATCCGATACTCTCGGTCACCCGACTCCTGCGGACGAGGAGACTTGACGCGCTTGAAGATCCCCTCGCGCCGCCAGCTCAATATGTCTCTGATAAATAAACGGCAGCTCCCCGAAGATCTCCCCAAACCACACGATTGTGGGTGTGAGAAGGCATCGAGTGTGAAGCTCTGAAAGATCCTCGATGAACGGAAAAGGCACTTGAGGGACGGACATTTTTTGTCTTGACTGCCGTGGACCGCAAAGTCGAAGACGGTTGAAATAGTCGCAGCACAGACAGGAAGAGTTAAAGGAGACGTTTTATGCCGTTTTATTTTCACAATTTAAAACAGTTTCCAGGTGTCTTAATTCTTCTAACAAAAAGACACAAATAACAGCATCAATATCATCATAAGGTGCCTTTGAGGCTTTCCCATTTCATTCCCACAAATGTTGACATTTTCCATTGTACTTCATATTCATTTTATTTGGTGTGTGGTATGCCGTTAGAAATGCATATTGCTTGACTTTCCATAGTTTTGAAAATAAGTTAACTGCATGTCATGTACTGCTAGCGGCACGTGGACTCTCTCTAGTAGTATGCAAAAGAATCACTGAATTTAATACGAATAAAATGTACATTTAAAGAATGAAATACAGTCAGACATATTAGAATAAAGCTTGTAGCTATGTCATTTTTAGTCCAGTGTAAAACATTTTTTACCTTTCAGTATACCGGCGGTATATATATAGTTTTTGGAACTTTAGCATATTTTTAAGTACAGTTCAATTGTATTGAACGTTTTAGTACAGCACAATACATTTGCACTTTGTTTGGTTCCAAACTTATTTTAGGTAAAATTTTAATTTACCTTATGAGCGATCCCTTTAACTCGTAATGTTCAGATTACACAATATTACATCTGCTTACAATATTAAAGTTTTTAGAAATAAAACATCTGCTTCATTTTTTATGAACACTTGACCTTACTATGTTATTGTATTTTGATGTTGGTCATTATGGTGGTACTTGGGAGGGCCAAGTATTTCCGTAGGTGCTACGTGTGTATAAAATTTGAGTACCACTGATATAACAAATCTATTTCAAATGTCTGAACAGTTTTCACATTCATTGATATTTCACTATGACAGATTATGTCGGGAAAAAAAACACAAGCATGAGGAGAACGCGCAAACTCAACACAGGGAGGCCCAAGTCAAGATTCGAGAATTTTCAATAGTACTGTATGTCTCCTGTCAACAACAGGAGCAGGTCTTCTACAAGAAGCAGTTTTTTGATGAGTGGATAAATGTGTCGAGAAAAGTGAGGCTGTTTCGACCAATTGGGTTGTTTCGGTGCATCCAGGATAGAAAAAAAAAAAAAAACGGAAGGCAATTTGAGTTAAGTTAGGGAGGTGTGCGGGTAAAGATGACTGCCGGTGGCACACGCTCCACACATGGAACAGATCACGGCACGTATAGCGTTAAGATTTACCCATATGAAATAAAGCAGCCCAAAAAAAGAAAGCCTCCCCCGACTTTTGGCTGGGCTCCACCGCCGAGTAATGAGCTCCCGCCCAAACCTCAGCAGCAGCTGCTGTCAGGGTCTGGGGGCACTGACTAAATATATAAGAAGCAGTTAGACAAGACGGGAAGGTGCAGGGGCCCCCACCACCACCCACTCCTCTTGCTGTAAAATATGGCATTTTCCTGCCTTTATTCCTGTTTGGTATAAACAGCACTGACACGAAATGATTGGCACAGGCAATTTTCCACCTTTGGAGGTAATATCAGAGGAGGTTGTGTAAAGGTATATATAGCATGATGCATGTTATGGAAAATGTACTTTTGAATTGTGGGTCAATGGAGCGCATTCCCACCCATGAAATTAAACAACCAAGTAAATATTTTATCCCCCTAAAAATGTTCTGTTCTGAATTTTGCCCTAATGTGATGTAAAATTGATACTAATTTACATAATACCTACCCACTTAATGAGTTTCTTCGCACCCAAGACTTAAAAGTTGGGCTAGGCTAAGATCTGCCATTTTTCCTGCTATGGGTGGACTACACAGAAACAATACTGCCAAAGCCAAAAGATAAGCAGAGCTGCAGTGTTGAAGAGTTGTTGATATTGTGAGAGAGTTTTTGCATTTGGTGACGTCTGCTGTACGCGCCACATACACGGATCCATTACGCTAATTGACAAGTCGAATTCGGCGTCTTGGTAAGGAAGTGCTGACTCATGGAGTGAAAATGCAATGGATACATTTACTGTCTTCATGATGGTGAAAGCCGTGCTCGCAGTTGGCCGCCCAGTGGTGGGGCGGATGAGCAGGGACTCATTTGGATGTGACGCGACTGCCGCGTCAAAACAGGCTAATTGCGTGAGGCTCAACAAATACTTTCAAAATTGTACGGTATTTGTAAATCCTTGTGATGTTTTGCCAATAGCACGTTACATACATGTTACTAGGACAAGTGTAGGGGGGGGGGAATGAATAATATGACTCATTGGTAGATGTTGTAAATACGTACATAGATCATTTTGGACCTTTGATCTTTTTTTAAAGTCATAATTGCGTGTGGTAATCCTGTAAAAATGGAATTTCTCCATGGATAAGTCTAGGCCTACGCGGTTCTATTTATACCAATTTACGGTAATACAAAATGAGTGAATGAAAATGTCTCGTAGTATGATGAAGTGCAATTCTAACATGACACATATCAAGACAAGGAAACATACACGTGTCTCTCTCGCTTGACTCACAGATGAGTTATTGTCGCCCACAGGACCCCACCGCACTCCGTTTCACGAGCTGCACTGACTACCCATGTGGCGGTTTTCTTGTGTGTCTGACTTAGCGAGTGCAGCCCACCAAGTTTACTGTCGAAGGAAACAATGATTATCATTTTGATATTTGTGGCTCTCAAACCCACTAGAGAGACTTTGAAAAAGTGTGTGGTGTTACCTCTGTCAGATTATGTAAAACAAAGGAGTCCAAAGTCTAATATTGGGGATGGTAACACACTGCAAAGAAGGAAAAAAATAATCAAAGGTTATGGAGATATACTACGGAAAATTACAGATATGAGTCAATGCAATAGATGAAATGTGAAGATTTAACATGTGCTTGTTGTTGTTTATCATTGATCATGTAAATGGGTTATTCAGAATGTTTCAGATTTCGGAATTTTTTACTTTAACCCATAGTCACTACGGTGCTGGGGACAAAATGGCGGAGGAGGGACGCGCGTCGTAAAGTCGAAACGTCGTAGGTCGCGTATGTCGGAATTTGAGGACTTCTTGTATTCAGTTTTTTTTTTCTCTGTCACCTAACTAACAGCTATTGGCTGAAAAACTCAACTATTCATGCCTATCCACGTAATTTTGTACTCTTTTGATATGCCCTAAGAATGCCATGTTACTAATATCAATGAAGAAATAACAATAAGATAATATTGTCATAAAAGTTTGAAATGGCGGCACGGTGGTCGACTGGTTAGCACGTCCGCCTCACAGTTCAGAGGTGGTGGATTCGATCCCGGCTCCGGCCTCCCTGTGTGGAGTTTGCATGTTCTCCCCGTGCCTGTGTGGGTTTTCTCCGGGTACTCCCTAGGTGTGATTGTGAGTGCGGTTGTTTGTCTCTGTGTGCCCTGCAATTGGCTGGCAACCAATTCAGGGTGTCCCCCGCCTTCTGCCCGAAGACAGCTGGGATAGGCTCCAGCACGCCTAGCGACCCTTGTGAGGATAAGCGGTATCGATAATGGATGGAAGTTTGAAATGACATTAAAATATTTTGGGGGTCATAGTTTGCGGTATATTTTGGGTTTGTAATACTGTATAGGCACTTGCCACAACATAAAGCGAGATTGACTGTATATTGCAATACTGTATTCGCCTTCAACGCAAATGGCGTGAGGTTCCATACATTGGCTGGGTTAGTGCTTCAACGGGACTGCAGTACGTTCAAGCCGCTTTGATAAATTGACACGCTCATAGAGTATTTCTCAAGAAAACGCTTTTCACTTTATTATGTTATCGTTGGCTCATACGTTCATTGCGAAGACGTATGGCACCGAGCCTCTGCTGCTGCTGTAAGGTTCGGGCTTTCCATTTTTGGGTTTGTTTTCTTTCACTTAAACAAGGCCGTCACAGTTTGATTGTTTAGACAATTGCTGGGGTATAATATTTCTGCCATGTAAAAATATTACACAAGGATCTGTCTTCCAATGCCAAGTGGATGGTATAAAACACAAGTCCCTTGTTCATTCATCTAGAAAAAGTACCGGTACCCAGAAATCCAGTCCAAAACCCGACTGGGCACAGTCATTTCACACAGTCCAAATAAAGAGATAGTAAAGGAGACTGTCGTTGCGCCACCCTGAACAGGTTACGCCCGCTGGGGGTCATTTAGGTGGCCGCAGTGACAGATTACAGGCCAGGACGCCGACTTGTGTACAGGGAGAAGGCTGCGGACTGCCACTTGGGTGGAAGCACGTGAACGGGCCTTTCCTCGAGAATATGTAGAAGAATGCAATGAATTAGAAAGAATTTCTTTTGTCGTTTGTATAGAGTTGATTAATTAATTTGAAGCAATTGAGCTTGCGCCCTGAAGATCATGTCAGCTATGGGCCTTCCGTTTCTTCATTGCACTTCCAAAATATCCTTCATATAAAATATCCAAGCCATCTTAGACGAATATAAAGATATTTCAATAATGCATTCATTAATGGACTAGCGACAGGACCTGGGTGTAGTCTGCTTTACACCCAAAATCAGCTGGGAATAAGCGCCAGCTCTCTACGACCCTTAACAGAACATAGGTGGATTTACTCATTTATCGACAGTTTAACCCACAGTTGAACAAGCAAATTTAGGCAACAAAGTAAGACGTGCAACGTCAATAATTCTGCTATACATGCATCTCATACACGGGTCTGCACACTAATTGACAAATGTAATTCGGTATTTTCGTGATGGAATGCGACCTCTGTGAGTGAAAACATAATCCATGCTTTAAATGTCTTCATGGGTGCCTGTTTTTTTGTTGACGTAGTAGCCGCTTTCCTGGTCGCAAACCCATAATTCCACCCCGGCTCTCATGTTAACTCATTCACTGCCAGACATTTTCAGACCCTCTTTTACCCTAACATTGAAAAAAATTTTTTAAAAATATATAAATAAATTGCTGGGATTGAATGGCATGCCTGTGAAAAGACAAGTAAATTCGTCAATGGCAGTGAATGAGTTAATAGTGAAAGTCATATTCTGCGTTTTCAAGAAAGCATAACACAGACTTTATTGCAATAGCTGTTTAAAATTTTGAAAAAAAACGCACGAAATGCAGGGATGGGTCTTTGATTTTACAAAGGGGCCACATTAACATAAGAAACTGGAACGCTTGCCAAAGTGCCAAGCCAACACGCCATTTCGAAGAAACATTGTCTTTTTTCAATAGATTGTTATGCATGTAGATATGGAATGTTTTGTTATCATTAGGAAATACAAATTGTAAAACAAACAAAACTAAATTTTAAGCAGTAATTAAAATGACATCTTTACACCTAAAAAATTATAACATTGATTTTGAGCACCGACCGCAAGTTAATGATGACTTATAATACATCCAATTCATACATTATATGATATTTTGCCTACACGACAGTATTATCAGGCTAAATCGTCTCGGCCCTCTTCCATTCACAGTGCAGGAAATAGGAATTTTGCTAACATTAGAAACACTGTTGTCATTTTGCTACTCACTTTTTGGGAAAAATAGTTGCTAGTAGTTAAATATGGCTAAAATGTCACTAAGTTGGAAACACAGCAGACACAAGTCGTGTCTCTTATTTGCTTCAATGTGTATATGAGTGTTCTCACGTGTGCACATAAAATAAAAGCACAACTTTCTAAATAAAAGCACCGCATATTTTCAATTTTACTTTGACTTCACGGTCACCGTGAGGGCTGGTCAGAGACTGCAGGTGGGCCGGCCGGGTATAGCCCTCGGGCGGTACTTTGCTAAGGTATGATGAAATGTCCACCCAAATGTTGAAGTTTTGAAAAACCCCTTACTCTGTTTCAAAGGCAAAAAAGAAAAGAAGCTATTTTGCGTCAAGAAATACCCATGTTCATGTGGACATGGCCTCAGTCCAATGCCTGTCCTTAGTCTGGAGACGTGAGACTTGATACCATTGGAAACACACAAAGAGGGATTTCAGTCTACTTCTTAATGGATGTCGTCTCCCCATTTGCATTGTGCCATTCGGAAAAATCTGCAAACACTGAAGCGTTACGTGCTTGCCGCCATGTCTGCTGACTGAATATGTTCTGTCCACTGGTTACGCTGCAGTCTATTGGCGGTCGCATTATTCAAAACCGCCATCTTTGCCCCGAAGCGGAGAAGTGAAGCACTCAAGACTGGCCAGGTGTTTTTTTTTTTTTGTTTTTTTTTTCTTTCATCAAAAAGCACGTCGTCACTTCTCATGTCTGAATCCCCCCAAACGTGACTCAGAACTGAAGCCACAATCACCAGCATGGGTGCAACTACAAATGGAACCCACCACCCTCTCGCCCCCACGCGCCCCAGTCTGTCCGTCTATACAGCCCCCATCGCACGAACGCACACGCACACACATTTCTCTCACTCGCTCTCATTTTCCGTTGACAAGCGCTCTCAATCTTTGACCACACGGCCTGGAAAAATAGCACACAGTCATGCTGCAAGGCAAGTCTATCCCTGACCCTGATTCCCTCTCACCACATTTCCATCAAGCAGCAAAGTCAAACACATCTAATCATTTTTGATTCCCCCCCCCGTTGCAGTATTATGAACATTGTTAATTTTCGGAGGCCTGACAGGGGATTGGATTCACGGCGAGATATTCCATTGATCAGTCACCGCGCACTTTGGTGGCACGATGACACCAAAGCACACGCAGACGAGATAGATGAGGAGAGCGGACGCCAATTAAGCTCTCCCGGGAAGTGCCTTAAAAACAAGCACGCATTGTAAATCAATGTGCCAAACCTCTGCGTGACTATTTCTGAGGAGAAGTCTGCTGGATGACCTTGCTAAGGAAGTCTATACGCCTGCAGAGCTGGCCAGCAGTCCCCGGAATGTCCTCTCCGAAAGTTAAGATACTGTAGTAAAAAAAAAAATCATACAAAGTGGGGCAACTCACATAAAGGCTGATATATAAAGTCATTGACAAAAAGTACATCAAACGATTCAAATGCAAGTGAAAATTCACAGTTCTGAGGATCTGGGTTCACATCTCAAATCCGGCCCTTCTGTGTGGAGTTTGCACGTTGGCATTCTGCCTTACTCCCACATTCCAAAAACATGCACTCTAGATTGTCCAGAAAAATGTGACAACTCGTTTGTCTTGACTGAGATGCACGTCCAGAATCTTGACTGGTTGCCAGTCAATCAGGGCACATCGGTCAATCTATTCTCTGTACCACCTGTCCTCATTAGGGGAAGCTGGAGCTGGTCCCAGCTGATCATTTGAACCAAACATGCATGTTTTTGGAGTAAGAGAGGAGTAAACGTTTGAAGTTCTCATTTCACGTTTTTATAGAAAATTCCACAAAGATGGCGGCCACTTGTCACGTTGCTAGCGCCAAGGAGAACACATTTGGGATTGCTTAAGCCAAAATGCATCTTGTTGGTCTTAATTCTTAATTCTCCATGTACCAGAGAGGACCCTGCTAACATCCACAAGAAAGCACATACAAAGAGGAAATTTTGCATTTCTCTCGGAAATCACTGTGTACTAGCTGGATTCAGCATTGTTTTGGAGCAAAAAAGCGTGTACCGGTGTTTAAGGTAAATATAAAAAAATACTAAAATCCGTGTGTGACCTCTTTCTTTACAAATATTACATGTTATAATGAGGAAACCCACGTCTATTAATACAAAGCCACCAATATATGTAAAAATATGTTTTTATGTCTGAATTTATCTGTTGCGACTTTAATTAATCTGGTGCATTTTGTAGTCCGGAAATTACGGGATGCATTCTCAATGACTCTAGAGTATCGTTATTTAACTCATTCACTGCCATATTTATATTTTTTTTCAATTTTTTTCAAACGTTAGTGTAAAAGAGGGTCTGAAAATGTCTGGCAATGAAAGAGTTAATGAGGATGGGTTCTAACTTGAAATCAATTGTCAATCATCTCTCACGTAAGGATTATTAGCATAGTACCTTGTAGTGCTTTTTGCACAAGACGCCATTCAAGCTAGGACCACCACTGGAGGGAATGGTGGCTGTCGATACAAAATCTCATCACAGCATCTCATCTCGTGAAAAAAGCAGCACCAAACTGAGTTGCAACTTGGAACTGGAGCAAGGGAAAGCCTTTTGAAAGGCCTGTTAATAGCTTTACGCATTTCTGTAATTACACCTCTCGCTTGCCCTCGTTTTGATGGCAGCTATAAGTGGGGAACACGCCAAAGATTCAGAGCACGGCGACTCTTGTAAAGCCAGGGCGAAGTGGCTCTTTGCCGTTTTAGCCTCACCTGCCCTGTCATTTTTAGTTGTATGTAAAACATCAAACATTAACGGGGCGTTAAGGAGAGGGGAGACTTTGTTTAATGACTGCAACCTATTGCAGGCCTCATGACAAATGAGAGGGGATGGAAATCCCTCAAGAGAGCATTGGAAGATTTGATAAGCTTTTATAATGTGTCTGATGATTACACCCCCCGCGCCACTTGCTAAACATTTTAAATTGTGCCGATTTTTAACATTTTATGTGGCGGATTTGCATCAGATATTGAAATAGAAAAATCGTACCCTGCAGGATAACCTTCAAGACATTCAGCCTTCTCCTGTCAGAGTTGTAAACTCTGGAACACACTGGCACCAGAAATAAAGTACATCTTGGATTTGTGTTGTGCTGATGTTCACCACCAGAAAAAAAAAAACGTTAAAGAATAAAATCCCACTCTCCTCCAATGGCGGTAAATAGTGTGTCTATCGTGCGGTAGAGTGAGTGATTGAAGGTTTTATATCTTATACATGCAGTATTGATTAAAGAATTACTGGCCTTATGGACTTAGAACGGCCTTTTTTAATTGAGGGCCTATTGTATACTCTATATTTTATACTGAACTGAAGTGTTGCGTAAGAGCCCTACTGGCGACTGGAGATGAGAATTAGGGCTAGCTATAAACTCTATTACTGTATTGCGGAAACATCAGCTGCAAGCTTGTGACTGTTTGTCTGCATCGTCCCTGTAAAATACAGAAGTAACTAACGTAAATTAACATGACCTGCATCAAAAGGTTAAAATGTTGAAAGGTATTTTATTTTATTTAAAAACAAGTCAAACAAAAATAAAATGTCACAAGGTATCACACTTTTTATTTTAAAGTTTAAATGAAAATGAAAATGATAGAAAATGTTTTTTTTCTTTAAATGTGTTCAACTGCTTAGTTAGCACATGTTGACCAACAGCATATTGAACTTGTTGTAGCATGTTTCACAAACACAAGGTAAAGTACCCCCATCCCCCCTTTTCCTTCTATTTTTCTGTATTTGGTCCACAGTGGAAATTTTTTGGACATCCCTGGTGCAGACGGATGGATGGATTGACAGACAGCACTTGCCTTTGTTCTTCCACTTGCAGCCCTTCTTGGAATGGGAAAATAAAAGCGACGGAGGTTAACCGGAGAGCAGACTCCCAAATATAGCCGCTATGTTCTTGTGAGGGCCAGACTCTCCCCAACGACAAGCCCAGCTCTGACCGTGCCCTGTAATTGAGGAGAGAATAAGGACACAAATTATATGTTTATTTTTGACAACAATTTTAATCTTCTGTGCTCGCCTTCACGAAAAAATGAGACGCCCACAAGAAGGAGATGAGAATCTGTCTTTTCTGACTCAAAGTGGAGAGGTTTTTTTTTTCCAGCTTTCTTGACCAACAAATGAAATAAGGCAAACAAACATAGCTTTCCAGCTGGGAAAATAACAATACACTTGTATGCATGTCCTTGTTTCAAACACATTAAACGAACAACATGAGCTTTAATGAAAAATAGAAACACGCACAACACAGAATGTGACTTAGTTTTGGGAGCATGCGTTAACCGATATTTACGCAGTGAACTTGGTTGATGGCAACGAAATGTATGTATTGTTCTCGACCAAAACGCATTTGACAGTGTATACCACAGGTATCAACCTTAAGTCCATATCAATTTTTGTGGCTCAGTAAAGGAAATAAAATAAAGTCGTTTTCATTTTGGCAGAATACCTGAACCAAAAGTCCAGTTTTTCATCACTTTTTCAGATATCACAATGTTTTTCCCCACCAAGTTGCAGTTAAAAGCATATAAGAATGACTTCTGTATAAATGCAAAAACATCATGGGGTGATGATACATATTTAGGATTTTCACTCATAACGGCCTATTCCGGGAAACCATGACAGGCCTGTGATGAAAATGAGTTTGACACCTCATTCAACTACTCAAAACTTTATGCTTTTACTTTCTTTGTTGTACTGTTTTTAATATAATTTGTGCAATCATTGTTCTATATTGTTCCAGTAGAAATCCCGGGGAAATGACATTCTAATGTATTTTAGTGGTTCCAAACACCACCCCCAAAAAGTCACTCAGTAGCATCCCCTGGAAAGTACAAAGACAAAAATAGCCCATGATATCAGTTCCACCTGTTGACACAAAATTGGGTGGATGTGTCTAATGCAGGCTTCACCAACCTTTTTGAAACTGAGAGCTACTTCTTGGGTACTGATTATTCGAAGAACTACCGGTTTGAAGCACACCTCTGAAGTTTACTATGACCTTTAATCAGACGTTTTTATAATATGTTCTTATTATATTTGTTTTTGTGAAGACATGTTAATTATTTCTCATGATGATTAGGAAACAGATAAATACCAATATGCAACTTGATTTCAATAGATCACTGACAGTGTTTACATTCTCAAAGGATTACTTTAACAACATTCCAAGAAAATCACAATGTCCCATTGCTGGCCACCTTTTCCTAGACAGGCCCGTGGGCTACTCTTGTGGTCCTTGGGGGGCTACCTGGTACCCGCTGGCACCACATTGGTGACCCCTGCTCTAAGAGGATGCACAAAATATTTCAAGAACTCATTCCCGAAAGTGAACAGGAAGCCTGATATTTTGGTTTGAAGCACTCATTTATGCCAAATTCCCGGGCTCGTACTGCCAGGGAATTGGTCCCAAAGAGGCCCAATCGAAAGCAGGTATACTAGATGGAAAGATGACTCTACATTACATTATTTGTTTTGTCTTTTTTTATTTTCATAATTAAACAGGAACAAGAGGGTACAGGGGCCCATTCATCACTGTTTGTCACTTTAATGTATATTTCCTAACTATTACATTTGTGAAACAAGTCCAAGTAACAACAGCCTGACATGATGCACACAGGCAGCCTGGGGACATGAGCAAACTATTCTTGTTAAACAATGCCAGAAAAAAATTTCCCCGAGTTGCAGATGCAGCTTTACAACTGTTCATTCGTCATTTGTTCCCTTTTTTCATCGGTCACCGCCCCCCCCTTATAAATGGGGTTTATGTGATGTGATAATCTCCTCCTTATTTTAACGACTTCATCTAGATTTGCTTCGCCTGTGTGTGCGGCTCAGTCGACTGTCATGTCAAAACTTTCATGCATTGGAAATAGAGAGAAGTTTTGTAACCAGAATAATAAAATCTAGACTAGACACCTCAATCTCTCTCTCTCTCTCTCTCTCTCTCTCTCTCTCTATATATATATATATATATATATATATATATATGTATGTCCATTATCTATACCGCTTATCCACACAAGGGCTGTCTTCGAGCATCAGGCGGGGGACACCCTGAACTGGTTGCCAGCCAATCGCAGGGCACACGGAGACAAACAAACAACCACGCTCACAATCACACCTAGGGGTAATTTAGAGTGTCCAATCAACTTACCATGCATGTTTTTGGAATGTGGGAGGAAACCGGAGTTCCCGGAGAAAACCCACGCAGGCACGGGGAGAACATGCAAACTCCACACAGGAAGGACAGGGCCGGGATCGAACCCACGACCTCTGAACTGTGAGGCGGATGTGCTAACCAGTCGGCCACCGTGAACCCCCCCCCTCTCTCTGTCTCTCTCTCTCGCTATATATATATATATATATATATATATATATATATATATATATATATATATATATATATATATATATATATATATATATACACATACACAGTCACAGTGGGTAGGGAGAGTATTCAAACCCCTTGAAATCTGGGTCATTGCACACTCACCCCATCTTGACAGAAAAAAAACGAAATGTAGAAATGTTTTGTAAATTATATATATATATATATATATATATATATATATATACACTGTATTTATGAGCCATGGTGATCTTTTGTGATTTTTCAATATTTTCTTCCCGCTGCGGTGAAATGTCTAGGAACATGAGACTCAGTCATTCATCTTATTAGGAAAACTGTGCATTTTAGATAATAATAGATTAAGGACCCTTCCGACTATCTTGTGAAATGGATGTCCACATGGTGATTGATGAGCAACCCATTCATGCGTCTGTGTTTGGGAAGGTGGGATTGTGCGCTGGCATCCACCAATCCGCGTCCATTTCCCTTCATCCCCCTACTCTGAGCTCTGCCTCTTCCAGGAGAGCCCCAAGCCTGTAATTAGGGGGGCCGGGCTCCAGGAGACTCAAAACACTTCCACGCGTTGCTGCCTCTAACTTCTTCTAAACTGTCCCGGGACTCTGAGCTGCGTCTCTCCCGCTGCCCCTCCAGTTTCCTCTAGGATTTTGTTTCTCAGGGATGGCCGCATCTATTCTGGAGGTAGGGAATCTCATTGTAAGTATGGAGCACTTTTTATCCCTTTTCAATTTTGTTTCAATGTTGTTGATATTTTAAAGGAAGACAAGTGGTTGCATGTTCATTGTATTACTCTCCTGCTATAGTAGAAGTCAATTTATTGCGATGGGCAGTCAAAGCATGATACAAGGCAGAATTCTTATTATTCTTATCATACACAAAACAATGGGGAAAGTCCGGTTTTGAATCAGAATAATAATATCAATCAAACAATCAAAAATGTTTCCAGTTTGTACATACTGTATATAATATCAGGCAATAAGATTGAGCTGAATGAACAGTAGTCTGTGGTGCTTGCACATGAATGATAAACGTTACATAAACATATGACGAAGCTGCCCATGAATTAATATTAAATACTAGAAGCGAATGTGAACAGCTGCAAGAATAGTCAGCAGCATTGTATGGAGGGAAATAAATTACCGGTAGACATCTATCAATAGACTGTCTATAAGAAATTGAGAACAAAATAAACACCGTCAGTTACACTCCACATGGAGAAGTGAATGCGGACAGCAGCAAGAATAGTCAACAGCGTTGTATGTTGATAAAAACTATACACGTATCCACAACGTCTATTGGTATATAGAGAATGTACAGAATTAAATAAACAGCAGCCATATTAAACTGTTTAGAGAGCAGTGTTGTATGTCCCAAAAAAATGATGTATGCCTTAATAAATAGTTTCTATAAGAAGTTGAGAGTGACATGAACAGCGGCAGATAGTGGTTAATGACCTATGGGAATGGGAATGTGAACACCAACAAGAATAGTCAGCAGCACTGTGTTTAACAAAAACTGTAAGCGTACCAATAAATAGTCTTTGTATCAGAAGTTGAGAATGCAATTTCCACCAGCAGTATTACACTATAATTAGAGAAGTGCTTGTGAAAAGTAGCACGACTAGTCAGCAGCATTATATATGGCGGGGGTAAATGTATCCCTTGTTTAAATGGTTAGCTCGAATATGCCAGTATGATTCAAATAAAACTACACATTACGTGTATTTTATTGCAAAACACTCACAAGGTTTTAAGCCAAAGCTACAACAACAAAAAACGAACGAATAAACAAACCCCAGACACTAAAGGTGCAGTGCTTGACCTCCACAAGCATAAACACGTGCCGTGCCGCCTGCCGTAGCCTCGAGCACTTTGCAAGCACAGGAAGAGCCAGCAGTGGCGTCGGGACATGAGTTTTGCATTAGAGTTGACACTGACAGAAGCCGCACGAGTCAGACACACAGTCTCATGTTGTTCCTCCTCCCCAGGAAGACGCGCGCTATGGCTCCAGTCCTCTGGCTATGTTAACCGCTACCTGTAACAAGTTTGGCAGCACCAGCCCAGTGAGGGACTCTGCGACACCCGGTAAGAACGCTGGCACTACTCCACTAAAGAAAGCCTACAACATGACCTCCGACCTTCAAACGAGCAAGAACGCGCGCGCGGCCGATGGCAGCGGCCTGGCGGACTCCTACAGTGGCTCCTTCGCCACCGCCGGAGGCGGCGGACTGCTCACCCCGACCGGAAGCCCCCCTCCCACGGGCGGAGGCTACGCGACAGAGTACAACCCTTTCTCCCACTCGTTCCAAACGTCCGTCTCCCAGGACCCGTCCCTGTTAGTGTCCAAAACCCACGCCACGGCAGACTGCCTCACCAGCGTCTACACCTCGCTGGACATGACGCACCCGTACGGCTCGTGGTACAAAGCCGGCATCCATCCCGGTATTACGGCCGCCCCGGCTAACGCCACGTCCTCTTGGTGGGACGTCCATCCCAACTCCAACTGGCTGTCGGCGAGCCAGCCTCAGTCGGACGGAGGTCTGCAGGCCTCTCTGCAGCCTGTGGCGCCGCAGGCTTCCCTTAGCCCACAGCTGCAGAGTTACAGCAGCGATTTTACCACCTTGAACCCGGCTCCCTACCCTTCTGTGGGACTGAGCTCATCTTCACATCTCCTCCAGCCGTCCCAGCACATGCTGCCCCAGGACATGTACAAGCCCAAGCCAGTGCAAAGCGCAGGGCTAATGGA
Organism: Filicampus tigris; assembly: GCF_054856515.1. Taxonomy (NCBI): domain Eukaryota; kingdom Metazoa; phylum Chordata; class Actinopteri; order Syngnathiformes; family Syngnathidae; genus Filicampus; species Filicampus tigris. The sequence continues at coordinate 9,165,022 of NC_141225.1, read as the reverse complement.
GAATCCGATGGGCTTGAAGCCAGCGAGGGGGTCGGGGGGCTACGGCGCAGGTTCCACACCCACAAGGTCCTCGTGCGACTGCCCCAACTGCCAGGAGCTGGAACGACTGGGGGCCTCGGCCGCATCCCTGAGGAAAAAGCCGGTGCACAGCTGCCACATCCCCGGCTGCGGGAAGGTGTACGGCAAAGCGTCCCACCTCAAGGCCCACCTGCGCTGGCACACTGGCGAGAGGCCCTTCGTGTGCAACTGGCTGTTCTGCGGCAAGCGCTTCACCCGCTCAGACGAACTGGAGCGCCACGTGCGCACCCACACGCGGGAGAAGAAATTCACCTGCCTGCTGTGTAACAAGCGCTTCACACGTAGCGACCACCTCTCCAAGCACCAGAAGACCCACGCCGACTCAGCGCTGCAGGGGAAAACCGCAGGCGCCGAGGGGGACGTGGACCACCGGAGTGAGGACGCGGCGGAGATCAACGCTGGCAACGGCGAGCCAATCGTCAATGGGGATGAGAAGACGGGGGTGCCCGCCGGAGTGGAGAACAGCAGTGGACTTTTGGAGATCTGAATCCTTGGCTTCATCCAGATCTTTTTTTTTTTTTTGTTGTTTTGATTTTTACAAACATGCCAAAGACATCAATGCAATAAATGACAGCGTAGGGGCGGGCCGTGCATTCGGTACCTGGACCTTCAGTGGGGACTTACCTGACGCAATCCACCTCTTAATGCCATCACTATCATGTAGCAGTTATGGAACCCATCAATAGCACAGAGAAATGCAATATAACAAGTCACCACTGTGCAATGTGCATCATTTGGAGCAGTTTTGAATCAATAATAACATGACAAAATATAACGGATTGAAATATAATACATCATACTCACCAGAGATTATTAAATATATTCATGTACTCAGAATACCACAGACATGTTTTGCTCTTGCCAAACAGTCAAAGAACATAAAAATGCTAACGCTCACCGCGAGCCAGCAGTCTGGCCTTGCGAGGATGAGTTTGAAATCGGAAAGAAACAGACTCATTGCTATTATAGTGAGTGAAGTGACATCGGCCAGCACTACTGACTCGAAACGGCAATACATGGACGCTGACTCTGATTGGATAAAAACGAATAAAAATAACATCCACATATGCGCACTGGAAGCAGTGCAGAATATCGGTCGTAAATTTAGGTCAGTGCTTCTGATAGCGTTTCGGCATTGACAGTCAACAATCATTTCATTTCCTCTTTCCTGGACCGTAACCAAGCGTTTCCATGTAAATACAAGCAAAGCCTTACGAGCCAACCAATTAGATCAACACACAGACAACCTAAAAGCACGCTCACAAAGGAAGAACAATGAAGGCTCGCACGTATGTCCACGTTTCAGGAGCCAGCGTGCATTTTTTTTTTTTTTTTCGCCTTTGAAATGAGCGCAACCACTGGGGAAATTGAATCTGCGCAGGCAGAGGGAAAAGAAGCTCTGAAGCCGCAAGACGAGTCGTTTCAGAGCGAGACATTTTGGTTAGGATGGCGGGCTTTTGACGGAGCCTTCCGCGGAGATCTGATTCGCAGCTGTACTTTGATACTTCACTCATCGCTCTTCTTGAAACAATCAACGCGCGGCGGGACGTGACGCTTCTCGTTGCCAAAAACCGTGTTGTCGTGTCAAATAGCTTTTGTCGTGCTTCCTAGCTTGTGTAATTTAAATTCCTATTATTTACATGAATAATCTAATTTATGTCTTAAATTATAAACATTGCCGGTTGTTGTTGCGCCAGCGAGGATTGCAAGATGAATTGAAGCCAGCCAAATATAAAATAAAATGCCTTAATTTAAGACTATTTATTAGCTATAACAAGGAAGTTAAGGATTTATTTAAAGATCTTGACATTGACTATTTCTATGTATGTATTCTTTTTATTGTGAAGTCTTCCAAACAAATGATGAATTAAGGGCTACATACTATATTTTTACAACAATATATAGATGTTTTTCGGTGCGTTTATTATCTTTTCTATGTTGTTTTTCATTGAAAGTGCTAATGAAGCCTCGTGCTTCTGTCAAAAGAAAATGCACAGTGAATGCTGTTGGAAATGTCAGTGTTTGCTTTTTTGGGGATGTGAAATAAGAATATTGTACATAGTGAAGGGCATGTATGCTGTACATGTAAGATTCCTTGTGTGTGACAATTGTGGTGCTTTAAAAAAAAAAAAACAGTAAAGTTATTTGAAAGCGTTTTTCTTTGCTGACTGCATCCTTCCAAACAATTTTACTTCCTGTCTTGTTTCCACCTTACCTGCTTCCATTGTCACTTGTAGGACAAACAAAGCACTCAGGTGTGCTCTGAGCACCACACAATGACCTGCACTGTGGTTAACAACAATTGCACCACTCTTAAGATTAAGAGCCGTAATTATCGGTCAGTATAAAAAACAGAAGGTGGGGAGGATTAGGACTGAGGGCAAGTGGGTGCATTGTTTAGGTGCTCAAACAAAAGAGACAATTACTGTATACCAGGATGCGGGATGACAGACGTAATGTGGAGATACGAGTCAAGCCAGGGTAATGTGTTACAGGATGTCCCAAAAAAAAAAAAAAAATCTACAGTTTGAGTCCACGAAGCTACGCCAGTCTTAAAAGTCACCGCAGGTCCACTTTCCTGTCAGGATAATAAAAATGCTTGAGGTGGGTGGAGCTGGGCCTTTTAAGAGCGATCACCCCAGGAGAGACTCAATGAGGTCTGCAGGTCCAAAATAGATATCAGCAATTACACTGTATTTCTGAGGGAGTGAATATATACTTTTATTTAAAGGGGAAGTCAATGCAAACATTTTTTTTTCAAGAATATGTTCTATGCAAACCCACTACTTGAAACAAGGGATTCTGATAAATATTGCTTTTGTGGAATAAGTGTTAATCCACTCGTTTTTAGCCATCTCCGGGGGCCGCCATTTTGTCTTCTGTGGGCTGAAAATGACATCACAACTGCTCACAACAACCAATCACGGCTCAGATTTAGAAAAGGGGTCAGCCGTGATTGGTCGTTTTGAGCAGTTGTGATGGCATTTTCAGCCGACAGAAGACAAAATGGCCGCCCCCGGAGATGGCTAAAGATGAGTGCATTTTGCTGCTTAATTTATATTCCACAAACGCGAAATTAATCAGAATGCCGTTTTTCAACTTATGTGCCTGCTGAGAACATATACAAATTAGTTGGCCAGGACTGACTTGAAGAAGAAACCTTATTTAATGGTCTGTGCACCTCTGATGTACCCTATTTTTTGTGCCATTTAAGGTTTATACAAAAGCTTAGAGTTTCAATGTGAGCTTTAGCTCGGGCTTTCTTTGGGCAGCACAGTGTAGTTGTTAGCAAGTCTGCCTCACATTTGAGAGGTTCCGGGTTCGAATCTCAATTCTCTCTGTTCTCCCTGTGTCTGCGTGGCATTTGATAATGAATCTAAAAGGGGGATCTCAATTTATGACAGATTTCCGTTCCAATGGCGGCGACACAAACCAAATTTGTATATAAATCGTAACGTACTGTGTCAATAACTTATGCCAACACAAACTAAAGCCAAAATTACAGTAAATATTTGTGTAAAAAATATCCAGGCCATAAATATAAAAAATATGTCGGGAACGTCCTAAACTGAGGACCCCTGTACAAGGTCAGGGACTACTTGTAATGCCTTCATGGATGACCAGGAGGCTGGCAGCTACTTGTTGAAATTATCTGGCTTCTGCATATTCAAATGATTCATAAAACACTAGAAGTGCTTTTCATACAAATATTTACTGTAATTACGGTGTTACAACTACATTATTGTAGGTTTGTAATACGACATGGTCCAGAGTAACCGAACTCTGTTGTGAACAGAAGGCCCCCTATTGCTCTTTTTTCAGGGCTATTTGGCTTACATTATAGCAATACTTGGGTTTTGAACGTATTGGTATAATGTCCACTCTAAAAACAGTTGGGTTATAAATAACAAAATTTGGGGTCAAAAATGGACCGACACAAATTGGGGCAATTTGACCCACTTTCTTGCATTGTTTTGTACAAAACAGCTCATTTTCTGGGTTGTTTTGTGAAACTAAAAATATTGGGGGGGTTTTCTGCACAAACAACCAAGAAAGTTGGGTCAAAATGACACAAGTTGTGGATCGGTCCATTTTTGACCCAAGATTGTGTTATTTTTAACCCAACTGTTTTTAGAGTGTTATAGGCCATTTGCTGAAAAAAAAAAAAAAAAAAAGCATTTTTTACTACAAGTCGATACTTCGTGGCATTATGGGAAAAAATGCAATGCTTTCGTTTTTGTATTCAAGTACGTTCAAACATATTTGCCAGTCAAAATGATTTACTCCACATTGGCAGTTCCACGCTTCGGTATATTTATCATCAATCAATGGAAGCGAAAAAAAGACCTGGAACTGTGTCATTTGAACAATGTAAAGTAAACCTAGCCTTAACGAGCTTTGTAGTTAACAGGTACGATGCCAAATAGATCAAATCAATCCCCCCCTGCTTGTACTGAAGTATTTTTTTAATCTGTCGCAATAGGAAACATTCAAATTTTCCTTTTACAGTGAGCCAGCGACTCGCCCGTTGTAACATTTACACTTAGCAGACTGCATGGTTCCAATTTGGGGCTTCTAATGAGCTGTAGTTGAGGTCAATTTATATAAAACGTCCCGGGGCCAACTCTGTCATCAGGGAGTGCCGTGTTTATGGTGGTCTGAAGTGGGCGCATGGTCGAGTCCGCAGAATAAAAAATAAAAGGCAAGCAATGGGGTGGGGGATTGAGGATGGCTTTGGCTTGGGTGTGTCAGGCCAATGAGGTATGGCGAGTGGGGGTTTTGACAAGATGGTCAGCACCGCGGGTATTTTCTGACATTTTTAAAACACACGCGCTTCCCCTCGACAGTGGCGGTGGTGGCGGCCTGAGCTTTATTTTTACTTGCTTTATTTAAAACAGCCAGGAAACATTAAGTGTAAACCATAAGGAGGAAAATAATCACGCCGGGACACACAAAGGCAAAACCACAAGGTGGACACTCTTTCCATATGTTTGAGCCACAAGTGCACTTCCGCTCCATTTCATTTAAAAATATAACAGACTTGTTAAGAAACTAACAAAGCATTATGTCATTACATCCCAGAAGCACCTGTTGAATTAATTAACGTTTAATTTCAAAACACTCATCTGAGTACAGATTACTTGAGCCTTAACTGACTCTTAAAGTGGAAATCAACCCAAACATATTTTTTTTCAAGAATATGTTCCCAGCAGGCCCACTAGTTGAAACACGGCATTCTGATTAATTTTGCATTTGTGGAATATAAATTAAACAGCAAAATGCACTCGTTTTTAGCCATCTCAGGGGGCGGCCATTTTGTGACTTCTGTCGACTGAAAATGACACCACAACTGCTCAGGGCTCAGATAGCGACCAATCAGCTTCAGACAACAGGTCAGTCGTGATTGGTCAACAGAACTGACAAAATGGCCGCCCCCCGAGATGGCTGAAAACAGGTGGATTTTGCTGCTTAACTCACAGTCCACAAACACAATATTTATCACAATGCCTTGTTTCAACCAGCTTGCATAGAACATATTTTTGAAAAAAATATGTTTGGGTTGACATTTTCTTTTTAAAGACTTATGAACACCAAGATAACAACAAAATGGCGCTACCTTGGGAATGGCAGCACATGTCAAAATAAATGACTTGAAGATCATAATCCTGCTGAATACAAATGAATGTGTTTTACTCTTGAGGTTATGTGACTTCATCATAAACAGTGATCTATAACTTAATAATACTAACATTACTGGGGCATTTCCACGGGGCATTTTTATGAGTAATTCTTCCATTTTACTTGTCATTTATTTATTTTTTCAAGGTGAATGCAATACTTATTGGTTGAGTCTCCATTGTAGAATTGGTGGTTGTGGTTATGCTTGCATGACTGTATGAAATTATGCTGAGATTGTGCAGCCAGAAATGGGCACAGAAGTCCAAGACAGATTGAATAAACGATCAAGTATCATACATACCATCAATATCACATTATACTTACAATGGGCATGAAAACCAATTAGTCCGTTGATTGATTGGTATAAATTCTGTTGATTGTGTGAAAACGATTGTTGATTAATCGCATCTTGAAAATATTGAGGGGGCGGCTACTTGGATGCAAACCGCAGAGGTGTTGTTGAGTCACTCTCAACTAGTTTGCTGGCATGGAAAGTTCACAACATGGAGTCTCCCACCCTATTTTTCAAAAAATAAATAATTGATCATTTCTTTTTGTTTATTTCTATACTTTATCATGCCCCCATAAAAATAATGTTTAATAAGTTCTTTGAGGCAGTGCCAATTCATGGCATTGCCTCAAAGTCATGGCATTGCCTCAAAGCACTTTTTATTTGTCAGGAAAAAGACCAATAATGAAACATTTTGATAAAAACAATACCACATGTACATTTTTTTGTTGAATGCAGCTGGGTACACATCTTCCCAAAGACATTTTTTCCAAGAATATGTTCCCAGCAGGCCCACTAGTTGAAACATGGCATTCTGATTAATATTGCATTTGTGGAATATGAGTTAAGCAGCAAAATGCACTCGTTTTTAGCCATCTCTGGGGGTGGCCATTTTGTCTTCTGTCGACTGAAAATGACATCACAAACCGCCCCCAGAGCTGGCTAAAAACGGGTGGATTAACTCTTATTCCGCATACGCAATATTGATCAGAATGCCTTGTTTCAAATAGTGGGCTTGTATAGAACATATTGTTGAAAAAATATGCATAGATTGACTTCCTTTAACCAATTTTTTTTTAATTGACACCACGCGCGGTGAGGAAAGAAAATGCATGTGCATGTGAGTGCCTCCTGAATTTATTGTGTGTGGATGTCCATCGACAATCTCGAGTCTCCCCGTGCAAACCAGATGCCACCTGTAGTCCCCTAACTGACCAGTGAGAGGCAGCATGGTGGCACAGGACATCCAGACTCCGGCAAATACCAAGAAGAAGAGAAAGCAGTAGTGGAAGGAGAAATTGAAAAAGTGAGGCAAACTGTAAGATTATCTTCTGGTAACTATACTGCAGGTGCAAACTCTTCTTGCCATTTTATTGTGGTGAATGACTTGAGAGACACATTGCACAAACACTCAACACAACCAGTTGCTCCTAAAATTGCACCAAACTCAATATTGACCACACATAAGTATTTATTGCGACTGAGAATACATTGAACATGTTTAATATGTACATGTAAAATTCTCAAACTTGACCCAATTTATGTGCCTACCCAGCATGAAATTGAGAGTCATGGTAGTTAAAAAAACAAAAACGTTTTTTTTGTGTGGTTCTGTTTAGTTTTTTAGCATAATGACATTAGCATGCTTATTTGTCTGGACATTAGCCCAATGAATGAACTCTCAAAGGGTGAAATGTCAGCTTTTCATTGAGCAACAAATTGAAAATGAATGTCCCTTTCCCTCCTGTTATCTGGTCTTAGCTGAATAGCATAATTGCACAATTGTGTGTGTGCTCTCATAGCCACAGGCATGGGTGCACAACTGCTCCCCACTGCCACTCCCCACTGTCGGGGGTTGGGAGGTTTGCAGCGGGACAAAAGCACAGGTGTCCGCAGGTGTGAGCGCAACTCTGCGGCAAAGCGATGGAATGTCGCCATGCCCGGAGGCTTGACGGAGAGGCTTTAAGTAACAACAAGGTACGGCTGCCCAGCAAAGGGGAAAGGTAAAGTGACCCTGGGTCCAATATGCTTAGAGGAGAACTTAAGCGATAAGAGTGGTAGAAAGGTCAAGCCATGTGATAGAGGATCCTTTGTGTGTCACTGCCTTATCAGGTGTAGACAGTATAGAGGTCAACGAAAGAGGAAACAAACACCTTGTCATGATCGATGTACAATGACTTCATTGTCTTTTTGTTGTGGAGTGGTGCCTTGACTTACGAGGGAACTGAATTCCCAATAGAGTGCAAGCCATCATTCAGATGACTTTTTTTTTTTTAGCTTTGAGATACAAGCTCTATATTCTGGCAATGAACTCAATTCAACTCACTTCACAATAAGCAGCTGTTCGGCAATGTTTTCAGATCGAGTTCCATTTGAACATAGGACCTCGTATTTGATAGTGGGCTTTGCGAGCCTCGCATTCATTGAACTTGTGAGTTTTTGCAGGTATCTCTGCTTGAATTTATTTGCAGGATGTCAGAATAGCCTCCCAAAGTTGCAATGCAGCCAATGATGCAGAGGTATTCCTTGCAGCATGATTGCTCACTGATGAATGTTATGCAATCCTGGATGGTCAAGATGGATGGAATAGTGTATGGATGGTGGACGGCCACCGTGTCCCAACAAGGCACTAAACGTCAGTAGGGAGGTGGAGTCACGTTTTGAGCCGGAGCTGCTCGCCCCCTTTCAGGTCCCTGAAGGTGTGAAAATAACCTCCAAAAAGTATGCGGAGTTTCCTGACTGACTACTTTCTTCGATGGTAAAAAATGAAGAACAGAACTTTGAGAAACAGAGTTATCTTTATGCATGACAATGAACACAAGAAATTCATCTGCATGATGGGCTGCTCTGGTTCTCGATTGAGAAGCTTGGAAGCATCCTTAAGCAAAAGGTGTATAAGGGTATAGGAGCAACTCAGTAGTCATACATCCAAGAGATTGGGAGGCAGTTCACGTCCAAACAGCAGCTCTGGGATGCTATTCTGACATTCTGGAAAGAATTCCAGCAGAATCTGACCGAAAACTCACAAGTTCAATGGATGCAAGACTTGCAAAGCTGCGATCAAATAACTTGGTCCTCTGTTCGAATGAAACTTAACCCGTTCAGATGTTTTTGATTGAAATAGCATTTGACTTCAGCAAATACAACCTGCTCATGCTGCAAATTCAACAAATGACTATTTTCAGTTCTTTGCAACCTAGAGAATGTCTTGAAAGGCTGCGGTGCAGAATAATTTGCAAACGGTGCATTTGAACAAAAACAAAGTTTTTATTTTTGAAAATAATACTGATATCCTTAGGAGTTTAAAAACATTTAACTTATTCTCTAACAGTTGAGGACTACAAAAAACAAATATGAGAAAAATATTTGCATACTAACGAGATGTATTCATTGCCACCCCCAGTTTAAGTTTACATATTGTCGATGTCCCGTGAAAAACACATATGTCCATTTTTGTCATTTTTACGTTAATTGGGTTTCCGCGTTACGGACCTCGCATTAACGTGAACATTTTAAAAAATGACAAAATTGGACATACCGTACACGTTTTTCACAGGATAGCGACGATATACAGATAATATAACAGTACTCACAGACATATATTCTTTATACTCGATAAAAAATTAAATGTCATGTGTCATGACAAGACCAACATATTTATATCGGCAAACACACGCCATATTTGTGCAAATTGCCATGCCACGCCATGTTTTGTGCGCTTGCAGGTCACTTCCACATTGGAAGTCGCGTTTGTTTCCATAACATAAACGACGACATGAAAAGATCGGATTTGACAAACGTTTCAAATTGGGCATCTTGTCCTGCAGGGTCAACCATCTGCACATACCAGCAAGTGTCTGCTCACCTTTGCATTTGTGAGGCCACATGTGATCACACGAGATCTCTGCCTCAGAGGACTGGATTGGAGACCGGTGGTGGAAAAAGAGTTTTATAAATGTGGTGTTCTGTTTTGAGATTATCGCAGCGGACCACACGCAAAATGACCGAAATTGTTAAATGCCCGATTTTGTGTCTTTACATGTGAGGTCTGTTACAGATAAAAAAATAAAAAAAATCTGTGTGAACCAGGCCTTACTCTGCGATTCCCATGCCTACTCCTAAAAAAAAAAAAATCAGTATTACATTACAAAGTCAAAAAACACCAACAGAAAACAATCTGCCTAAATTGAATCATAAACCTTTTTATATTTGCTTATAAATGATTGTATTGCATATAAAGTTTAATGTGGGTGTGCACCATCAATCATTAAAGTGCTGCTCATATTTTCAACGCTAATCATGCACATGTAACCGCTTTTTATTTTAACACTAAAGCCACCTTCAAAGTTTGAAAGGGAGCGACTCCCTCGCTGCCCAGTGCACCAAACGCGACACTAAACGAGGCCATTTTGTTTATAAGAGGCTGTGGGAGGCTTGTGGGTGACTCTGCACCCCTTTAAAAGATAATGTGCTCCCCATTTAATGGCCTCCGGATGACAAATTACTTCCAGGGAGTAAAAATGAAGTGAAGGAAATTGCAACATGTGACACGACATGAGGCATATACTGTATCCATGTTGAACATCCATAATTCATTGACAGGCAGCAGAAGCATTTTTTGCCAATGAGGCTTGATCCATCCATGAGTATTTCCTTTAGGTTAACCATCGAATACATAATAATAATACAAATGTGATGACAAATATTCTTATAGAATGCTATTTTATGTCCTATAATTGCTACTATGGGCTCCATTTCGACCATAACGGGATTTCTTGTGAATCACAGAATTTTAATGAAACCTTTCATTAATATCGTATTCAGGTTTTGAGGAAAAGGCACTTGGATCAAAGTTATATGAAGAAAATACAGTTTCTTCAAAATAGCCACCCTTAGCTCTGATTACTGCTTTACGCACTCTTGCCATTCTCTCGATTCATTCAGCTTCAAGAGGTAGTAAACCTAAAATGGTTTTCCAACAGTCTTGAAGGAGTTCCCAGAGGTGCTTCGCACTTGTTGGCACCTTTGCTCACCCCAATCTGTCTTGATTGGGTTCAAACATGTTTTCAGTTATTTACTATCATTAATAGTTTTGATGCCTTCAGTGAGAATCTACAATGTAAACAGTCATGAAAATCACTAAACATGTATTTCCGGTGGATTGTGTGCCAAACATACAAGTACGTCTTGTACTACAAAGACCAAGATTCCTTGCGGTTGAGCATGCGCAGAGTGTCCCGTGCAATCGGAATATTCACCGTTTGCATGCATGCATATTCGGGATGGAAAGGGAGCAATCCAGGCATGATATTCGGAATTTTAAAAACCTGATTAAAAGCATATTCGGGTTATTGCGCACGTTTACATGGCTTTTAAAAACCCGAATACTGCCAATATATGGGTTTTAAAACATTTATTGGCTGCATGTAAACATAGTCACCTTTTTTTTTTTGGGTAGGGCGGACGCAAGGACAGAACCGCTTAAAAAGACGAGGACGGACGGGGTCGGAGGACAATCATTTTAATGGATAAGGACGGAAGGAGGACGGACTAGCAAAAAAGCGTCAAGTGCCCAGCTCTGGTAAGTAACAGTATAACTATAACCGCAGTATATTTTCTGAAATGTCTTACATAAGTGAATCATTTCTTTATCTCCATTCATAATGCTTATTTATTTTAGAGGCTCCCAATCCTCTCTTCCCTCCCTTTTAAGTCACCCTCATGGTTGGAAAAACACTTAAGGAGGTTTTTGGACTGTTCTGACTTAATATCCTTACGGCACAGCTATAAAATGTTCTTTCCTTCACAAAAAAAAAAAAAAAAGAAAAACTTGTACTATCTTGACTGGATTCTGAGTGACGTGCAGCCTAAAACGGCTCTTGTTTTCTTTCTTACGCTCAAGCCACAAAATACTTCCGTGGAACATTTCAAGAGAGAGGATTTAAGAGGAGAAGGAGGAGGGCTGATGGATGAAGAAATATAAAGTAAAAAAAAAAAGGACAGAAACTTGTGACATGTGCATACTGAATAAAAAATCTGTTTAAATGCCAGGTTTTTATATTAAAAAGTAAAACACCAAGATAAATAATTTCAAATCTTGGCATGATTAATGTGAGTTACCTTTACTACTCGGAATAAAACAACAAGGCGGGGGTAATTTGAACAGTTTGAAATATCATTCAGTGTCAGCGCAAAACCTTCAGGTTTCTCCTGACAAAAATAATTTAAAAATCACAAAACATTTAGCTCCCATTTAGCATGTGTTTGAATGTGATTGGTTTATTCTGAACACAGCCACATCATATGAGGGTGTGCGCACTTGTGCAACCACATCATCATTATTTTCCCTTCCTATCTTGAAAATATTTCTTTATTTTTTTCAATTGAGTTGTACAGGTCGTAGGTCACGTTGTTAGAAAAAAGTTCTCAAATTATTTAATCTTTATGCCACAAAAACCTGACATTTGAACAGTGCTGTGTCGACTTTTATATATCCACTGTGTGTGCACAATCTTTCACCTTCACTTTTCTACTCTATTCTTAATTTTCTTTCTTAGTTGCCACAGGGATTTGCAGATGTAAATTAGCTACAAAGATATAATCTGGCACGCTCTTGGTCTCAATGTTTTCTATACGTGGTCCCTGACAAATAAACAAACTAAAAAAAAAAAGACAACAGAATGGTGGTTTGGAGCAATTAGAAGGACAGGGGGAAAAAAGCGACAGTGAGAGAGTCAAATTCTGGAACGGGAGCAGCGCGGTTGGAAGCGGGAGCGCGGAGTTGGGCTTGGCAGGCTTTTGGTGGAGAGGAGTGTGGTGGTTCTGAAGTCCTCCAGCGCGAGGAGGCGCCAGTGTGTCCGGCGGGGGCCCGGACCATGAGCGGCCTCAACCCCCCTGAGCCACGGCCGCAACCTCCCCCCGAGCCATCCCCCTTTCACCACCACCACCAGGCCCTGCCACCAGCCCCTCCAACCCCTGAAGCCACTGGCAGCCTGTGCTTCGCTGTTTATTTAATATTCGCAAGAAATTGAAATATCTTTTGTGGCTTACACACACACACACACACACACACACACACACAATTACATGCCACTCACCAGCACATATACACACACATGCACGCACACTAGCACACATTGCCGCCCTGCATATATAAATAAATAAGTTTGGGTAACAACGTTCTCTTGATCTGCGGCCAGGAATAGAATTGGAGAAAATCATTTTCAAATGGAGGAGGGAGCAGTGACATGTCTGACACTGCATGTTGCCTCAGCAAGCGCTACGTCTCGTTCGAATATTCCCTGGCACGCAACATGCTGAAACTGAGGTTTTCCGGTTACCCCCACCCCTCCCCCCCCGCATCGCTGGTCTGTATGAAGGACACAGGCGTGGAATCTGGAGTCATTTTAATACCAGAATTCCATCCACCTTCAATGGTACAGAGTGCTGTCGCGAATAGTAAAAATCTGTGATTAATTGACGCCCCTACTAAAAAGATTTGTAATTGCCTATAGATGCAACAAGGTGAAAGCAAACGACTACTTTGATCTAAAGGCTCTTGAACAATGCACTTAGCACAGTGCAGCACGCCACTATTTTTCAATTTATTTTAAAGGGGGGTTGTGAACAACAATAAAAAAAACAATCTTGCAATATCTCATATCTCAGTGTTGTTCAAAGTGAAGACAACTTGCAAGAAACATGAATTCAACCCACATGATGTGCCTTCGCGGGCCACATAAAATGATGTCACGGGCCGGATCTGGCCCACGGGCCTTGAGTTTCACACTCGTGATTTAACGTGTTAACAAGTAAAAAATAGTTTCAATACAATTAATTTGAAGGCGATTTTTTATTTTACAAAGAAATCATAATTGTAATCGTAAAATCGGGTTTAAGAGAAAATAATCGGGATTTTCTTATTAGGCAAAATCGAACAGCCCTACGTGCATATAAGGCGTTAAATAAAGAAACGTGCATGCCAGTCTTCCTCTAAATGCTCGTGCGCGTGTTTGCGCACATCCGCGTTGCCACTGTGATCATTAACAAAGCAATTCCTTCAGACGCAAATCCCTTAAACAGCCTTGGTTTTGGGGGGTTTGCGCTCCCCCCCACGCACACCTCCCGCCTCCTTGCCCCTCAAACAGCCACCAACTACCGCCGCTGCCAAAAATAATACGGGAGCGCCACTCGAACCCAGAGCTTCGCCACAAGCGCAGCTAGGCCGCAAGAGTGGGATCAAAACACACACAAAAAAGGAAACGCTTCATATTGAGGAAGGGGGTGGTGGGAGGGGGGAGGGGGTCATATCTGCTGATGATTTTGGCAACAAAAGGAAGCAGACGTACTTGTGCAGCAACCCGAGGCGAGCTGGAGGAAAAGTGTGTTTGTGGACACGCGCGTGCATTCTGGATGAGGCATAACGTAATAGCAAGACGAGCATTAATTCCTGATCTCATTCGGTCGATGATTTAACCGCCGACCCAATAAAAACACAAGCGGGCCAGCAAATTAAGCCTCAGTGAAACATGAGCGTACAAGGTGAACGATTAGCAAAAAGGATAAATAACGAGCGGTTTGACTCCCGTAAGGGCTGCCGGTTTTCACGGCTGGTTCGCGTTTGGTGTTGCGCTTGGCAGAGCGTGTGTGGCGCGCCGACGCCGACGGATAAAGCCGTCAGGAAGACCAGCGCCGTTTCCACGGTGTCGCGGGATTCATTTCGCTTAACCGCAGGAGTAACGACGGAAAAGCGGAAAATTTTCAGATGAGATATTTCATGGAAATGCTGCTACAACACTTGGGTCGGGGCCGGCGAACTTGTGGGAATTTTTGTGGGGGACCTCGGCATTGACAAACACGTCCAAAAGTACCAAAATTGAAAGGGGAAAATAATACAGCACTTGAAGATCTGTGTATATAATCAATAAATCAGCTCCTGCTTGCTCATATTACAAGAAACTAGATTTTTAACAAGAAACACAAACGGCCTCAAATCCACAATTTAGTGTACAAGCCATTCCCGCTGACACACGGAAAGATACGATTATCTGTCGGCCAATTGGCGTGGCTAGCTCCGCCCATTTTCTGACATTGGTAGTCCAGTGGATACGTGCCAAAAGCAGTGTGATCATTAACCTGTAACAACGGAGGTGAAGCAATAGTATTATAAGATAATTTGTACTGACACTTTTTTCAGAATCATATTTTTTGGGGTCTTCCGTACTTCAAAGCGCGTCACAGTTGATATGCACTGCTTACACTAACAACATGGTTGTGAACAGTTGAGGTGCTACCTTCCAAAAGCAGTCAGTGTTGCCAACTTCAGGATTTGGTAGCTACATTGAGTGACTTTTTCGACAGCTCTAGCAACTACTTAAAAAAAAATCAACTACCGACTAAGCTAAGAAACAGACAACATAAGCAGAATCATTTTCACAATGTTTTCCGTATGACTAAAAGGAAGTCCAGGGGAAGAAGAAAGGGCCGTGACGGAGCTGAAGGGGCGTGACGTTCAACAAATAGTTTGTAAATGGGTTAACTTTTTGAACATTTAAAATGTTAATTCATTAAGAATCCTATGTTTTGACAAAAGGGAAGTTGATGTTACTTGGAATAAAACTGGCTTCTGAGGAAAAAAAACGTGTTTGGTATCGGGAGAAATAAAGCAAATCTAAAAACGAAAAAAGAAACTTGGAAAAGCAAGTTAAATTTCAGTCCAGGGCGTACACTAGCTCTTGTCAATGCCGCTTGTCAATCACAGTACACATAGCACAAACACATTAACACTCAAAAGCAGAGCAATGGACGATTTGTATTGACTTTCAAAGTGTGGTACCCAGGCTCCCTCTTGTGGCACGTGAAAAGAAAACACTGACTTAAATTGTGCATAATGTAGTATCAGTAGCTTAAACCTTTTTAATGCAATCCTGTATATACAAGAACTATGGTTCGGTTATATTTATTTTAAGTACAATAGTTGCATGGAACTGTTTTTTATTTCAAATATTCATTTAGATAGAATTTTTAATATAAGTTGCGTATAATACATTTGAATTGAATCATTATTGAAGAAC
This sequence comes from Filicampus tigris, assembly GCF_054856515.1. Lineage (NCBI taxonomy): Eukaryota > Metazoa > Chordata > Actinopteri > Syngnathiformes > Syngnathidae > Filicampus > Filicampus tigris. Next base: position 9,149,182 of record NC_141225.1, on the reverse strand, counting down.
AGTTTTAATTTTCCTATAATTAAGGGCTGTGTTAATGTTCAAACTGCATTTTGTTACAGTAGCTTTCAATAAGAATAATTTAGGGAAAAAAAACATCTGCCTTGTTTTCTGTTAACAGAAACTGAGCAAAATTGTATTATTGTTCGCTCGTGCTTGGTAAACAGTGTATCATTGGTTCTCCCTCTATACAAATGTATCTATTGTATATATATTTACATTTTATTTTCATTTATACATAGGTTACATATGTTGAATGGCCACATCCCTTTTATTTTGTCCAATCTACTGTACTTATAGATGTTCCATGACGAATAAACAGTTGCTTTAACTAAATCTGAATGTTATCTTATTCCATTTTTTATCGGTGAAGCCAACAGCTAGTAGTTTGTAAAAACTACTAACCGTACTTATTACTTTTCATAAGCAGCCTGATTTAGGGTGTGCGTCATAACACAATTAATCAACCAAGGTTCTAGTAGTGGTCTAGTAGTAGTTTCCTTATCAAAACTGTGCATAGTTATTTTACTTAACTCGACGTCAGGTACTTAATTAAAAAAAAAAAAACGTCATCTGCAGTCTCGCTAAGTAGGCGTCTAGAGCTACACATCTGTATTACTCGCCCGTCTCAGTTGCACCCAATTTTATAACTCGGTGCGTCCGCACAAAATCGGTGTGCCCCGGTAAACAAATAAAATTGTTCTGACCAATCAGAACTCTGCAAGGATTTGTTTCCGCTTTACGTCATATTTGTGCTGCCATGCAACTCTGCCGCTAAAGAAGGAGAAAGGCTGTGTTTTTACATGTTTTGTGGGAAAACCCGTCTAATGAAAGGAAGCGTTTGTTTTGGTAGGGGGGGTTGCCATCCGAATCCTACCGGCTGTCCGTCTGAAATAGGGAATGAACGACGAGACAGCATCGGACAGCTGGAACAGAATCTCCGGGTGCTCCAGGTGAAAACTGCATCCAGGCTAAGCTATCTTAGCAGGGTGGTGGTGGTGGTGGTGGTTTTAGCATAGGCATTGTTTAGCCAATTGCCTATAAAGCTGACTGTAAAGACAACTAGTATACGAATAGTATACTCTGTTAAAACTTATTGATTAGCAATACAGTATTGTTTTAATTATCAGGGTTGTAGAATGACACTTCAGTACATCATTTGAAAAGATGTATTTAATATTTAGGTCAGCTTCATGATGAGCAGTAAAAGTCTATATGATAGGCTAAAAGTAGGACTGCACACTAAATTTCACTTTTTTACATTTACATTTTTCTGGCTTGTTCTCCTACCTTCAGTTACTTTTTTATTCTTGCATCCTCACTTCTCTGCTAAAAATCCTTCTTTCCTGCCGCCCTGCTCCTCAGACTCACTTTTTTTCTTCACGCCTTTTACTTCATGGCCTTACTTTCTTTTTTCCTTCAGACTGGACCCACTTTTTATTCTTGCATCCTTCCAACATTTCTTCACTTAAACCTACTTTCCCTCCTTGCTTAATATGCACGGCTTTCTTCTTTTGTTCCTACCTTCCCACTTCTTTTACTCACCTCAAACGTGCTTTTTTTCCTGGGATCTGCCTTCCATCCCTCAGACCTAAAAATAAAAGGTCATTTTAGAGCTGTAATTTTAATACCGTGATACTGCAATATTATTGCTCACAGTTGCCATACTATCTGAATCTAATATCGTCCCCTGCGACCCCTCCTGTCCTCCTGTACCTGTGCAATGTTGCTTTAGAATCCACTTTGTTTGTTCTTGACTCAAATCATTTGCTGTTCTTTAAGGTACCTGTAAAAAAAAAAAAAAAAGTCAATTTAAAAAACGTTGACTTCCTTTTGGCCCATGCTGTATAATATTATTATTTTTGTTTCTATCCAGTATTGAGCAAATGCTGGCTGTGAATCCCGGAAAGACGCCGATTAGTCTGCTGCAGGAATATGGAACGCGGATAGGCAAGACCCCGGTGTACGACCTGCTGAAGGCCGAGGGACAGGCCCATCAGCCTAACTTCACGTTCCGCGTGTCCGTGGGAGAGATCAGCTGCACGGGCCAAGGCCCCAGCAAGAAGGCGGCCAAGCACAAAGCGGCCGAAGCGGCGCTGAAGATGCTCAAGGGGGGCCTGGCGGGTCCCATAGGTTTCGGAATTGAAGGAGACTCGTTTATCGGGGTTGATGTGCCTGCGGAGGAAGACAGGTCAGTTACAATGTACACTGTAAGAATTTCAAAGTCCAAAACAGATTTTCCGTTCATACTGTATGCTTTAAAAGTTGGACTAGGCGATTAATATGGCCTTGAAATAAATTCTCAGTTTTTTTTTTCCCACAAAAACCCAATAACAATCGATTATTTTTTTTCCCTTTGGTTGAAGCAAAACAAAATCAACTTCCATGTAAATAAGCGGGAGGGTGTTCTTTACAGATAATGTGAATATATTGGGAACATGTTAATTTTGTCAAAATATGCATGCAAACGCAGTCATTAATAAATTCACATTTTAAATGAGCCATCAAATTTCTGAGATTGAATATTTAATGTTGCACCCCTTCAAGTGCTCTCACGCACTTTTTACTATAAACTTGTCCGGGTGAGGCAGTGTTACCTCGGCTTGGAAGCACATACTGTACCTCGCTTAAGAAGTTTTCAAATTGTCGCTACATTTCCAGTGTGCATCAAGTCTTCTGCAATGTTCAGCATGTTAGACTTCATGATTGTCTTCCATGGGCTCCTTTCTTGATAACTATGCAAAAAAATGATTGATGATGTGAGAATGATTCTGCTGATGCCATCTGTTACTTTGCGGGAATTAAAGTCGGCTGTCGCTTTATAGTTTTTATTTCTTTGACCCTCAAATTTCCGCTAGAACGATCAAAAAAGTCGCTAAAAGTAGCTACCAAATAGTTATAGAAAATGGGCGGATGGATATTCCACATACTTTTTGTTCCATTCGAATTAAATGTCTGCTTCTGACATTACGGTCTTGTGTGCAGCTCCCCATGTGAGATGAAGACTTTAGGAACTACGCAGCAATCAGAATGTAACCCTGTTGGAGCTCTGCAGGTTTGTTCCCTTTCTTTATTGGTGATATTCATGTAAAATAAGCGAAATACATTCAAACGCTTATTGCTATTATGTTGTGTTTGCCTGCCAGGAACTGGTGGTACAGAAGGGATGGCGGCTACCAGAGTACACAGTGACACAAGAGTCCGGTCCAGCGCATCGCAAGGAATTCACCATGACCTGCAGAGTGGAGAAATTTATGGAAATTGGTACGAAGAGCAAACGTAACACTCCATTCGGATCTCATTCAATTTGTAAAGATGTGGCAGTGAATGCTTATCCTGTATGTTAGTAAAACCTACGTGCCGTTTTCTGAATCAGGAAGTGGTACATCCAAGAAGCTGGCCAAGAGGAACGCGGCCGCCAAAATGCTAGCACGGATACACGATGTCCCGGTGGACCTGAGAACCAGCAACGACGGTGACGCAGAAGACGACACATTCAACACGGTGAGGGACTTCGAACGCGTTACGTCTGCATTTTTGAGGTGCACAATGAACCAGTAATGTGTTATCGCATGCACTTACCGTTTTACTTGTGGTTTTTCATTTGTTGTTTTGTGTTTTTCATACAAATATTGATGTACCATATTGCCTTGAGTCGTGGCTATTTTGGGTGTTAACGGTACATGTAGACTTTTCGGTACAGTGCAGTTGGAATAGGAGTACCTGTAGGTTTGAGGACATTTCAGTTATTTTCCTTTAAACGAGCCTATTGACAACAGTATACTGTACTTTACTTATATCATTTATGTTGCCGCACAGCATGCGGGGAGCAGGGCAGAGTCGGGCAAGAGTAAAGGCTACAGCTGCACGTGGGACGCGCTGAGGAACTCGGCCGGTGAGAAGATCCTACAGCTGCGCAGTAACCCCCTGGGCATGCCCGACGACTCCGATTTCTGCTCGCTGCTCGACGATCTGTCGGCCGAGCAGTGCTTTGACGTCAGCTACCTAGATCTAGGTACTCCTCTCCTTGAGGCTCTTTAACATGCTTAACTGTTGTATAAGTGTAATAAGAACTATTGACAGAGCTGGGCATCGTCTATCAGTCTATAACAGGGGTCGGAAACCCGCGGCTCCGGAGCCGCATGTGGCTCTTTCATCATTATGTTGCGGCTCTGCGTGGCTTGGGGAAAAAAAATTATAAGTGTCTGATTGAAGTGTATGTTATTTGTCTCAAAAACGTGCATCGTGTCTTCTTAGTAAGACAACGTTTTTAACGTCTTTCTTCTGACCTTGCAATTTGCAATTTTGGTGATCAGCATGCACCTTCTTCAGAGAGGTTTGACAGCACTTGACATGCCGACGTGCTCGGAAAGCCCAGCGACACCAAAACTACACAATATCTGAACAAAGTATTTTATTTGTGTTTGTTTAGTTGTAGTTGTAAACTGTTAGATTATTGTTACCACAAAATACTAATATAAAATTATACAGTCAATGTCTGCCATAAAGTCGGAAGTCCAAATATGGTCAAATTAATTTTTTTTACCACAAAATAGATTCTAACGGTCCGTCCCTACTTCGTCTGTAATATTTATGCAATTCTAGCCAATTTAAAGCGGTGAAAATAGCAAATACTAATAAAGCACTATTTCACGGCCGGAGGTGTGCGCGACACAATGACGTGTCCTCTGTCTGCTGATTGCGACCTTTTAAAAAAATAAAAAAACTGTAAAGACAATAATGAGTGAAAATGGTAAGGTTCGCTGGATTACGTTGGCTTGTTTGATATGGGTCGATGAGATGCTTCGTTACAAAAAGACCCCCCCACACGTGTGTCATGACGTAGGTCTCTGTTTCATTTTAGTATGCACTTTAGACGCGGTTAGTTGCATCATTATTTTATTTACTGCATCACTCATGGCTTTAAACCTGAGAGAAGGCGTTTTGTGAAGGAGTTGGATACAAAATGAAGATGTATTGGGCAGGTGTGTTTGCTGGTGTGACGTTTCAAAAGCTGGGGGCACGATGGAGGCTTCACATGAGTGCAGACTTTGAAGTACTTGGATGTCGCTGGCTTGGTTTTTGCACTCCCTTAATTCGATTCAAGTGTCAAATTACCGATTGAATGTATTTTGTAGGTAGTATTATGTGGATGTGAGTATGCGATAGCAATAAAAGGTATTATAAAACTGTAACGAAGCCGTGCCTGGGACATCAAACAAGCTGGCATTTTTTGAAGGTTAATGTCATAAAGTGTTTGCGGCTCCCAGGATTTTCTTTTCCGTGGAAACCGGGTCGAAATGGCTCTTTGACTGTCAAAGGTTGCCGACCCCTGGTCTATACTATCCGGGCAGTATTTCTGGCCGAACCGCGTGGTCCCAGTCCATCCCTCGTCGGAGACAGCCAATCGGCGTCGAGAACATCATTTTCTAGTCAAACATAGGCGGCGCACAAGCAGACACACCGCCAAATAAAGAAAAAAATATCAAATGAAAACAACAGACAAATGCACAGAGTGGTAATCCGTGAAATAAAAACAATAGTCTGATACACACTCAATCTTAGATACTACAGTAGACTGGGAGGATTGAGAGCCCAAATGAAGTAAAATACATGCTCTTAACATGCGCATGTTATCTTTAATAATGCAAAATATATTTTGATAAGATTAATCAATGAGATAATCAATAAAATACTCTATTCAAAAGTAGTCAATGGCTACAACCTTAATTCATCCTTTCATTTAATATAGCGTTTGTTCTCATTAGAGTCACAAGTACGCTATAACCTGTCAGCTGTCTTGGCGATAGCAGCGGGGTCCACGCTGAACTGGTTGCCAATCAATCACAGGACACATCCAGCCATCCACCTTCTTTAGCACTTGTCCTCATTCAGGTCTTGCTTAAGATGCGGCCTATCGCAGCTGATTTGACACCCATTCACACCAATGGATAATTAAGAATATTGTTTTTTGTCTGTGTTAATGGATCCTTGCCTTTGGTTTCAGAGGAGCGAAGCCTGAGTGGCCGGTGCCAGTGTCTGGTGGAGCTGTCCACGCAACCAATCACGGTTTGCCACGGCTTCGCCCTGAACGCTGAGGACGCTCGTGCCAATGCCGCCCACAACGCTCTGCAGTACCTTAAAATCATGGCGGGGGCAAAGTGACGGTCATGGATGTCGACAACTGCCAAATACCTCCCATTTTTACAAAAGATGACCTCATTGAAAATGCTGCTTGTTTGACGTCAAAATGTTACAAGTGAAGATTCGCATCACCCTAAATGTCCATTTTCCCTTGTTGGCTCATCCATCCCACTTATTTCATCACAAAGAAATAAGGACAGATTCAGCCACAAGTCCATAACGCCATCAAGGAACTATCAAGTATTCTGACATCCTGATTAAGTCAGAGAGATCTTCACAAACACCAAAAAGACACTGCCGAATAAAATGTACAGCCATTTTAACAAGATAAATTTGAAAAAGGTAAGAAAGGTGTTTGTTTTTGTCATATTGATGATTTTTAAGACTTTCAATTATTATTTGGCTTGTTTAAAATCAACACGTTTCAGTGGCCATCTTATAAATGTTTAAATCCTTAGTATAGGAATTATAATCGGGACAATAATGTGGAATAATCTTATTAATACACCAATTCAAATGCACAACTCGTTGTTCAAAAATGTTGAATTACCTCAGTGCGGGACTCATTCAAAAGGAGATTCCTTTTCAATATAGTCGTCAAAAAATTGTACTCTAGGTTCTCTGTTTTTCACTTTTGACTTCTGTGTGCTGCTGCACTTGTGTGTTAAGCCAGGTGCACGTGTGTGGATCCTTGTAGAAGATTATTATTAAAGTGCTTTTCTCTCTTTTTTATGAATACCAAGAGATGTGCTGTCCCTTTTTTTTAAATAGACCATGTGGAAAACATTGACAGTAATTCAAAACATGTTTGCTGTAAAGGTGACTGAATTCAATTGCACTTGCCACTTATAACTATTTTGCACCCTGTTACAATAAATTGGAGAATTGTATGCATACTATTGAAACTGTTTGGAAAATGCATTTTGTTACTTTTTCCCCCCTTGCAAACTGATGAATTAGACTGTATAAATTAAAATGCTTTCTATTTATTTTAAAACATTTATTTAATGTGCAAATTGATCAATGACGACACCTTCATGTGTACTATACATTTAAATTGGAAGTTTAAAAAAAATAATAATAATAATACAGACAGTATATATTTTCCTGCAAACATGACATCTTAATGTGAGCTGTATTACTGAAATTGTGTGGATAACTTAGACAACTTAAATGTTTTTTGAACATATAAAAATGTAACAGAAAATATTGTAGAAAGTAAAAAAGTAATGTGTATGTACTATTTAGAATATTTGATAAACTGATTTTAAGTTTTAAAAATATTTTACCTGTAAACTACTACAACAATACGTGTACTGTTACATTGTTTTGAAAATTCTGCAAAAAAATGTTTTGCTAAAAAAAAAAAGAATAAGAGACAGTCAAGTCAAAATTTTTCTTTCCAATATGTTCTATGCGGCATCACAAGTCTAAACATGGCATTCTGATATTGCGTTTGTGGAATATGAATTGAGCAAAATCCACCCATTTTATCCATTTCAGGGGTCGGACATTTTTCCACTTGCTGCTGCTGACAGATAATGACATAAGGTCTCAGCTTCCAAATGTCATGACCAAACTCAGAAAACAGGGGATTGGTTGTTACCCGAGCCCTTCAGCACGGTGATGTCATTTTCAGTCGACAGCAAGGGTAAAATGGCCCTTGAGATGGATAAAAACGGGTTGTCCACAAACACAATATTAATCAGAATGTCGTGTTAAGACTAGTGGGGGAGCAAAGTAAATATTATTGTAAATAAACATTTTGATTTGACTTAATCTTTAATGTATCGTAGTTAAATTGTTTCAAAAATATTTAGTCATTTAACTTGGATTGAGTAACCTGTCAGTTATTGTCCGGAGCATTCTTTCTGTTGTTTTTCTTCTCAAATGGCCTCATTGGAGTTAAGCCATTCGCTGTGTTTTTCTGAAGAGGCGTTAACGTGTCTTCATCAGCGAATCTGCTGCTGCCTGATGACGTGCTGTCAACCTCACCTACCGTAATACAGACCAGGACACAAGTGGTCAGGCGATAGAATATCATCTTTTGTGAGTGTAATTGTGAATAATGCTGCACTTAAAATTGATTGGCAACAAACAGACATGCATTTCAAAGTGTACCTTTGTCTTGCTGTGTTGGTGTTCCTCTTGCTGTTACTTCCTCCTCTGCACTTTGCACCTGTTGGCAGCAAACTGAACACGTAAATATGGTCGCGAGTCAATCGCAGGGCACTTTTGACAAACAACCATTCACACCTATGGAGAATTATGTCATCACTGCACACTTTCAACAACATGCATTATTGTGGAAAGTGGGAGGAAGCCGGTGCACTCAAAGAAGCTCTTAAATATGAAGTCAACACGAAAAAATTCTTTGCTATAATATGTTCTCTGCGTCTTCTCTTGTCCAAACGTGGCTTTCTGACTAATATTGGATTTGAGGAATATGAATTAAGCAGCAAAATCCACCCATTTTTAGCCATCTCAGGGGCGGCCATTTTGTCACTTCTGTCGACTGAAAATGACATCACAGTTGCTCAGGGCTCAGTTAACGACCAATCACGACTTACCTTTTTTCTGAAGCTGAGCCATGATTGGTTGTTATCTGAGCCCTAAACAAATGTTATGTCATTTGCAGTTGACAACAAGTGGCAAAATGGCCGCCCCCTGAGATGGACAAAAACGTTACTGCTTAACTCATATTCCACAAACACAATATTTATCAGAATGACTTGGTTCGACGAGTGGGCCTGCATAGAACATATTATTGTAAAGAAAACTTGAGGGTTGACTTCCCCTTTAAAGGGCTACAAACCTCCTGCAAACCTAAGGAGATCCCCTTATCGCAATTCTTGAGGTAGCCGATGCATCTTGGAGGCTTTGCAGGGAAGACATCTGAGATTGAATGTTGACAGACATGTGAAGACACTGCAGGGGTCTGGATCGGAAGTGGTCTGGATGCAGAGGCTGTGGACTTGTTTTGAACTCCACGCCACGACTCGTCTTTGTCTTCCAATTTCAAAAAGACATTTGCTTGGCGAACGCGCTCAACTATCTTTGGACTGATTAGCTCATAGGTTACCGTGGACATCGTTTTTAGCCATCTCTGGGGACGGCCATTTTGTCTTCTGTCGACTGAAAATGACATCACAACTGCTCACAACGACCAATCACGGCTAACCTGTTTTCTGAATCTGAGCCGTGATTGGTTAATTTATATTCCACAAACGCAATATTTATCAGAATGCCCTGTTTCAACTAATGGGCTTGCATAGAACATATTCTTGAAAAAAAAATGTTCGCATTGACTCCCACTTTAAGTAACATTTTAAAATTATTGGCTGCCATACTGGGACAGCACGGTAATATAGCCAGACAAAGTGACATCAAATCAAAAGAAAAAAAAATGGAGTTTATCCTTTTGATGCTTACTAAGATGAAGTTTGCCGAGCTTTGTCAACATCAATCATGCATGTTCTTTGCTTGACTTTTATTTTTCTAGATTCTATTGCATGAATTCCCCCCGACATAAATTCTTACTTGCTATACACAGGCTGGGGTCCTCTTCACGTATCCGTCGGACCTGCGACTCCAGGAAGAGGCGGAAGTTGATACCTCGCGCTTGAGAGGGGAAGGAGAGGAAGCGAGGAGGGATGCGTACAGTGAGCTGCGAGTCATCGCAGCCGAAACCCAACTGCCACAGGATCTCTTCGGCATCCTCCAAACGCGACTGCAGCACCTCTGGAACACTGATGTGAGAGGAAGGAGATATAACTTATCATATAACATAAACGAATCTGATCACGCTTGAATGTACACTGACATGCCACAACATTATGTGCAGGACTAGTAAAGCATTCATTTAACAATACGTGCATTATTGTGGTTGGAGCTGTGTATAACCACTTTGTACAAAGTCACAATAGCCATACAGTATTGTTAAAGGGGACAAAATGTCGTTTTTAATTTCTTTTATATAAGTAGTTGGGTCTTTCGACTGCCTGACCACCCATCAAATGTTACATTTTTGTCATCTATCTATTTCTTAAAATGTTGAGAACTCAGAAAATCCATACAACATGAATCCAAATAAATCAAAATATTTATTTTACATGAGCATGTTCAGACAAACAGGTTTTGTAATTACTTGCTGTTGAGGTCATTGTGTCGTTCGTTGCTGGCAGGGTGCATTGCAAGTCTTCACGGTTGGCATGAAATACAAGAAAAATAAACTTTTTTACCTTTCACTGATTCAGCTCAATTACAAAACGCTTCCAAGTATAATGGCATCACAGTTAAAAACAACATGACTGCATTCCTCACTCACCCCACTTTGGATGTAACATCTCCACCATTTGACGTTGAATCTGAAATGTATTTTGGAATGCAAAAGAGGAAGCAATGTCAATGTGTGTCTGTAAGATAATGCCCCTGCATAAGTGTGAATGTGTGTGTGTGTCACTATAAAATTTAGTACTGACATGCAACTCCGACAGTGGCATTTTTTTCCAGTATTGCCTCTTCTATCTATCATTTTACTATTATTTTTACTGTCATTAAAGCAACATTATGTTCCTTCTTTTGTTGAGCAACAGGGCCCACTGGCAGCACAAGTTGTAATTATGGGACAATTGGGTGTGCTAAAAACACAATTCTTTGACCCCCCCCTGCTATTGCAAGCATTGTGCATTGGAGCTTCATTGCTTGAACAAAGAATGCACCCTAATAAATGAAGTAACTGGGTAATTTTGAGCAGATTACTGGTTGGGTTAATTATTTTGAGCCAGCAGATTTGGTTGAAAATTTAATTTGGTAATTACTTTTAACAAAAGCTAAGGTGGTAACCCATTTCTTCAGGGGTTCTGCAGGTATCAACAAATCTAACTTAAGGCTTTGGAATAATGTTTTTAATGCAACTTAAAACAAATTTTATGCCAATACCCTACCACATATACACACATGCGCATGCACACACACAAGCGCGCACGCGCACACCCCCACACACGCACACACTAACCCCAAACCCCCCCCTACACACACACACATCCATACACACACACGCACACAAACGCTGTACATACATAGCAAATTTCCAAATTTGTAATCATAAATAATCGCATGATTTCCATTTCCAACTCAGGATTAAGTTTTTATCTGTTCTAAATGTACAATAAAATTCACGTCACATTTTTATGTTTTTTGTACTCTTGTTAATTAACATAAGTGGACAATTATGTTAACCTAATTAAATATGGCTGTATCTTTTAGTTCATTGTTATAGTAATTTTGTAATAATTTATTAAGTTATTTGAAGTCAAAAAGATATACTTTGCACTATACATTAAAGTAGTGTGACACATTGAGTCAGATTTATGTTGAGGTTAATGTTTCCACACTAGGTGGCATTAGCGTTTCATGTTGGACGTTGGTGACAGGAACAGTACTTTTTTTCTTTTCAAACTAAGAGCAAATAAATTGGAACATGAAGCAACTCATGGATTCCTGCCCATTTTGTTCATCGTACATTACAACTAGTTCAAAATTTCCACAGATATACTTATATATTTATCATACTTATTATTGCTAAATTGTGTTACAGTAACTCCTTTGCAGAACATTCTTTTTTTTGTTACGTTTTATACTAAAGCGCATTGTCAATTGTGGTGCCGCTTTTCTGCAAACCAGCCAGAAATAACAACAATGATGTTACACAAGCTATCTTCAGGAGATAGCTTGTGGAGAAAATAAAGTATGCTTCAAATCCAAAGAGCAAGTGACTTGGAGTCACTCCAAGTGACAAGCCGGGCATACACTTATTTTAGCTCTGAGCTCTCAAAGGGGTCTTGGAGTGCCCAAACAGACCCATTTGAAAGCTGTCGCAACCTAGCTCAGTGTTAACTGCTAACCGGCAGCCAACCAAAGGTGTTCATATTTAATTAATGCTTGTGGACATTGTATTTAATTTTTAATGCCATTTAATACCTTAATTTTCGCTAAATCCATTTAATGACATATACTACTTTTTAATGACAGAAGGAAACCCTGTTGTTGATAGCTCTAAGTCAGTATGGATAGTTTTTAGCCTTGTTAGATTCCACAGGATTTTGCCCCAAAATATCTTTACAACAGCCTTTTCATTCACTCACCATTTATGACTCACACATCTTTTAAACAGTAGATTAACACTTTAGCTGTTCACAATGGGTATTCTTTCAAGCCTCTGGAAAAACATTTTCAGACTGAAATCGGGTTCAAATTTCCCACGGTCCATGTGATATGTGTGAGTGAAAGTTTAGTCGGACACGCTGACGGAAAGGCTGTTCAAAATTAGAGGGGTACTATTTTTTTCCCCCCACTGCAGACAGATGATGAATAACGAACGCTCAATTTTTAGTACCAGCTATGTTGTTCTTAATGAAGCGCTCAACTCATTCAAATTATTTCCTTGGCACCGATGCCACCAGAGGGAGCCAAAGCAATATTGTTATTTCTTTGGCTTGAGCAATAAAACAGCAAACGAATGACTTTTTCAGCAAATACCAGACAATTTACAAACTTAGCTTGGCTACAAAACATCCATTCATTATCTGAACCGCTTTATCCTCACGATGATTCTATAAAATATTGAGATTGGTACCTGAAAAGAAACGTGATTTGAGTTCTAAAAAAAAAAAAAAATTCCTCAATACTACTTTGACCATGCAAAATAGTGAGCATTAATTGGATCTCACTGGATCGTGTCCAGGCTCAGATAAGTCACATAAGGCTCTGTACATACCCAAACTCCAAAGACAGTCGTTATGCAAGCAAGCCTGCAACCTGCAACACACATCCAAATCTTGGGTCATCGGTGTGATGCATACGCACACATTCAGTTAATATTGTGCAACGTTTCTTATGAAGAAGTGGCTGCATCTACGTAGAAAAACAACCTCTTCAGATCTACTTTTGAATGACGGCGCCACATTTCCTTGTGTGTTGATCACCATCAAGGTCAACATCTTCAAAACCACTTTTGAATGCTCAAACGGCTCTTCATCATGAAGTTTTAAATGTGACTTGTTCGTGTGTTTAAAGTCGTCAGCTCGGGTGTGTGCAGGCCTCCTGCCTATACGCACTTTCACAACAGGATGAAGTAAAAGTTATGAGCTGATTCTTTTAAGCAAGATTGCTACATTTAAGTTCCTTGCTGTAGACCCATCCCAGATATGCACATTTCCAGTTCCTTATGTGTAAACTGGGAACATTCTCACATTATGTTATTCCAATACATTTTCATTCATTTCATTTTAGCTCATAATGAGCACTTGAATTCAATGGATGAGTTACACAAAAGATATTTTAAGAGACCATTGTGTACAAATCTAAATTATGGCTGTATCCCATTGCACCAGTCTGGAAAATTTGACCTCAGAGACTTTCTATAGGTTTCCATTCATTGACACTCGGGAATTTTACAGGCACAAAAGTATACAGTCGAAACAAAGGGAGTTGACTCACCCGCACTTCTGGAGCAAGAACTGAGTTTTTCCTGTGAAGCATCCTATAGGAATCACACTCACACACACACACACACACACACACACACAAACAAACACACAACATATAACTGTACTTAGAATTTTTTTTTTTTTATTGCACGGTAGAGACACACTGCTAAGTTTAAGAGCACCTTCTTTCATACTGACCATCTGCAAAGACATCATCATCATCATCATCATCATCATCATCTGATACAGATTCCAAGAGGGAGATGCAAAAGGGGCTCACTTCTTCCAGGTCAGAGCACTGTTGACTTCCACTGGCCCACGTTAGCTTCCTGGCAGTGGAGGATGAACTTTCCATCGCTGGAGGCAGAGCGGCTGATGACACCCTTAAAACACAATAGCAGCCTAAGATTATTTGTATCTACAGTCCTTAATACTAGACCATCCGAACCAATGAGATGTCTTAATGTGAACTATTTCATTTTCAGTGAGTTTGTTTTGATAATGAACAGGAAGACTGACTACATCGACAGCTAGACACACGTCTACTCCATAAACAAATAGTATAGTGTTGCTCACCCTCTGACTAGTGAACATCAAGACTAGCGTTATGCTTGTGGCCTTCGTCCATCCATGTATTCATATATTTTTTATAGTGCTTGACCTGATTAGGGTTGCGTATAAGCTGCATGGAGGCTTTCCCAGCTGGCTCTGGGTGAGAAGTAGTCCACTCACATAAAGACAAACAACCTTTCATGGTCACATGTACACCTATGGATAATTTAGGGTCTTCAATGAATCTTACATGCATGTTTTTGAAAAGTGGGAAGCAGCGGGAGTAACTGACTAAAAGCCCAGAAAGAACATGCAAACACCACAAAAAGAGGCCTGAGCTGGGCATTGAACACAGAAGTGTGAGGCACATGTGCAAACCACTAGAACACTGTGCTGCCCGCCAGTACAGACCAAATGTGTTCAAACGGTTCCTGTCACACTTGTCTTCATCATTATTTACTAAACAGAAGACAAACAATTGATGTTATGCTTTCCTACAAAAGAGATTGGAAAAGTACGGACATTCTGTACTTGAGTAAAAGTACAATTACTTGTATGAAAAAGAACTGGTAAATGTAAAAGTACTCATTCAAATAATTCCTCAAGTAAAAGAAAAAAAGTACAGGCTCTGAAATGTACTTTGTGAGTAAAAGTAAAAAGTACTTAATATAAATGGTTTAGAATCCAGGTGTAAAACTGTCCTTTTCCCAAACCTTTGATTAAGGACTTTTTAACAGTTTTAAATCAATTGCAGAGTTTGGTCTTTTAGTTACTTTAGGACGCTATTTTAATGTCTTTACTTTACTTTCAAATGTTTTTAAAGACTTCTGTTAATGCGTTGACATGTTGTTGATGTATTTAGTAATTTTAGTGAACTAGTTTTTATTTCTCTACTTGGTTTTAAATGGGCTAAATTTTTCAGTTTTTTAAATGTCTTCAGTTTGTTTTTAAATGAAGTATTTTGCCTTTAAATGTTTTTTTTTTATTTGTGAAGCACAATGAGGTACCTTGTGCATGACATGCTATATAAATAAAGCTACCTTGCCTTTCCTAAAAAAGAAAAGATTCAAGCTGTTACTTTTTACTGTATTGTTAAAATGTATTTGATTATATTTCAGTTCTGCATTTTGTTTCCTTAATGTACTGATTGTGAACCGAACTGTAAGGCATGCACCAAACGTTTCTTTTTTGCATACGGTTGGTTACATTTGTAGTATGTAGCGTACAGTCTGTATGTTGCATGATATGTCAAATTAGAAACCTTGAGAATACAAACAAAAAACACAAGGACAAACACTGCTTCTATAGAATACAGTGGTTAAATATTTATTTACTTTGATTTGCTCTTTCATTCCCCTAAACTTAAATGAAATATGGATATCCAAATAATGCCATGGCTAATCCCGATCTGCTATACCTGACACTAAAGTCAGTAAAGTGCATTCAAAAGAGACTTTTCACACAGTTCTGATCTGTCCATGTTAAATGTGGCGTATCTACTGTAACATGACTAGCTCACAAATTTCAAGACTTTTAGGTGAAAAGCATAACTGCCTTACCCGCAGACAGGTTTCAGTTTGAGGCATAAAGTATGTTCACTTTACATTTCCTGTTGGGTCAAACTGAGCTCACCTGAAGGTTATGTGCAGTCTTAGCCCAGCTGACACGCTGCATGCTACGGACGCTTCCGCATCTCTGAAATGATAATTCACCATTTTGGCCTCTTACATCAGTTTACAAGTCACAAGTCACTTTGAATAGATGGAGGAGGGAAGTGACTGTGAGCATATCAAACTGACACATCGCGTGGGATGCTCACCACTGCACATCCTGCAGAGATAGCAAAGTGACACGTAGGCTATCATCAGGAGCAGTTCAGATTCAATATTTATGTAACATGACAACACATAAATTTAAATAACATACATCATAGCCAGCAGAGATGCTGACTATTAAACATAATATTGTGGGTGTATCACTAGATGTGTGTTTTGCAAATTTAACCCGTTTGATCAAATCTCAAATCAATCTCAAAGCAAATCTTGCTCTGACCAACCAATCAGAGGATTGCTGACATTATTGTGGACCAGTTACCTGGCCCTATAAGGCAAATTTTAAGTTTGATTTGGTTAAACAAACAGCCTCATCTTTAATACACTGTAGTTGATGTGACAACAACCAGCACAACTAATACTGAAGGCCCTGGGCAGATAAGACTGACATGCCAACACATAACGCTGAAATCTGATGGGACAACAAAAAAAATCTACAATTTACATAGGCACACTGGAACAAATGCAGTCATTAGAAACTCCAAATTAAGAGAATATCCATCCATCCATTATCGATACCGCTTAACCTCACAAGGGCTGCGGGGCGTGCTGGAGCCTATCCCAGCTGTCTTTGGGCAGTAGGCGGGGATACCCTGAATTGGTTGCCAGCCAATAGCAGGGCACACAGAGACAAACATCCGCACTCACACTCACACCTAAGGGCAATTTAGAGTGTCCAATCAACCTACCATGCATGTTTTTGGAATGTGGGAGGAAACCGGAGTACCCGGAGAAAACCCACGCAGGCAGGCACGGGGAGAACATGCAAACTCCACACAGGGAGGCCGGGGCCGGGATCGAACCCACGACCTCTGAACTGTGAGGCGGACGTGCTAACCAGTTGACCACCGTGCTGTCTTAAGAGAATATATTGTTGTAAATAAATTAATACAATTTCATGCAACACAGGCTGCGAGCGTTCTTAGTAAAGACTTTGGCCTTGGAACCGGAAGGTTGCCCTTGAGCCCCCAGTTCAAGAAGTAAAGAGGTACGGTACACTGCACCCCTTTCACTCTGATATTTCTCCTTGCAAGCCTGCATGTGAGTGATTTGGTTCTGTGTGGTGTGCAATACAAAATGTATATACAGCAGGGTATAAATGGAATGCCCCATTGAGGGATTATAACCAGTATTTCTATCCAGCTATCCATATTCTTCTATTTATGATTAAAAATAAGTGAAATGTTAGAATTAAAGTTGTAAACATGAGTCAAGGGCACTGCTTCTGAAAGTACTTAGGCCAGCAAAGAAGGTCTTGCTGGCCCTGATGGAAGACATCCCAATTTGGACATTTTCACTAAGGAGAGTCCTCACATTTTTGTTAGCCGTTTTGACAGTAATGGCTGTGCATTGAGTTATTTTGAGGGGATAGTACATTTACAATGTTATAACAGTTGTATACGAATGAATTAATATTGTTTTTAAAAAAAAAGTGTAATTTCTTCAGCGTTGTCTCATTAAAATACAGTATTTTGTTGTTTTTTTAAATTATTTTTGTCTCTGGCTGGAACAGACTTGATTTTACTACTGTATTGCACTATCATCCATCCTATCGCGATACTCCAGTCTTGGCAGCGGCAAAATATCGCGATGGTATCTTTTCGTGAGCTCCTCTCCGACTCCTACGCCCACCGCCGCGCCAGTGACTGTGAACTGTAATGGCTTTTGTTTATGTGGGCACATGTGCTACTACACTGACAGCCCCTTGAACGGCGGAATAATCCAAAAACCCTCCCACAAGAGAGCCATTCCCTGCCCCCGGCGCGGCTCGGGCCTGTCCTCTCTCTACCGCCATGGCCGCCCCCCGCCCGCCTCCGCGCTCTTTCCCAGCCCACAGGGCGCCACCAAGGGAGTGGCTAGCAGCCACGGAGGCAAGACTGAAAATAACCAGCCCGCCTTCGACAGTCCACACCCGCCCAATTCCGTGTTTACATGCATGTGTCCATCTCTCGCTATCATGCAGTTAATAGGCGAACTATTCGGCGCCAGGGGAAATCTGGACGTATTAAGTGTGACAAACTAACATGGCGCCTTTTACGAGACGAAAAACAAGAAATCCCACGTCTGGCTTACTCAAGAGGCGCAACCTAACCCATTGGACCCTCCCCCTTCTCGACTAGTAGCCAATAATATTAGCAGGTTTAGAGTTGTTGCGGAAACGACTTGATAGAACAATCTCAATTGGTGTAAAAGGCAATCATTTGGAATAGAGGTGCGCTTCTTTTTATTCAAAAAGTTACAGTAAATGCTCGAACTTATATCATCGAAACAAAATTACAGTAGGGCGTGAAACAGCTCTGTAAAACTACAATTTGTTACGGAACTGTGCCAACAGGTCGTCTTATAAAGATGACTAGGCAAACAGCATGAAAAATTTAACTCAACTGGCATAGGCAGAGGTGGAAAAAGTACTAACAACATCTACTTAAGTAGAAGTAAAGATACGTGTTTAAAGGGTAATATTGTAGTACAAACTCAACTTCTTAAGTAAAAGTTTTTTTTTAAGGACAGACTGAAATGCCAAACAAAAGTAACAACGTTTCCCTGTTGATTATATAAAATACCCATTTTGATAAATTGGCACAATGACAAATGATAATGCACACAAAATAGTTCCCCTTTTTTATCGACTTATGTCAGCAACATCAAACCATTTATTAAGGCCATGGATGGGGGATATCTTGCGTCTACAACTCTGTCATCTTGATCATTAATGCGCCATGGTTCCCATTCCTTCCTGTCATTGTAAACCCAATTTTCTCCCCTAATGCCCTAAAATGTCAATCAAGATCTCAACTAAGACTATATACATACTTTTTTATCTTGTTCCATTATTCAAGTTGAGAAAAATGAATATTAAGTTTAGATTTATGTTTGTAGTACAAGTAAAAAAAGTAATGCGAAAAAATAATACTCAGCAAAGTACATGAAACATCTACTGTATGTAATGATTTGTATTTGATCACTTCCTACCGATGAGAATTAAGTGTGCGTGTCACTCTCAACGGAGGCTAACCAGGCGTCCTTGTGTCACAAATCAAGCG
This sequence comes from Filicampus tigris, assembly GCF_054856515.1. NCBI lineage: Eukaryota > Metazoa > Chordata > Actinopteri > Syngnathiformes > Syngnathidae > Filicampus > Filicampus tigris. Next base: position 9,130,123 of record NC_141225.1, on the reverse strand, counting down.
TACCCTTTCCGGTCTCCTTCATAGGGGTGACGGGAGGGGGCCGACAAGTTTGTGTGAAGTTGGAAAAAGTTGTCAACTAGAAAAAGAAGAGAAACTCCTCCCGTCTTTAACATTATGAGCAGT